>NC_090444.1:1284383453-1284700676 GCF_031143425.1 Pleurodeles waltl | reverse complement strand
GTCATGACCCCCATATACGGGATGAGGAGCATGCTGAACCTACAGAGGTTGAGGATAGGTAATTCACAACTTTGTAACGCAGGTCTGAGAGGTGATCATCCTTTAGGCCAGTTATTTATTTTGTCTGGCACGTCTTATTATGTCATCAATATCAATTCAACCACAGTCTACTGTTAGTGGGAAATAGTGTTTTCCTTGTCCCTTTAGTCTTGGCTCAAACATTCCTTTGTTTATATTGGCAGTTTCCGTTAATTTTTGCATGTATCAGATGTTGACAGCTTTCAAACGTATATCTTCATTTTGATAGTGTCATTGGGTTACCTTTTCTGTGAAGTTGAGTTTCATCATTGAAATTAAAAATAAACACATTTATTAAACAATATAAAATCCAGCTCAAAAAATGTTTTAGCCTTTTTTTATGTAAAAAGTTTGTTCTGTTATGTGAACATTGAGAAAAAATTGTCCAATGTCGGATGTGCACATCATGTGAAGAACGAGGTGTGTTAAGGAAATGCAAATAAAGATTAATGTTAATCTTGGCCTTGCCATCATGTCTACATATTCCTTACTATCAATTTCACTTTATATATGCTGGCGTTTCCTATGTCCTGTGTTCGCATATATCACGATTTGAGCTGCAGCTGCTGTAACAAAATGTCCTCAAACTGGTCACTCACACAAAGGAGTGGGACCTTCTAAAAATAATACCAAGCAAAATGTACAGATAGAATGTAGTTGAAATTAATTATATGCATGTCCTTCTGTTCTGG
The DNA here is from genome assembly GCF_031143425.1 of Pleurodeles waltl. NCBI lineage: Eukaryota > Metazoa > Chordata > Amphibia > Caudata > Salamandridae > Pleurodeles > Pleurodeles waltl. The sequence continues at coordinate 1,284,699,906 of NC_090444.1, read as the reverse complement.
TAATGGTAAGTGATAATTAGCATTGTTAAGTAATAATGTTATAAAACAAACTATATGGCCTTTGTTAAGCATAATTTAGTTACTAGGTGCCCCAGAACTGCTTAATCTAAACGCTGCTAAATGAAGAAATTCTGTTTTTAATAAAAGCCATGGGTAGTTGCATGTGAAGTCCCATGTTTCAAACATGGAACACATGGAACACCGATTGAATGCAATGCAAAGCAACACAGTGCAAGGGTTATTTGTTAGCCTTTCATTTGTTTTTAAAACATGCAGCAGAAGACAATGCAAACCAAATTATGATTGGTTTAGTAAAAGATAACTTTTTATTTGTGGCGTGGCTGTGTCAAAAAGAGTAAGTAAACCACAACAACAGAAAATGTTTACATTTATATAATTTGTATATATAGTTACAATAAGTAACATACAACATGGATAATGTTCCATTTAATTATATTCATAAACAATTAACCTATATATGATTCTTTAAATTGTGCACCAAAGGTTTATATACCAATAAAAGTATATCAAAACAACAAATACATATTTAGACATCCTTTCAATGCACTCACTCTTTTATTTTGTAATTAACCATAGTTGTGCAAATTGCAGGAGCTTGATCATTGTTTAAATGTAGCTAAAACGATTTCTTAATTTACACCTTTATTTGTTAAGTAAATAAATTAGCAACAAGTAAATTTATTTCCCTATGACCTACAGTTTAATAATGTACAAGGTGGGACACATCTGTTTCTTACGTCGATGATTCGTGTGTTTTGCAGTCCCATACTAGATTACCATGAATACAAATGTTTGAAACACAGTACCTGCCACAATATTTTTCCAGACAATTTATGAATTATAAAGTCTTCTCCCTCCTGACTGGTCAGAACAACGGAATCTCAACAAATTGCGAATCTTTTTTTTAGGGAAGTATTAACTCACTTTTGCACATTAGTTTGTGGCAGAAGAAATTGAGTAATCAGCTAGAATATCCCTGATCTCCTAAGGAAAAAAAGATTATTACTTATAGAGCGTAATTAAATGGAAATAATTTACTTTGTAAAAAGAGAAACAAAGTTGCACACATATTTATAAAATGAAGAAATGATCGTGCAATTACTTTATGTTGCCTTTGCATTATAATTGGCAAACTAAGGCAAAATATACAATTGAGTACGAAGTCACGCCAGGTAATCATTCAAAATGACAGTTTGATGTAAACCTCTCAATACTTTTTGAGAATTCAGCATTTGAAAAAGGTGCTGAGTGGCCTGGAAAGGTTTAATACTATTTATGTTTGATTTTTTGACAAAAGTGATTGGCTGATCAAGGGGATCAAAATACTTTTTTCTGCCTTCTTCTAAATGTGTATTTTTCGGTCATTACTAGGTAACGGTTCCCCAACACATAATATTGATTTTGTTACAAAGTGGGTACCTGGTGACAGTTATGTGAAAGGGAAGCTCGAGTGCATACACTTGAGGTAGGACTTTGCATGAATTTTAAGTCGATTACACTCTTGCACAACATTGCTAAAATCGGCTCAGGGGCTGCTCACAGTTTGTGTAGACTGGAAAATAATGCAGAGAAACTAGACAAAAGGGGTGCAAGTAGATGTTTCTTTGTTGTTGTCCATTTTTCTGTTTCATATACAGTCGGAATTAAACTCGGGAAGCACCAGGTACAAATTGTATTCGCCCCGTGAGTTTTTATACCTAGTGAATCTAAATAACCCCAGAATCTCCAGTCACGAAACCACTGGCGCCAGAAGCTCACTGGTGGTGTCTTATGTTGCTTGACATCTGAGCTGTGCCATTCCTAGCGCAGGTGTATTAATAAAAAATATTAATGAGTGTTCATGTATTCTGAATAATGGGTTTGTGTAGAAAATAATAAAGTAGAAAAATAATGCACGCATTTGAAAATGTGATTACGATGAGTGGCCACCATTATTCACAAACTGTACTTATTAATATTTTAATACTGTAAAAGTTGAATATATGTTTGACTAATGTATTAATATGTCATATTAAGGGTTTTACATTATGCCTTACCTTTATTAATTGTAGGCCTTAACTTAGAGAAGGTCTTGGCCTAGTTGCTAGGCCTCATGTCAAAGCTGTATTTCTGAACGTTTAATAAATGGCTGTCCTAGAGAGTTAAACTGTCATTTTCCATTGCATTCTTTAAATGTGCTCATAACTGAAAGTTTCTCATGAGAACCGACTGCTAGAAGATGCTGTTTTTGTTAAGGTAACATTTTGGGTGTAATGTGTGTGAGACTGACTTTCTCAGGAGGAGAACAATGGAGATACTGACTGGAGTAGAAGCTGCAACAATATTGTTACCTGACAAGCCGGATGATGAGGACATTGCAGGACAACCAATCAGTGACATGTGAACGGAGTAATAGTAGAATCAGGTTCAAGTTTCAAGTTTAAGTTTATTGACTCGGTTAATTAAAGCCAGCGCAATTCCAAAATGCAGAATAATAATATAAATACTTTGCCTACTCATTATTTTAATAGAAACCCATAATAAAAACATAACAGTAATAGTAGAATCCATAGATTTGGAGTTTTAGTTTTATTGGACAAAGTGTGAACATGCGATTCATTGACCAATGGGGATTTGAGAAATAGTTTTGCTGGTTTTGATTTAACGACACTGCACTGAGAATAACCCAGCATTCTACATTTTGCATTTTTTGCCTTAAGCATTTGCCATAGATTCATTGCCCATTTTCTTGCTGGCGGAAAGGTCAACATTTTCTTGTGCATCCTGACAAGAGACGTGCTTAACTTTACTGCTTAAAGACTTTGCGTTTTCTAAACTTTGATGCTGAATCCTTATGCCTTGCTGATCGACTGATGTCCTGAGAACGAAGCCTGACGCTGCTTGCTGATCCACATTGAGGATGAATTAGAATATTGATTATCAATTCTATTTGCTTTTTTTCCAGGTACCAACTGCACTGTTTTGATAGAGCCATAGTTAGATGTTTTTATAGATTGATGTTGCTAAATTGTTTTTTTACATGAAGCCCAACATACTAATCTGGTGTTAGTTAAGGATCCTCACTAATGAAAATCTGCTAATAGGGAATAATGCTTGATGAATTTCTTTGCTGTACTCGAATGTATGTAATCCCTCTGACGCAGTTGACTTTGCTATTAATTTGCACTGCAACCTTAGAATGTGTTGTAGTTCAAGCTTTAACTAGATTACATTTCATCTGCCACTTTGGACAGCCAGTATTGTTTCTGCATGCATTTCATTTGATTTTGAGATTAATCTACATGACCTTAGCATTGTTAATATAGGGAAATAAATATTCTAACTTTTACTAAAAGGTGTGGTTATTCATGACTGAAAGGTCATGGTGCGTGACAAATTACTGACTCTATTGATTATTACTGTTATTGATTGTTGTTGATTATTGGTATTTTGTATTGGTTATTGAATATTGATTTGCATGTACTGGAGCTATGGTAAGAACATCTTAATTGTGAGTCAAAAGGTTCATCGACTTATTTGCGTTCCCTTGTAAGTTTACTTATTAAGGTCAGAAGCGCTAACACCATCGACCAACAGTGCTGGTGATGGGCAAATGAAACAGGAGTCTTTGTACCTCAGAGTTATGAGGGCACACTTAAGTGCAATAGATTATACCTAAGAGTATTGTACAGCTGTTACAGCTTTCTTTGGAGCCCTTTTGTTCTCGCAGTCTCTAGCTACAAAGGCACAAAAAAGCCATTACCCAGGACATTCTGCATAGTTCTCTCTTCCAAGCCATAGAGCAGAAAACACACACCTACTTTTATATCTGTGGAAAGTGCGGGCTGCTCAAACTGAACGTCTCTCTGTGGCAAAGTGTTGTAAAAGTATTAAAATAGGCAAGAAAAGAAACCTAATACCATTGTGAGTGCGAGCACTCACAGAGTCTATTTTTAGAGTTGCCTGGTCTTGCAATCCATAAATGGTCATGGATCCTAGTCAGAGAATCAGCTAGCACTGGCAGAGCCACTAGGTCCGAGCTATTTTAGGTGAATGTATTATTTGTTATATTTACTGTATACAGTATTGTTGTGTGGTTTCCCAAATATGGCACACATTTAGACAAAGGTGTGTGCATGAGCAAAAGTACATAAAAATATTCCAGGTTTCAATTTTCGTTACAGTGGCTCAACCCAATTCAGGGCTGATATGATGATAGGTGATGGGATCACATTCTACCCTTCAACCCCAAAAATCAAAATGGGCTCATAAATTGTGTTAGCTACCACCAACACCCTCCCATGCATTTTTAAAGAATTTATGGGTATATGTTCAAGATGTGGTTAGACATGTACAGTGTCTATACCCGTGGAACCAACTGGTTGGCATTTGATTCTAATTGTATTGTGGTTTCCATTTGACTCTGTATTGCACCTTCTACTCTGTCAGTTGCTGCAACATCAAATTCAAACACTAGCTCAGGCAAATATAGGGCCTGGTTTATATATTGGCAGAGAGGGTACTTTGTCCCTGTGGTAACGGAGTTCCATCCCCACCAATATAGTGGGGCACCCACCAAATTTAATTGCGAGTGGAGCGTATGTTTGGCCATGTCAGAGACTTCTATGTCTCCACTGTAGCCAAACTTCTGCAACGGGACTGGGCAGTAAGGGTTGTTGGAAAAATGGTTACATGTCTGTCCACCCAATTTAGATGGGCAGACATGTAGCCATTTTTGTTTTTTACTGTTTCTCACAGCCAAATTATGTGGATTTTTTCCATATAAGGAATTAAAGTTTTTACTAGCCATTAGCATGTGTGGCGTTTTACTAAGCAGGAATTGTTCCAGTTACTGGAGTTTGAGGTAGGCAAACAACTTTTGTTTCTTGAGATACATAAATACTCAGACTGAAGTACGCCATGTCAAAGCAAAGTGAGACCATATCATTTCAAAGCAGAATCCTTCAAAGGGCATGAATGCTGGAAAGCAGATGTTTCCTTTCACAGTGATGTATTTCATGTCCCAGACCTGTGATTAGTACTTTTGAACACCTACCACTTCCACATAGATTATAAACAGTTCTGACGCAAACACAATTTTGCACTTCCTGCTGTGAACTTACACTAGTGGCTATTTTTTTATTTTGAACTCACAGAGAAAAGAGTTTGCCTCCATGTCCATGCAGTGAAATGCACAGCTTTGAACTCATCTTCTGGCTAGCTTGCTGAAGGCATTTGAGTCTATCATCAATACAGAAGTCAATGCATGGTCATGTCCTGGCAAGCAAAAACAAGCACGGGTTCTTCAATTGCACAGAGCTGTCTGATGCCACTGAACACCAAGGGGTGGCCATCTACAGTAATAAAATATGGGCTATCGTGCTCAGTCTTCAAGCAAATAGGTGAAAGCTACCACAGAAGCCACATTGGAAGAGACATGCATACACTGCACATTCAAATCAAACCAAACACTTGAACCCTCCACTGTGATCCACGTATGTGTATGACAGCACAGTGTGCTCAACCACTAATGGAAAAATGTCTGCAAATTTATAAGTTTGTCCTATATTAATATCAGGGTATAGTGCCAACAAAACTAAAGTGCAACAACTGTAGAGTTATTTGAAAAAAACATGTTTTTGCCTTACACTGCACTCATGGCTCATTTGATAAGATTCCTTGGTGTCTGCTGTTTTATTTGTTTATCAAACAGCTTTCAGAGCAGTGGCGTGACAAGCACCGCCGATGAGGGGTGGGGGGCCTGAGCTCCAGGGGACACCCTCGGCACAGTAAACTGGCCTGGGAGCTCCTGAGTAAGACCGGAGGGGGACCCTCCATGTTCTTTGCAGGAGGGGGCCCTCTCAAGTTCTGTTAAACCATTGTTTTATAGCACATCTTAACCAAGTATAATTATTGTGCTTGTATAATAAACCAATACATAAAATTGAATTAAAAGCACAGTTAAACAAGCTGGTATCAGGGAATTTAACAGAAGCTGTTGAAGAGAAGGGGGCTCAGTGCTTCAGAATGCAGTTATTCAGCACCTTGCAGTTTGCCGCCTGTCACTCACCTTCTCACTCCTTGTATAATGTGGGGTCAACTGACATACAGAGGGGTCTAGTCAGAAAGGCAAAAGTAGCCGCAAGTGTACATTGCCAACAAAATATAAATGTTTCCACCTTACAGAAATTCACAAAGGGATTCCTAACAGATGAAAATTCAGGAATGCACAGATCACTGCAACTGTAAATCTCACTCAAGGTGAGAGAAGTAGATGTATCAAGATGTAGGCTTTTGGACATTCATACATGCAAATCCACCCCTTCCCATCATAAAAAGTCTATGACTTTACCCCATCTCAGGGCTGGCACAAATCCCCTTCCAGGGCAGGAAGAGGATCACCCTTAAATTTGGTTTGGGTGTAAGGAAAGGACTTTGTCCACAGAGAAAAAAATATTTTCTCTGTGGAGAAAAACATGCATTTGCACAGGAGAGAAACACACATTTTCACATGTAATCCTACTCCAGCTCTTTGGAGTTGTCACAGTGAAGAACGTTGTACAGTGGAAATAGAAGACTTCATAGAAAGTCCAATCACCTTCCCAGGAGTACTCCTTGGAACCTGTGTCTAGCACAGCAGTCCAAGCATTCTCAAAGGGTTGTAAACTTATGAATGGAAAGAGTAGAAAAATACATTAAGTTGGAGGTGGATTTCTCTGTCCGTATTTTTCTTATTTTGAGAATCAGGCATACTTGTATTTTTGAAGTTGTCATCTCTGTTGTTAACCAGAGTTTTACGTGAGATTACAGTGTCCACCTTAGCTTGGAGTTAATCACATTCAAATATATGAGGCTTTAGGAGCAATTGGTATGCTTTCCATTACTACAGTCACTCTATGTGCGTGAGGTCTGCACTGCTGTCTCCTGTCTCACTGCTTGTGCTGCACACATAAACTCCCTGGAGGGAAGGTTATGAGTGGTGCATTGTGGTGATCCTGAACAGGAGTCCTTCTGCCTCATGGGGATTCAAACGTCACAGGGTAAAATGTTGAGACTCAAGATACCAGACACTCTAAACAACAAATCGCGTTCTGGTGGGTTGATCCAAAATGTGACTGTTACTTGAAACGAAGCAATTACTGAAGGAGGTGATCTATTGTATGACTGCATGTTTGGTACTTGTGGGCTGTTTCGGAACGTCAAAGACACATCTACCAAGCAGTGGCTCAAAACTGGTTCACCCAAAGCCCTTTCTTTCTTTCTTTTTTGTACAATGCTTTAGTTTTTTTGAATTTATTACAAGATCTTTACGGAGATAGCTGAGCTCACTCTACCTCAGACTGAATAATTGTTTTTTAATGACACAAAACTCTAGGAATATTTCTAAAGCGATATCTCTAATTCATGCCTAAAATAGTCCACATTGTATGCATTCTCTCCCTCCTGACACCTCTCCCACTTCCATTTTAATAGTTTCACCACCTTTCTGCTGGAGGAGCCCAATGACACCACCCCAAAACACCACAAGCACCGTCACTGACGATGCCAGGGCAAGGGAGCTGATGTAGAACAGGAGGCCTTCACCCCTGTATTGCTACGTTAAATTGTTAAGTGTCGCGCAAATGTTTGGGTTCAAGAAACGCAGGTGAGGACAATTAGATTATTTTCTTGCCGCTTAATCATGGGGAAAGACAGAGCCACGAGTCAGGAAAATATGCAATAATCATGAAAGGAAGCGGCTAACTCAGAAAGATGAATCACGTGCAAATTATAACAAAAAGTATTGCCCTCGCAATAACAGACGACTGCAGGGATGTAGTCATAATTACATTCTTTCATTTTTCGCTTGTAAACACCAGAGCATGACCAGACATCATTTTTTTATTTTGTTTTTTTGCCTTGCTAGTATTAGAGTTAGAAAGTTTTGTGGTAATCTCTTCTGTCAACTGCCCTATCAGTGAGGTTTCTAACTTCTTCATGTCTGTCCTCGCATTACCATATTAAAGAAAGAATTCTGTATCAAGCTAACATAACGCAAGCTATTCACCTCGTAGCTACGATTAGTTTTCCATTTGTGGAGCTGAAGAATTCATCAGACAGAAAATAACTTATAAGCAGCATAGTAGAATCTACCTTAGTTCAATGGCATATTTGAAAGCCTGGGGCAGCAGTGACACAGCGAGAGAAAAGCTGAAGAAGGAAGGCATGAATATGAATGAAAAACGGAGGGATGCTAATAAACTGTCAGATGGGATTTCATTGATGAATGTAAACTTCTGTGAATTGCTGTGCAATTCAGTTGATGGTAACCTTTTATGGAGGTAAAACATGGATAAGCACAGCAAGCAACAAACAGCTTCTTATTGCACTGTTGTAATATCAAAGATGACTACATACATGCTGGTACCTACCAAAAGGCTTTCACGTCTTAAAATGAAGTACAGAAGTAAAGACACAAAAAGTGGAAATGAAAAGCAACTTATGTTGAAAGGAGAAGGAGTCATAAAACGAACTTCAGATGAATCATTAAATATAGCATTCATGCATGATTCCCATAGCCTTCTCAGTAGGTGCATTTTAGTCAGTATTAGTGGATCACTTCCTTTCCTTTAGCTGCATCATATAGCTAGGGTAACTGAGGTTATTGAAGTCTTCAGCTGCTACTTTCTCTGCGTAATCATATATTCACAACAGCTGCAAGAAACATCCACCACCAGATTTCAACAAAAGAAATAACAAAAGTTACTGGTGTTGCACAGTGGTAGATCTTCTGCAAAGGTTACCTTTCAAATTATAATTTCTGTATTCAGGTGTTAAATTGGTGCTATCAAGGTGAAACTCTTGTCCACACTGTATTAATGCTTTTGACATAACTGATCCTTATGTGCCTAAATAGCAACTGTGTAGGTCGGCAGCTCCTTGTCTATTGCCTGGAAGGGAACATTATTCACACTGCACATTGCCTTTCCCAAATACATACATCTTTCAAGAGTTCTCTCTTTGTATCTTTTAGAGTGTTTGCAAACATATGTTCTTGACTAGAAAAGATGAGTTCATCACTGGGTTCACACATTAAGATAATTTCTCAATGCTGCATGGTCAGCTATAGAAAATTATTGCTCCACACATTCCTGGAGTATGTACTAACCCAGACAGTGCAAATGAGCACTAAGAACCAGACGTATGAATATCTGGTCACAAATCACTTGTTGCAAATTGTGATCAGTATTTTTGTGATAAAAATATTTTTTAAGAACTGACCTATGTGCTTATAGGTCAGTTCTTAAAAATCTGAATAGCAGTGTGGGCGTGTGATCTTTTAATATTAGGCTAAGGTGACACATAATAGGGCAGTGACATCTACTACCCTCAGAGGTCATCTCAAATCTTTTGACTCAGACAGGAGTAATGAGATCATCAAATCAAACAATGAGGACCAATAAATCAAAATATATAATAAAGAGTCAGTAATTTATACACACCATGACCTATGTGGTCATGAATCACCACACCAATTTAGTAAAGTTTAAACATTTATTGCCCTTAAATTAACAATGCGAAGGTCACATAAATGATGCACAAAACCAAATGATAGCTATACTGAAACAACATAGGCTGTCCAAATCATCTTAAGAATCTCAATCTTGTAAGAGAAATTACCATTAAATACTCCAAAAGAATTATACAGAATAACAACATCATTTTTTGAAAAATAGTAGCAGAATTCATGAGTTGTGCAATTAAATCAATCACAATAAATTAATAAACATTTCAAATAATTGTTGGATCAGACATCCTAAGTACCAGATCCTAATTTGAAAAGGATATGTGAGGCTGGAGTTTGTCACGTGCAAAAATTAAAATTAAACAAAAATTAATTTAGAAAAACATCTAACTATGGCGCTTACAAAAAATATGAGATTGGATTTCTAAAGGGATAAACCTGCAAAGGACAAACAAATGCACATTGGTTATACCTCTCCTAAATGAGCCAGCAGCCAGCAGAGCCTTAATCAGTGGAATGAAGGGGGCAACAGTTCAGTAATGTTGGGCCTAAGGTATCTGACCTGTTAGGATCGTAAACAAGAGCTGAATAATAGAACTGAACTGGAAAGAAGACTGAATGAAACCTGACTGCAAAGAAAGCTAAACTGATACTGACTTACATCACCTAAAATCTTGCTAAATTAAAATTAAAGTCTCAAAAGTTATGTGTTAAGCTTCCATTGGACAAGACTTTGAGGTGAGATATTAAGCAGCCAATTAGACTTTGACTGAGCTTCAGATGTATCTTTTCTTTGTTCCTTCTTCATGATAGGCCTATGTTGTCACTCCTCTCTGGTCAGCAGTTTCAGTTTCCCTAGAATTATTACATTTTAGAAAGCAACATAAAACATGACATTGAGCTAGCATTATTTCGTCCAGAACTAAAGACCATTGTTAAAACTTACAATATTTATCACTAGGAAGTACAAAGTGAGACCGACAGAGAAAGCAGTATCTTTCCACTGTGGACTTTAATAAGCAATGTTTGCCAAAGCATTTCAGTAAAGTCAGCATAATATTTCAACATTGTGCTTCTGGAAAAATACTACAACATAGACCTTTTCACTAATGTGAATACATGAACAATTCTAGTAAATTCAAACCATTAGTTTTGTAGTACAATAATATTATTCATGTTTTGTCTGTGCATGTAGCTATAATTAATCAAAATACATTTTCACAGTCATTTATTATTTCACATTGAACTCGAGGTGGTCGACACCATGTCACCCACAATTTAAACATACACGTTTTATTGTTTTTAACAAAAGTTTTTCTAAGTTAGGCCTTTTAATACACATTATGTGTTATATTTTAGTTACTCGTTCTTATTAATTATGTTTGCGGTCTAACAGCAGTGAGTCACAATCTGACCTACTTCACGAATAATAATGATGTAGGCTGCAAATTGCGTCTCACTATTATTGAAGTCCATGACAGGGATGTTGGCCTGCTGGGGTCAGCAGACTACCAAGTCTGTGATTGCTTTGAAATGAAGCCTTTTTTAATGCAGCCTGTTTTCCTTAAAGGAAACAAGGCTGCATTCAGAGACAAAAGATGTATTTCTTAAGTTTGTTTAAGTTTTAGCAGTGCACACATTTTTTATAAATTCATAAATAGGAAGGCATCTGGGAGAACCCCTTTTTTTTGCAAATGGGTTACCACCTCTTTTGAGGTCTCTGTAACCTTTAATTGTTGTGCCACCTGATTTCAGTGATTCAGCAGTTGGAAAGGATGTCTACACCACTCCCCTTCCCGATACGGAATCAGTATTAATTCAAAATCCAATTTTAGGAATTTGGAGAGTTTGCTGCACTAAAACATGTTTAACATATAGGGCCATTAGATCAAAACGAATGCTCTTAATAGCAAAACTGACATCACCAGATAGACAAAGATATTTGTAACACAGGCATGCAATAGCTTAACATGTTGGAATCGTCATTGTTTAACGCAGTGTTCTTAACTTTTCGTTCGTGGCCACAGGAGGCCCACGAGGACTACTTATGGGGGTCCACACCTGCTTAGAAAATTAAAGAAAATTAACACACTAATCAAGTATGTATCAATAAAGAAGCAAAATGTTTAAATGAAAATTTTAAACCATCCAGAGGGCTGCCATCACGGGATACCCTGACAGTGGGACACCATTTTGTGGTGCACTTTCAGTGCACCGCTTGACAGCTTCTTTGATTTTGTACCTGCGCCTATAATATGGCTTGGATGCAGAGGCAAAGATATTCTCTAATTTGCATGGGGCCACGCTCCCATGCAAATGAAGGAATTACCTCTTGATATAGCACTGGTGCTACATGTGCGCCAGCTTTATCAATACTACAAAAGAGGCCACACAATCAGCTGCAGCCCCTTCTGTAATGCCAAAGTGTCCTGGCAGTGCACAAGGTGGGTGCACCCATGGCACTATCTGAACTACAGCCTATGTACGTTGAATTCAGACTTGACAAACTTAATAATTGTCATCATTTGAGCCTACGCAAGAACATTGGATGTTTCAGGGTCCTGGAATGAGGATTGAGTGTTGAGGTGCTTGAGCAGCTGATGGGACTTTGGAGATAGTGGGGGCAAAAAGAGGAGGGAGGTAATTTGAGCTTAGAACTATCAGAGCAGGTACTCCTACATTCCCCAAAATTACCAACTAAAGCTTCTGACACCACCTTGTATGTCCTTGGAAGGTTTCAAATCTGGTAATGCCCTCAAATGATGCACCACTTCCAAATGAGCATTGGAAACCTGCTGTGCTTAGGGAGCTCCAGTTTATTTTGTGTTCACTATATGATACTGGTTCTTTACTAGGTTTACTTTGTTAAGAGTGATTGTATAATGTGACGCAGAACAGCACCATGTGAGTTAACACTCCTATGATTTTATGCTAACGAATCCTCTCATGCATTGTAAGACAAGTCTTAAAATGGTAAAGATATCCAGACATGTGGGAGATGCCCGTACAGACAGGTTAACAATTCAGAGACAGCTCAATTGAGTTGATACTTAAGTGAAGATCACATAGACTGTTTTTCGGGAAGTGTAGTCGGTAGAGGTGGGCTAAATTCACTTCATTTATGTACATTTATGAATTTGTAGTAAAGTTACAGTCATTTGAAATTACATGAAATGTAAAGCCATCTTTTTGCTCTATATTTAGTGCAACGTGCATCCTTGCCTTGGTTTTTCGTGCAGTAAAAGAGTACAAAAACTGCAAACAAAATCCAATCATGTTCTATTGTTCCTGAGCAGCATTAACTTGAATGGTGTGTCTCCTGTATATTTTTCCTAAACTACATTAAGTTGTGCAATGGTTTATTTTCAGGAATTTCACATGACAAGGATAAAGTGAAATCTCCAAAATTAAGCGAAGTATGCCTGCATAATTTAAAATTTGCCATTGTCTAATTAAAAACTGCAATACCACACCTTAGTTGAGTTGTCATGCCTTATTCTATTTTAGATTGATTAAGAGGAATCTGCAGCCTACATCAAGTTCTCATGTCTGGTGAATATTGATTCCTGTTTTAAAATGTTTAGCAGAAGGCTATGAAGACCACTTTGTCCCAAGGCCACACATTATCACCTGTTAGACCCGACAGCCTTAGGATGGTTACCTAACTTTTTGCCTGCCTCCCTCTGCCTCCCTCTGCTTTTTGGACACAGTTTATGCTGGTTTTAAGACTCAGCACACTTTACCACTGCTAACCAGTGCTAAAGTGCAAATGCTCTCTCCCTTTAAACGTGGTTACATTGGATCATACCCAATTGGACTATTTAATTTACTTATAAGTCCCTATTAGAGTGCACTATGTGTGCCCAGGGCCTGCAGATTAAATGCTACTAGTGGGCCTTCAGCACTGATTGTGCCACCCACTTAAGTATCCCCTTAACCTTGTCTCAGGCCTGCCATGGCAAGGCCTGTGTGTGCAGTTTCACTGCCAATTCGACTTGGCATTTAAAAGTACTTGCCAAGCCTAAAACTCCCCCTTTTCTACATATAAGACACTCCTAAATTATGCCCTAAGTAACCCCTAGTGCAGGGTGCGGTGTAGGCAAAAGGAAGGACATGTACCTATGTAGTTTACATGTCCCAGTAGTGTAAAACTCCTAAATTCGTTTTGACACTGCTTTGAGGCCTGTTCCCTTCATAGACTAACATTGGGGCTACCTTCATACATTGTTTGAGTGGTAGCTGGTGATCTGAAAGGAGTAGGAAGGTCATATTTAGTATGGCTAGAATGGTGATATAAAATAATGCTGACTGGTGAAGTTGGATTTAATATTACTATTTTAGAAATTCCACTTTTAGAAAGTGACCATTTCTCTGCACTTAAATCTTTTTGTGCCTTACAATCCACGTCTGGCTGGGTTTAGTTGACAGCTCCTTGTGCATTCACTCAGACACACTCCAAACACAGGATACTCAGCCTCACTTACATATATCTGCATTTTGAATGGATATTCCTGGGCTGGGAGGGTGGAGGGCTCTCACACAAGGGACTGCCACATCCCCTACTGGGACCCTGGCAGACATGATTGAACTGAAAGGGGAGTTGGTGCACTTCTAAGCCGCTCCTTGAAGTCTCCCCCTCTTCAAAGGCACATTTGGGTACATAAACAGGGCCTCTGCCCCTACCAACTCAGACACTTCCTGGAGAAGAAACTTGTAACCAGAACCTGCATCCTGCCAAGAAGAACTGCCTGGCTGCCCAAAGGACTCACCTGACTGCTTTCTGTGAGGACTGCTGCCTTGCTGTTGCCCTGCTTCCTTGCTGCTCTCCGGCGGAGGTAAAGAAGTGATCTCCAAGGGCTTGGAAAGAGCTTGCCTCCTGTTCCCTGAAGTCTCAGGACCAAAATGAATTCATCACTTCAAGAAATACTCCTTGTGCGGCGAAATTCGGCACACAGCCTGCCAGAAACGATGCACAGCCTGCACCGCAGTGAAAATTTCACCGCACGCCGAATCGGAATGACACAGCCTGACTTCGCAACTAGAAGATCGACGCAGCACCAGCGTAGCGACCGGAAATTTGACGGTAGAAAATTCTACGCAATGTCCACCAGAGAGGCACAGCTCCTGTGTCTTTGTCTTGCCAGCACAGAAAATCCACACACCGTCCCTGGGGCATCTGAAACTCCGCAATCCGAAGAGGATCTATGACATAGCACCGGAAATCAACGCACAGCCGTCCCTGCGTGGAAACCAAATGACGCATCGCTGTGTGCGGCCCGAGAAATTGATGCACACCCCTTTGTTTCCACGCTTCTCCTCTCTGCGGCCCTTTGCGGAGATTTTTCATGTGAACCAGGTACTTTGTGCTTGAAAGAGACTTTATTTGCTTTTAAAAGAATTAAGACACTTTGGGGGTCATTACAACGCTGGCGGACGGTGTTAAAGGTGCAGTAATACCGCAAACAGGCCGGCAGACAAAAAAAGGGAATTATGACCCTCGCGGAAACCGCCAACAAAGACAGCCACTTTAACACACCGCCCGCCACGGCGGTACAGACAAGCAGCGCGGCGGTCACCGCCAACAGACAGACGGAAGTCAATGTACCGCCCATAATATTACAACCCGCCAATCCGCCACCTTTTCCGGGGCGGATTCACCGTGGATAAAAACACGGCGGAAACAGTTGCTGCAATGGGAAAACGCTCACCTTAACACATCCCACGAGGAACGAGGACTCCATGGAGCCGGAGCTCCAAATACTCCCTGCGCTTGTCTTCCTGCTCCTCTACGACCACCATCTACGTAGGCGCCGAAGACAACGGTGAGTACTGCACCTACGACATGGGGGAGGCAAAAGTTAGGGGGACACCCACGAAACACCCCCACCCTCGCATATTACAACATACACACCAATGCATTTCCAAACATCACAGTAACAACCTACAATCCCTCCGGAAGAATGCAAAGACAAAGCGAGATCCGTTCAAACATTGTAATGTTGCAATAAACAAGTTATGCAAAAATATACAGATATATACGAAAATCTTGCAGAAATATATACAGTACGAGAAGTAGTGCAGATATGTACATATCAATGTCCGTGCACAACTAGTCCAAAAATGCATGGGCGAGGCCCACAAAAGATACCTGACCACAATCGGAGAGAACACTGCCGGGGCATCAGATAGAAATACTACAGGCACCTCAGGGGGAAGTGAAGGGGGGGGGGGCACCTCAGCCGGATGACTGCAAAGCCAGATCCACGTCGGGGCTCCATGCCCACTGTGCCATCCTGGGGAGTGCAAAGCCAGAGTCTCTCAAGTTCCTACAGTGGGTGGTTTGCCCGCTGTGCCATCCTGGGGAGTGCAAAGCCACAGTCTCTCAAGTCTCTACAGTGGGTGGATTGCCCACTGTTCCTTCCTGGGGAGTGCAAAGCCACAGTCTCTCAAGTCTCTACAGTGGGTGGTTTGCCCACTGTTCCCTCCTGGGGAGTGCAAAGCCACAGTCTCTCAATTCCCTACAGTGGGTGGTTTGCCCACTGTGCCATCCTGGGGAGTGCAAAGCCACAGTCTCTCAAGTCTGTACAGTGGGTGGGTTGCCCACTGTTCCTTCCTGGGGAGTGCAAAGCCACAGTCTCTCAAGTCTCTACAGTGGGTGGCTTGCCCACTGTGCCATCCTGGGGAGTGCAAAGCCACAGTCTCTCAATTCCCTACAGTGGGTGGTTTGGCCACTGTGCCATCCTGGGGAGTGCAAAGGCTCAATTTCGCAAGTAGATGACATCCTCCAGTGGCTCGTGAGGGGGACTGGTGCCCAGACTGGATTAGTCTCCCCGTGAAAGTTCCTGTCCCGTCACTATCCCAGCTGCACATGGGATAAGGATGCTTGATGTGGCGGTCTATTCATTCTTACCCGGTGAATGCCCTGTTCAGCGGTCTTCACCATGGCAGGTCGGGACTGTTCAGCGGTGCTTTGCCATGGCGGTGCTTGCCCTGTTCAGCGGTCTTCACCATGGCGGTTCGGGACTGTTCAGCGGTCTTCACCATGGCGGTTCTGGACTGTTCAGCGGCCTTCACCATGGCGGTTCTGGACTGTTCAGCGGTGCTTTGCCATGGCGGTACTGGACTGTTCAGCGATGCTTTGCGATGGCGGTTCGGGACTGTTCCGCGGTGCTTTGCCATGGCCGTTCTGGTACGGACATTGGTTTGTGGCATGACGTTCCCTAGACTGGGCATTGGTGTGTGGCATGACGTTCCCTCATAGCCCACCTGGGCTGTGGCAGCCGGGGCCCTCCTGGGTACTGACTCCGGCGGTGCTCTCCTGACCAGTGACGATACTTGGGCCCTCCTGGGCTATGACTCCCGCGGTGGTCTCCTGACCAGTTACGATACTTGGGCCCTCCTGGGCTATGACTCCGGCGGTGGTCTCCTGAACAGTTACGATACTTGGGCCCTCCTGGGCTATGACTCCGGCGGTGGTCTCCTGACCAGTTACGATACTTGGGCCCTCCTGGGCTATGACTCCGGCGGTGGTCTCCTGACCAGTGACGATTCTTGGGCCCTCCTGGGCTATGACTCTGGCAGTGGTCTCCAGACCAGTGACGATACTTGGGCCCTCCTGGGCTATGACTCCGGCGGTGGCGGTGGTCTCCTGACCAGTGACAATACTTGGACCCTCCTGGGCTATGACTCCGGCGGTGGCCTCCTGACCAGTGACGATACTTGGGCCCTCCTGGGCTATGACTCCGGCGGTGGCGGTGGTCTCCTGACCAGTGACGATACTTGGGCCCTCCTGGGCTATGACTCCGGCGGTGGCGGTGGTCTCCTGACCAGTGACGATACTTGGGCCCTCCTGGGCTATGACTCCGGCGGTGGTCTCCTGACCAGTGACGACGGTGCTGGCGGTTGGGTCTCGACCGCCGGGAATGATGGCGCCCTTCTCTGCCGTGATACTCACAACATGCTGGCCAGACTTCTTCTGGGCCTTCCCCACCTTTGGTGGAGTCACAGCTGACTCTCCAATCCCCTTGGAACCCATGTGAGTTGTTTTCCCACCAGGAGGCTTCACACGGTCCCGTCGTCAACTCTCCAATTTCAGAGCCTTTACAGGGGGTGGGCTGCCAGTGCCTTGGCTCCGGGTCACACTGCCTGCCCTGGTGGCCGGTGCACTCCACATACCTTGAACAGGCACCACTGGTATTGGAGGCTTTTTGGCTGAGTCGCTATGACGGGACTGATGAATTGGAGGAGGGGGTGGGGGCAAAAAGGTCAACTTTACAGAGGGACAGTTTCTGACGAACACTGGGATGGGTAGTTGGAGGGGGTCTGGGAATGGAGGAAGAGGAGGTGGTTGTAGGAGGTGTAACTTTAGGTGATTTGGGTGCAGGTGCAGGTACTGGAGGCTGTCGTGAGGTGGATGGATGTTGGTTGTGTGATTGCCGGCGTTTGTGTACTTTGGGAGGGGGCGTCACAGACACACTGGGAGAGGACACAGGGGACGTGAAAATGGCAGTGGAGGTGGTGAGTGCAGGTGAGCGGCTTGTGGTGCTGGGTGTCCTTGTGCGATTCCTGGTGCCTGTAGATGTGGTGCATGCAGGTGTGTGTGTAGACGAGACTGGGAGGGAGGAGGGAGAAAAGGAGGAGGGGGACACAGTGGAGGCAGTGGATGTTGCTGTGACTGTATGTGGGTAAGGCTTGCGTGAGTGCCTGTGGGTTGTGTGCTGCCTATGTTTGCTTGAGCTACTTGTGTGTGCTGACTTGTGTGCATGCTGGTCTGTAGGTGTGCTTGAGATGGGCTGGGGTACAGGGGATTGGGTCTGGGTGGAGGAGGTTGGAGGGGGGAGGCTGGACACAGGGACAATGGCTGCCATCAGTGCTGAGGCCAGAGATTGCAGGGTTTGCTGAAGGACAGCCTGACCAGAATGAATGCCCTCCAGGAATGCATTACCGTGTTGCAACTCTCGTTCTACACCCTGGATGGCATTCACAATGGTAGACTGCCCAACAGTGAGTGACCTGAGGAGGTCAATGGCCTCCTCACTGAGGGCAGCAGGGGTGACTGGGGCAGGGCCTGAGGTGCCTGGGGCGAAGGTGATGCCCACCGTCCTGGGTGAGCGGGCACGGGGCAAACGCTGAGGGGCTGCTGAGAGGGCGGTGCTGGTAGGGGAGGTGGCGGCTGTACCTGTAGAAGTGGGGCGCACAGATGGTGCCGCCACCACAAGGGAGCCCCCATCGGCGTACGAGTCCGTGTCGCTGCTTGGTGATCCGGTGGCTGACGTGAAGCTCCCCTCGCCCTCCGTCCCACTGGTGCATTCTGAGTCCGTGGTGTGGCCCTCCATGGCCATGTGGGATGCAGCTCCCTCGTGCTCCGGTGCCACTGTACCTCCGCCTGATGATGCTGATGCACAAAAGAACAGGGAGAGCAGAAAAAGGGGGGGGGAGACAGAAGAAAGACAGGTTGAGTGCATGGCATACCGCTATCGTTGGCGGACAAGACAGACACAGCAGCCCCCTGCATTACGCCATGCTCCTGCCCTCTGCATATGCAATTTCTGGGATATGGCCTACATGGCAATGGTGGACATCTGCACACATGGATGCCACAGGGGCAACTATACCTCGACTTGGCACTCTACTGATGTGGGGTAGAGTGCCACATGGGCTGCATTATATAGGGGCCTAGTCTTCGTGTTTCTGCCTGGCCTAGGTACACCCACAGGCCTCCTCCCCCACCCGACCCCTCTACTGCGCGCAAAGTCTGCAGAATGAGGTTGTACTCACGCCCTTGTGTCTGCTGTGATGCCCTCAAGCGCCCATCCAACTCCGGGTAGGCCACCGCCAGGATCCGGAACATCAGGGGGGTCATGGTGCGACGGGCACCCCTCCCACGTTGGGAGGCCATCCCCAGCTGAGCCTCCGCCGTCTTCTTGCTGCAGCGGCGAATGTCTTCCCATCTTTTCCGGCAGTGGGTGCCCCGTCTCTGGTGGGCCCCCAGGGTTCGGACCACCTTGGCGATGGCACGCCAAATGTCCCTCTTCTGGTGGGCGCTGACCTACATGACATGCACAAAGGGAAGAGGAACAGTCATTACCAACTGCACTGTCGATGTGAGTGGCCCCCTCCCTTCCCTCTTACAGCCAGCCCTCTCCACCCAGGCCTAGCCCATACAACGTGCTCCCTGTGTACTAACCTGTTGGTCTGGAGGACCGTAGAGTAGCGTGTACTGGGGGAGGACCCCGTCTACCAGTTTCTCCAACTCCTGAGCAGTGAAGGCAGGGGCCCTTTCCCCAGACGCAGCAGCCATCGTCGCTTCTAGACCGAGGTCACAGCAGCACTTGCAGTGTAGGTCCTCTCCTGTCGAAGGTCAGGTATCTAGTGATTGAACAGACAGAAAATGGCGGTGACATCCGCAGCGGTGACGTCCGCGGCGGTGCGCATCATCACCGCCGGCGCACCTGCTCATTGGCTCCGGGGACCCATAGGGTCCAATGTTAACCAATGCTGCATTGCGCCGCGGTCTACGACCGCCTACTGCCACGGTGTGCAACACCAGCGCTGTTACCCCACAATCCCATTGTCCCAGTTTAGAGGTCAGGCAGCCGCCATTTCAGGGGCCCACATGGCTTCCTTTACCTCTGCGTCACACATAGCTGGGCCTACACTCAACACACATACAGGAAGGGTTTTGTGATTGGTGTAGACTTGTGTGTAACTGTGGGTTAACCTGGATGAAAAATGACTGATTCGTCGCTGTTGTCCTTCGTAGGCACCGTCAGCTGGGACATGTGAGAAGATGGCGAAATCCTCCTGTGTACCGACCGCTGGTGGACCTGTTGACAATGGAAGAACGACATGTCATCATCACCTACAGGTTTGACCGTGCCACAATCCAGGAACTATGTACCCAGTGAGAGCCAGACCTGATGTCACCAATCCGCCATCCGACTGGAATCCACCCTGATGTGCAGGTGCTGTCAGTGCTCCATTTCCTTGCAAGTGGGTCATTCCAGACAACAGTGGCCATGGCATCAGGGATGTCCCAGCCTATGTTTTCCAACGTTTTGTCCAGAGTGTTGTCTGCCCTGCTGAAACAAGTAAGGAGATACATCATTTTTCCTGAGGTGGAAGATTTGGCTACAGTGAAAGGTGACTTCTATGCCCTTGGACATATCCCCAACGTCATAGGTGCCATTGATGGGACCCATGTAGCTCTGGTCCCCCCCCACAGGAGTGAACAGGTGTACAGGAACAGGAAGAGTTATCATTTGATGAATGTTCAGATGGTCTGTTTGGCAGACCAGTACATCTCGCAGGTAAATGCTATGTTCCCTGGCTCAGTGCATGACGCCTACATCCTGTGGAATAGCAACATCCCTGATATGATGGCTCAACTCCAGAGGCACCGTGTGTGGCTATTGGGGGACTCTGGTTACCCCAACCTGTCATGGCTATTGACCCCAGTGAGGAATCCCAGGACCAGGGCAGAGGAACGCTACAATGAGGTACATGGGCGTACTAGGAGGGTGATCGAACGCACCTTCGGCCTCCTGAAGGCCAGGTTCAGGTGCCTCCATATGACAGGTGGTTCCCTATTCTACTCACCGAAGAAGGTGTGCCAGATCATCATCGCCTGCTCAATGCTTCATAATTTGGCTTTGCGACGCCGGGTGCCTTTTCTGCAGGAGGATGGTCCAGATGACGGTGTTGTGGCAGCTGTAGAGCCTGTGGAACCTATGGACAGTGATGAGGAGGAAGCTGAGGAAGAAGACAACGACAACAGGGAGTCAGTCATACAGCAATATTTCCAGTGACACACAGGTGAGAACATTTTAATATTTACCATTACAGTAACTTTCACACGTCTACCTCTATCCTGTCTGTCGATTTCAACCAGTATTTGGTAACTGAGTTGTTCCTTTACATTACGGTTTCACAGGTGTGGTTACCAACGTGTGTCATCTGCTTGCATCCTTCAAGGACTTGTGATGTGTGACATAGGTATGTTGGCTTTACAATGGGGAACGCATTATGACTCTGTCATTGATAATACATATTTACAATCTCACAGACTGACTCCAGATTGTTTTTTGTTTCAAGGGTGTTTATTGAAGTGCTCAGAAATGGGAGGGTGCTGTGATATGAGGATAGGTGATGGTGGAGGAATGTCCATGGCAGAGTTCAGTCTATTAGTCTCACAGGTGCAATGCCCATCTGGGCATAGGAAGTGGAGCTAGGGCAGTTCAAGTATGGACAGGGTAACAAAGTGGGTCAGTGGGGGGACAATCAGGGTGGTCTCATTTCCTGGCGGGGGTCTTGCCATCTTGCTCTGTCCTGTTCCTGGCTCTCAGGGACCGCTTGCGTGGTGGTTGTCCGTCTGCAGGGGGTGGGGTGCTGGTGTGGTGGTCATGTGGTGGAACGTCCTGTCCACTAGCGCCGGCGGAGGTGGTGGGCAGTTCATCGTCCTGGCTAGTGTCAGTGGCCCCTTGGAGTGCCACGGTGTCCCTCATGGTCTGCTGTATGTCCTTCAGCACCCCTACGATGGTGCCCAGGGCGGAGCTGATGGTCCTGAGCTCCTCCCTGAACCCCAAATGCTGTTCCTCCTGCAGGCGCTGGGTCTCCTGAAACTTGGCCAGGACCGTCGCCATCCTCTCCTGGGAGTGGTGGTATGCTCCCATGATGGAGGAGAGGGCCTCATGGAGAGTGGGTTCCCTTGGCCTGTCCGCCCCCTGTCGCACAGCAGCCCTCCCAGTTCCCCTGTGTTCATGTGCCTCCGTCCCCTGCACCGTGTGCCCACTACCACTGCCCCCAGGTCCCTGTTGTTGTTGGGGTGGTGGGTTATCCTGGGTTCCCTGTAGTGGTGGACACACAGCTGATTGACCTGTCCTGGGTACGGAGGTTTGGGCCCGCTGGGTGGGTGCTGTGCTGGTGTTACCAGAGGGTGGAAGGTCTGTGGTGGGCTGTGCCTGTGTAAGGGGAACCGACTGTCCCGAGGCCCACGATGGTCCGGGCTGATCATCAGGATCCAGTAGGGCAGAGCTGCTATCGCCACTGTGGGCCTCTTCTGGGGGTGGAGTGGTGTTGTCTGGACCCTCTGGTGTGGTGACGGTCCTTCGGGTTCCTGCAGGGGCATAAGAGCATGATTATAGCATGTGTGTGTGTGATGGTGTGCAATGGGTGGGTGTCTGTGTACCCCAGTGCTAGCATTCCTGTGTGGGGGCTTGTGTGATGATGGTTAGGGGGTGTTCTGGGTATGTGCGGTGGGCATGCTTGAGTGAGGGGTGACCATGCTTAGTTGTGTCAAGTGTGGTTTGTGTTATTAGTACATTAGTGAGGAGTTTGAGTGATAGGGGAGGGTGTGAGGGTGGGGGTGTGTGATAGTATGCAGGTAGGGTGGGGGATATGATAGTTAAGATTTGACTTACCAGTGTCCATTCCTCCACCGAATCCTCCGAGGCCCTCTGGATGCATGATGGTCAAGACTTGCTCCTCCCATGTTGTTAGTTGTGGGGAAGGAGGTGGGGGTCTGCCGCCAGTCCGCTGAACCGCAATGTTGTGCCTGGAGACCGTTGAACGCACCTTCCCCCGTAGGTCGTTCCACCTCTTCCTGATGTCCTCCCTATTTCTTGGGTGCTGTCCCACAGCGTTGACCCTGGCCACGATTCAGCGCCATAGCTCCATCTTCCTGGCTATGGAGGTGTGCTGTACCTGTGAGCCAAATAGCTGTGGCTCTACCCGGATGATTTCCTCCACCATGACCCTGAGCTCCTCCTTGGAGAAGCGGGGGTGTCTTTGGCGTGACATGGGGTGGTGTGTGTGATGTGTGGGGCGGTGTGAGTGTTGATGTGTGTGGTGATGTGTAGTGGTGTGTGGTGTTTTGTGCGTGGATGTGGTGTGGGTGATGGTGTTGTGTGCCTCTGTATGGTGGTGTTGTCTTGGCTGTGCTGTCTCTCTGGCCTTCGTCCATGAATTTTGGTCATAGGGGTTTGTGGGTGATGTGGGTGCGTGTTTTATATTGTGTTGGGTGCGTGGGAGTGGTGTTTGTATGTGTATCAGGTGTGTGTATTTTGAATTGTCCAATGTGGTGGTGTTTTGGAGATGTGTGTGTATTTTGAGCACGGCGGTGTGTACCGCCAATGGAATACCGCGGTTGAAAGACCGCCACGTGGATTCGTGGGTCGTAATAGCATGGGCGTGTTTCTGTTGGCGTGGAGGTGGAGGTTTTGTTTTCGCCACTTTAACACTGACCTTTGGTGTGGCGGAGTTGTGTGGGTGTCTGTATTTCGGCGGATTCCGGGATGTGTGTCATAATAGCTGTTGCGGACTACCGCCGCCGCAGCGGTGTATTGGCGGTCTTCTGCACGGCGGTAAGCGCCTTTTACCGCCAATGTTGTAATGACCCCCTTTATCACTTTTCAGTGATATCTCTACATTTACTTATTACATCTTTGATCATTTTGACCTGCATGTATCCAGACAAATACTATATATTGTTCTAAACACTGTGTGGTGTTTTTTTGTGGTGCTATATGGTGTTATTGTATGATTTATTGCACAAATACTTTACACATTGCCTTCTAAGTTAAGCCTGACTGCTCAGTGCCAAGCTACCAGAGGGTGGGCACAGGATAATTTGAATTGTGTGTTACTTACCCTGACTAGAGTGAAGGTCCTTGCATGGACAGGGGGTAACTTGACTGCCAACCAAAGATCCCATTTCTAACATCACCCATTTCTGAGCTGGGCAACCTTATCAAGCCATGAAGTTTAAGCAAAAGGGCTCCTCAGGATACAAAAATCTTGATGTTGGTGAAGCTTATTTCATATATTTATTTTTCAAATAGGCATTTTATTGATATTTCACAGACAGGTTTGAATCAGCACACTTTGTCATGCAGAATATAATTTTAAAGAGTTATTCCTAATTCCCAGGATCTTGCACCAGTTTATTTGATCAATCGTCTTTAGAAGCTTGACTGTACGTAGAACAAGCTATACTTTGCTTGTGGACTGCACATTAAAAAGGGAGATGTGATAATAGTAACAAAGAGAGACATAGAGAGAAGAGTGCATTGGTGGGAAAGGTTAGACCTATATGTCAAAAAGCATGAATGTGTAATATGGAGGTCCTTCTAGCAGAATAATCTATTTCTGCCAACAGAGTTTGTGGGCAATTAGTAGCGTCAACAAGATGTGTCAATGTATGTTCGGGATATTTAATATTTTTACCTGGCAGGCGAGGATCTGTTGGTGATTTCCGCAGCTTGGGGAAAGAGAAAGAGTGTTAGGAAAAAAAGGCTTTACCTGAGTTGTGGAGAAGATGTTGAAGATTTCTATTTTATGTGAAGCTGAGCTGAGCTGAGCAGAAGGAGGTTTATGACCATTCAATGCTTGATGGCAGAGAGAAAGTTTAAAATCAAATGGATAACAACACTCAACAAAAAATTGGATAGCATCAACATGGATGTTATAGAACTAAATAAGTCTACAATAAGAAACTAACAGACCCAGGTTGAATCTTCAGTGATGCCATATCAGGTTTTAGTCAAGAGGAATGCTAGGAAAGGGACACTGGTGGAAGAACATATAAGTTATTCATTGAAACACTAGAAAATTAGGGAAACATTAAAATGTATGGAGGACACATTCTTGGTAATGGATCCACACAAATCCACTGGAGGTAAGAGATAGATAGTTCTGGCTGAAGGCCAGTAGAACAAGCACATTGATCACAGTGTCCCTTTGAAAGGGGTTTGATTTACCAAGATGGTGCCTGTCAACTTCTTATGTGTTGTATGGTGCCAGCTTTAGCTAAATTAGTCATTGGTTTGCATCTTCCTGTTCCCCTGACACAGTTATTGCTATTTCTGTTCTGCCCTCAACGTACATTGGACTGATCTATTACATCTCCTAAACTGGTCGGCTGAGTTCTTATCATTGGGGCCTTTGGGTACCACAGTTTTTTCCTGATGCATATGGGACTTATTACTCTAGTTCCATTCAAAGCACCTGATGAGGTAGCTTAGTATGGTAAAGCTTAAATGCTTTGGCACTGACACTTGGGCATCGTCTGTTGCTCCCCACTGCACAGCTCCACCTATCTGCTGTTGCCTCTCACACTGCTCTGCGTCCAGGCTTTGCATGTTCAAGGCAGCCCTCCTCCACCTACAGGCTCCTACCTGCACCTCATCCCTGGTGGCCCAGTAGTGAGGTTCTGTGTTTTCTGTCTCTGTCTTTCCTGCCTTTTTGCTTGCCCTTGTGCACTTTTACTTTTTTCACTTCTTGCCTTCCTTTGCCTTATTGCCTCTTTCCCCACTTTACAACCTTCCTAGTTCCTCTCCCTTTGTGTCCCTGCTACTGTGTTGTCCTCGCAGCCCCACACCCCTGTCAGCACTGCTTTCCCACATCCCGCCTCCCAGCTGACCAGCCCCTCCCACCTCCCTACACTTCTAAATGGCACCCAATGCGCGGTGACAGAGTGATTACATTGGCCCTCGGTCAGCTTCTGTTGCTCCCCACCACGCCGCTTCACCTGTCTGCTGCTGCCCCTCATGCTGCTCTGCAACCAGGCTTTGCACATTCGAGGCCCTCATCCACATGCAGGCTCCCGCCTGTGCCTCATCCTATGTGGTCCAGTGGTGAGATTCTTCCTTTTCTGTCTCTGTTTTTCCTGCCTTTTTGCTTGCCTGTGTGTACTTTTCCTTTTATTAATTTTTATCTTCATTCTCCTTATTGCCTCTTCCCCTCCCTGCCACTTTTCTTGCTCCTCCCCTCCTGATGCTTGGTCCCTGCAGTCCTACATGCCTCTCAGCACCATTTTCCTGCCTCCTGTCTCCCAGCTGACCAGCCCCTCCTAACTCCCTGCCCTTCTTAATGGCGGCCGCTGTGCAGTGACAGAGTGACTACACTGACTCTTGGTCAGCGTCCGTTGCTCCCCACAATGCAGCCCCACCTGTCTGCTGCTGCCGCTCAGGTTGCTCTGTGTCCAGGTTTGTGCGTTGAAGGCCCTCCTCCACCGGCAGGCTCCCACCTGCGCTTTATCCTTGGTGGCCCACTGCTGAGATTCTGCCATTTCTGTCTCTGTTTTTCCCTGCCTTTTGGCTTGCCTTTGTGTATTCCTCAGTTTTTTCCTTTTTGCCTTTTTTTGCCTCCTTGCCTCTGTCCCCTCTCTGACACTTTTCTCACTCTGCTCCCTTCACACCCCTGCTGCTCCTTCGTCCCTGTGGCCTGGCCCCCTCTCACTGCCGCTTTCTCACTTTCCAGCTGATCTGCCCCTCCCACCTCCCTGCCCCTCTTAACGTTGGCCGCAACACGGTCGCGTGCCAAAGGCAAGCCCATCAGCATAAATTTGTGCCTGGACCATGCATAGCTCCATGAAAACTGGTCCCCGTGCCTTTCATCGCTACAAGGCCAGCACCCTCCATGCCCTCAACACCAGATGATCCATCACCTGCCACATTGTGCCACCAAAGAACACTTAAGGCCCATTCACCTGCCGCAACTGCACCTTCTCCTGCCTCCGCACACCAGACCCTCCCGCCACATGCCCACCCAGTAATGGATCCAACCACCTCAGCTACATCTTTCTCAACACCTGCTCCCTCATCAAAAATGAAGTAGAGATCTGGGACCTGCTCAACTCCACCTCTCCAGATACCGCTTTCTTCACAGAAATCATGATGACCGCCACCTCAGCCCCAGACATTGCCACCACCATTCCAATTGCAATAAAATTGTTGAAAAGGACTGCATCAACTGTCCAGGCGGAGGCATCGCCATTGTCCACAAAAACACCCTCTGCCTCACTACCAGTTCTGACGACAACTCCCCTGGCATGGAGCACCAACCCAAACACCACCCTCTGTGGCACCCTCATCTACAGACCCCCTGGGCTTCATCCCTCCTTCAGCGAATCAATAACAGACTTCATTGCACACCATACTTTCACCTCAATGGATTACATCCTCCTCAGCAACCTCAATTTCCTCCCTAAAACTATAACAACCACAACACATCTTCCCTACTGGAGAACCTTGCAACCCTGGGACTCAAACAACTGGTCCCTTTGCCTACCCACTCAGCAGGACACATGCTTGTCCCTACCTTCTCTGTCAGCAACAACATTCATGTCACTCATACTTCGGAACTGCATGGGACTTATCACCACTGCGTCCCCTTCTTTTTCACCAAACACACCGAAAACCTCTGCGCCCACCACCACCCACGAAGGAGCTGGAACAAGGACTCTGAAGACCAGCTCCCCACTGCCCTCTGACAAACACCACAGCCAGCCACCACAGACACCAACACATCAGCATGCAACATCCGCCAACAGATCCCTGACTGAGCCAATGTTTAGGTCCCCCTCAAGAAGCCCTCTGACAAGCAACCTGGAAGAAAGTCTACTGGTTCTCCCCAGCCCTCCAAGATTCCAAGCACAACTGCAGACAGCTCGAGAAAAGATGGAGGCGTAGCAAAACCACTGTTACCGCACACCACCATCTCATCAGAATCACAAAGAAAATGGTCATTTAAGAACACTTTGATGCCAAATTAAACAACAGCAAAGAGTCTTAACTGTGATCAAAGAATTCTTCAAACTCAACAAGGACTCCACAGACATCCCCCTCCCAAGACCTCTGCGACAACCTTGCCAACTTCTTGCACTGCAAGATATTAGACATCTACAACAGTTTTGACACCCAGGACCCTCCCATCCGCAACCACCACATCCAAAGGACCCAGTTCCCAGCCAACCCTGCACAACCAGACCCTTCTCTCCACTGACGACACCCAGAAGATCATGAAAACCACCCACTCCACAGCCCTCTCAGACCCATGCCCCCACTGCATCTTCAACCGAGCCAGTGCCACCATTGACTCCAAGCTATGCCACTCCATCAACTGCTCCATCAAGTCAGCCACCTTCCTGGAAGATTGGAAACATACATAAATCTACCCACTGCTGAAGAAACCCCCTGACAACCCAACGGACTTCAAGAACTTCAGACCCATTTCGCTGCTCCCCTTCCCAGCCAAAGTAATTGAGAAGGCCATCAATGCCCAACTCACCAAATTCATCAAAACCAACCACACCTTGGACCCCTCCCAATTAGGCTTCAGAAGCAACTGCAGCACCAAGACCGCACTCCTCAAAGCAATGAATGACATCTACACTCTCCTCGACTCAGGCGAAACCTCAGCCCTCATCCTCCTAGACATCTCTGCCATCTTCGACACCATTTTACACCACATCCTCTGCACTAGACTCCATGACGTCGGTATCTACTGCAAATCCTTAGAGTGTATATTCTTCTTCTTCACTGGCCGAACCCAGAGAGTCAGTCTCCCACCATTCTCCTCACAACTGACAGAGATCAGCTGCAGAGTTCCTAGGGGCTCCTCCCTGAGCCCCATCCTCTTCAACATCTACATGTCCCTGCTGACTAACATTGTCAGAAACCAAGGACTCAACATCGTCTCCAATGCAGACGATACCCAACTGATCCACTAACCTACAACCGCAACAAGCAACTTCCACAATAGAATGAAGGCAGTCACTACCTGGATGAAGGACAGCTGCCTGAAACTCAACGCTGACAAGACTGAGGTCCTCAGCCTGGATCCAACTCCTCCTCCTAGGATGAATCCTGGTGGCCCTCAGTGCTCAGAATCCCCCCACACCCACCGACCCTGCATGCAACCTCGGCATCATCCTCGACTCCTCACTACCAATGAACCCCCAAATGAACGCAATCTCATCCTGGTGTTTCCACACACTCGGCTGCTCCAAAGGATTTTCTAATGGATCTCAAGTGAATCCAGGAGAACAGTCACCCAGGTTCTTGTCACAAGCAAATTAGACTACAGCAAAGGACTCCTATGCCGGCACCACCCAAGCACTCCAAAAGAAACTGTAAGTAGTCCAGAACATATCAGCCAGGAACATCTTGGATCTCCCCGCCGCAACCACATCCCCGAGACCTTCAGTGGCTCCTGATCAACAACAAAAATCACCTCAAGCTCCTCATGCATGCATGCATGCATACAAGGCCCTCCACAACATCGTCCCTGCATACCTCAACCACTGCCTGATCTTCCACACACCCACCAGACACATCAGCTCCTCCCAACTGGCCCTCACTACAACCCCAAGGTTATGCAAGATCTCAGCTGGCAGAAGATCCTTCTCTTACCTTGTAGCAAACGCTCTTTTGCTACACCTCAGGCAATAAAGAAAGATCTTGAGACCTGGCTCTTCGACTGAACTCCTACTATCCCCAGCACCTTGAGAGCCACATGGGTAATTAGCCGCGCTTCACAAGATGATTGATTTATTGATTGATTGATGATTATTACTTGCAGGTGCTAACCTACTTGTGCTATACATTGTCATAGGGCCTCATCCAGACCACAAATCTACTTCTTAATTTTATCCTTAATGCCGATATCAACAGGCTGCCTCTCGGTGTACTCCACCAGGCATCCTTTGTTCTCTCTCACATTTATCTGACTCCTAAATCCTCTTTTTCCCAATTTTAAGCATCATTATTAAGGCAGTGGCATTAACCTGCCTATTGAAAAGCCCTCATAAAGATGCTGGTGGATTATTATCTGAATTCTGTGTTCTATAACCTCTCTTTGAAAAGGGAGAATAGCTGAGAGTTTTCAAGGCTTTATATTATCATGGATTCAGATGTTAATCTATTTCTGAGTGTGACACAAGCAATGAAAAAGACCCAGAATGAATGAAGAATATTCATTTTTGTCACACTAAAATTAATGTTATGGTTGGAGGGGGTAATTTTGCTGGGCTGGTAACTGGCTAGAGTTCTTCAATCTCTTCTTTTGTATTACATCCCATTCAGTTTGCGCTATCGAAAAAGCTTTTAGGTGATCCTTAAAAGCTTCAGGGGCATATTTATACTCCGTTTGAGCCGAATTTGCGTCGTTTCTTTCGACGCAAATTCGACGCAAAACTAACTCCATATTTATACTTTGGCGTTAGACGCGTCTAGCGCCAAAGTTCATGGAGTTAGCGTAATTTATTTGCGTGAACACCTTCCTTGCATTAATGATATGCAAGGTAGGCGTTCCCGTCGTAAAAAATGACTCCGATGCATATGCGTCGTATTTATACTCCTGGGCAAAAATGACGCCCGGTAGTGGGCGGGTCTAAAAAACCCGCATTAGCGCCGGATTTTAGCGCCTGGGTCAGGGCAGGCGTTAAGGGACCTGTGGGCTCAGAATGAGCCCAGAGGTGCCCTCCCCTGCCCCCAGGGACACCCCCTGCCACCCTTGCCCACCCCAGGAGGACACCCAAGGATGAAGGGACCCACCCCAGGGACATTAAGGTAAGTTCAGGTAAGTATTTTTTTGAGGCGATTTTTTTGCCTCAGCCTGACTTGCACCATTTGTGGACGCCCATACGCCATTTTCCCCCTACGCCGGCGCTGCCTGGTGTATGTCGTTTTTTTTAACGCACACCAGACAGCGCCGCCGGCTAACGCCAGCTAACGTCATTGAATAAATACGGCGCCCGCATGGCGCTTCAGAATGGCGTTAGCCGGCGCTAAATTTTTTGGCGCAAAACTGCGTTAGCGCAGTTTTGCGTCAAAAAGTATAAATATGGCCCTCAGTCTTTCCTTGACCAGCGCAGGTTGCATTTTATTTTAAAAACAACAGCACATTTTAAGCATTGATCAAGCAAAGGTCATATTAATTCTAGCCCATTTGACTCAAGAGGCATTGGTGCCAGCCACACTGTTGCATAAACTGAGTTTTTGACTCAGCACTACAAGGATTGCTTACACATCCATGGGTGATACAAGTGAACTTAGTTCAATGCACAAAATATTGAATATAGCCTTCCTTGCAAAACTCCTTCCAATACATAGTTAAAGTGGTGTCAATGCTTTTGGGTTACTAACAGTCCCTAAACAGGGATCCACTGATCAAGAAATAAACCTTTTTTCATTCTCTTCAATCACACACACAAGATTTGCTAAGAAAAATACACTTAACTAAGAAACACGTTTATTTCAACAGTTGCACGGTGTTACTCAACACATCTAAGATAACTAGACAAAATACAATTAAACAACAAAAACGCATGTTGCAAACAACAAAAATAAAATTAACATTTCTAACATAGTTGGAAACCCTCAAACCTTTTCCCATGTTCTACGCAAAATGAGCATTGGAAAGTAGAATATCTTGAAATGAAAATTTCTAAGGCGGATGAGTGCACTGCATACCTTGTTTATAGCCAAACGCTGTAATTATCAGAAGTCAAGGAGGCCATGTGCCCTCCAAAAGGCAAAAATGCAAGCATCAACTTTTACAAGCAACAACTTTTCTCAGGCTAGATATCAGCTTCCAGGAGAAAGTGTGATAAGGTGGCAGCATTTCTGGCAGATAGAATCTCCCCTAGCAACCATGTGTGCCATAATCTGGGGAGAAGTGACAAAGTAGCAGTCCTTTTATATAGCAACTTATCTAAGCTGGAATTGGAAATGTCACCTTAATAATATTCAATTTAACCAATAAGCAACAAGATGCTAGTCTAAGATGCATTCCTTTAAACATATAAAGTACAAGCACAATCCAGACTATACTGATTTGGCTATTGTTCTTTGTTTGATCTTGAAATTAAGATAACAAGGCACTTGTTCCAGAGTAATGTCACATCAAGTATTTTGCTGATGTCTCTGTCTAAATGGCTTGACACTTTCATAGTTCTTGGAAAGACATGCACAGAGGACATCCGCATCGAAAGAGTACATGTTGATGGTTTTGCAAAAATACAGAAAAAAAAACTCAGTCTACCTAAAATGGAGTCAAGCCATGCGTTTTTACGTAAACACCCGTAATTAATGTGATAGCTCACTGTTGAGGCAATATTCAGACTTTCAAAAACAATTTTGCCAGTTTACATGCATGGAAACAGACTATTCAGTCAGCTCATATGAACTTGTTGATGTTCAAACTGTGTACCATACAATATTTGAGTGAATTTGGCAATTTAAAGCTGAGTCTCAGTGAACAGATAAGATTTTTATATCCAGCTGCAATAAGAATTAAAAGAAAATTCGGAGCTTGTTGTAAATCGACTCATCACAATGGAGCCTTTGATTAATATTACCCTTCAAATAAGGGTGCATCAATGAAGTTGTATGAACACACTGCTAGTTTGGGCACGATCTCAGCTGGTCAAGGAGACTCAAGAGACCCACATATAATGGTAACTCATAGGAGCCCATGCAAATCAGCATCTTGAGGAGACCTTTAGCCAAAGAAGAGGAGGTTCAATGATGAAAAGAGGGGCTTGGTATTGTGGAAACTGTGAGCTTTTGCACAAACATGCCCTCCAATGCAGGAAAACTGTTCTTGTCCCTCAAACCATAGACGGGATTTCTGGTAGAAAAAGAGTTTGTACTCTCTTAAGCTCAATAGTATTTACCAGTGGTAATTACTCAGGGCCGCGTCCCAATCCATTGTCATTTTGTACACAATGTCACCTCAGTTCAGATCCAGCTATATGCAAATCAGTTTTGACCCTGCTCCAAATGGAACAGTCCAACTGAAACTGTCAAGCCAGGTACTCCCTGAACCGGAACACAAGCAACCCAGGACTTGGGTGGCATAGTGTGCAAAATACCAATTGATTGGCATGTGGCCAGATGATTAACAGTGTTTGAGATTAATTCAAGCATTCCATATATCACTGTTTTGTATACTTATTATATACCCCTAAGTGGGATGGGTATGCCAGACCTGGGCCTCATGCACACTGTTCCACTGGAACCAAGATGTACCTGGCTGATGAGCCCATAACTAGTGTGAATCCTGTCCTGAGTTGCGATTTGCAAACAGCTTGGTCCAAACTTAGGTGGTACTGTGTGCAACAGAAAGATTGATTGGGATGCTGCTCTGAGTGATTACCGGTGCCTGAGATTAACTCAAGCATTCCATCTAGCCCTGTTTTGTTTACTTTTTGTGCTGCCCTTAGTGGGAATGGTATGCCCAGAGGTGTGTCCTGTGAACACTGTGTCACTCAAACCAAGCTATACCAAGCTGATGAGCCCTTAACTGGGGCAAAAACGGTCCTGGGTTGCTTGTGTTCTGGTTCAGAGAGGACCTGGCTTGGCAGTTCAGACTGGACTGCTCCTATTGGAGCAGAGTCAAGACTGATTTGCATACAGCTGGGTCAAAACTGATGTGGCATGATATGTAAAATAACAATGGATTTGGATGCAGCCAGACTGAATACCAGTGGCTCAGATTAATTCAAGCATTCCATTTATCACTGTTTTTCATGCTTATTGTGTTGCCATGAGTATGCCCAGATGTGAGTCCTGTGTGCACTGTGCCACTGGAACAAACCTGTACCTGGTTGATGAGCCCAAAACTAGAGTGAAACTGGTAAGGGGCTGCTTGTGTTCTGGTTCAGGGAGGACCTGGCATGGCAGTTCAAGCTGGACTGCTCTTCTTGGAACAGGGTCAAGAGTGATTTACTTATAGCTGGGTTCAAACTGAGTTGGTATTGGTGTGAAAAACAACAATGGATTGTCATGCGACCCAAGTGATGACCAGTGCTGACATTCATTTGGGCATGCCATCTATCACGGTTTTCAAAAATATGGCCCATAGTGTTATTATGCATATGCAAGACCGAAGCTTCAGCCTATACCATAGGAGCCTTCTTATTGCAGCACATCCATAGACTGAAAAGTTACATCCCAGTTCATTTTTCTCCTTAAGGCTTTCAGTGACAAAGTGTGGCTAAACCTTTTATGATAGGGAAGTACTGGCTGTTAAGAAAGCTTTCAGCCAATGACACATTATTTGGAAGATGCAAATCATTATGTAATGCTATGGGCCGATTTTAAGAATTTAGGGGCATATTTATACTCCGTCTGCGCCGAATGTACGTCAAAAAGTTTGACGCACATTCAGTGCAAACCTTGCCCCATATTTAAACTTTGACGCCCGAACCTGCGGACGACAAAATTCTGCTGTGTGCATCATTTTTGGGATGCGGCAACCCGGCTTGCGTTAATTATATGCAAGGTAGGCGTTCCAGTCCAAAAAATTTGTTAAACGGACGTGCTTCGTATTTATGCTTTTGGGCAAAAAAGACGCACGGCCGGGAGGCGGAGCCG
Source organism: Pleurodeles waltl (assembly GCF_031143425.1). Taxonomy (NCBI): domain Eukaryota; kingdom Metazoa; phylum Chordata; class Amphibia; order Caudata; family Salamandridae; genus Pleurodeles; species Pleurodeles waltl. The sequence goes on along the minus strand of NC_090444.1, from coordinate 1,284,665,244 downwards.
TTAAATGATGCACAGCCCGATTTGCATCAAAATGTAACGCCTGGGTCAGGGCAGGCATTAAAATGGGGCAAACACACCTGAACTTAATCAGAACACACAGAAGCAAGAGCAGAGCAGCAGAGCAGCAAAAGGGAGGCATGGAGGTGCTTCTCCTCCAGCGTGCACGCAGACGCAGAGCCCAGCAGCAACAACAGCAGCTACCACAACACCAGCAGGGACCCCAAAGGCAGCGCAGAAGGCAGGAGAGGATATTCCGCCCCAGAACAACCCTTCATGGCCTCAGGGAACATGACATCATCCAGAGGTACAGGTTGAACTGGCAGGCCATACAGCAGCTGCTGCACAACATTGAGCCACAGTTGGCACCCACCTTGCTGACACCCCGCACCATCACAACAGAAACCAAGCTGCTTGCCGTACTTCACATGCTGGCAAGTGGCTCTATTCAAACAACTGGTGCCCTGGTTGCCGGAATATCACAGCCATCATTCTCTGCCTTTTTGCCCAAAGTACTGGATGCCATCATTGGACTCACACCCGCCACATCTGCTTCCCTAACACACTGTAGAAGCAGCAGGAACCAAAACAGGGGTTCTATCTCATTGCCTTGTGCCACCTGCTGCAACTGAACACCTCTACCGCAACAGGAAGCACACACATTCCATCAATGTGCAGGCCATTGTCGATCACCAAGGATTGATAACCAACATTGTGGCAAAATATCCTGGGAGTGTCTATGACTCATTCATCTTCCGTCACAGCACCATCAATCAACACTTCCAGGATGGACAGTATGGCAATGGACTAATTGTTGGTATGTACAAAAACCTACTTATACACACTGCACAGCAACCCTCTAGGACACACAACACATACACCACAACAGCAACATGTCGACAGTAACACACTGAGGTTGTGACACCGCTAGCCATGTTTCTTAGGTCACCATTGAACCTGTCACACATCTGAAATTACTGTACAGCCTAATGTTAAGATGTCAATGATCACAACGTTTGGAGTGGGTTGCCTAAATGTCACCTTGCAAAATGTAAACGTCTCAATTATGTTTACATCAATCGATTGCATCAGTCTAAAGGTATGGGATGTCCAGGGTACATTGATATGAACGTATTACCACCACTGTCAATTTTAACCTGTGTATGGAACTATCATCTCACCCCCAGTGAAGACACAGGGACAACTGTATCACAAGTCACAATGCTAGGGAGGGCACACTGTATTGCAAATCCCAAAACATACTGCTGACAACTGGTCAGCAGCCAAACACTTGTTCAGCCAAGGAAACAACACAATGCAGATGGTACATCCTACAAGCCTAGGATGCGACACAATAACACAAAAGAGTCACAGACAACACAAGACAACTACTGCCATGCAAGGTGATTTCAATGGGGCTAGCTACATCAACATGATCCCATTCATTTTCTCTTGCAGCTGATCAGGGGTATGGCATCCAGCCATGGATAATGACACCTATTGGCAACCCGAGTACTGCAGCAAAGCGTGCCTACAATGACGCACATAGGAGGACACACACCATAGTCAAGAGGACCTTCGGCATCCTCAAGTTGAGGTTCCGGTGCCTCGACATCACTGGTGGTAGCCTCCTATTTTCCCCGGAAATGGTCTGTAAGATCATCCTAACATGTGCTATTCTGCACAACATTTGCATAAAAAGGAACATTCCACTCCTAGAACCCGAGCCACACATGCCTGAAGAGGAGAATGATGGTGGCCTGCAACATGAGGGGGAACAACAAAACACGGGCGCTGGTTTACGTAGGCGGCAACATATCGTGAACAATTTCTTTTAAATATGATCACCATCACTGCTTTATGAACTAATTTAAATAAACACCTATAATAATCACCATATCATGGTTTGGCTATTGATTTTTGCACACCTTTATCTCTAACTATCAGATTAAGAGTATTGCCTCATGGAGCATTGCTGATATACCGATTAGGACACTGAAAATCCCAGAGCAAATCTGATGCGTACGATACAACGGTCACATACACACACACAGTAAATGACATATATCCTGTACATTTCACCTTTGAAGGGCAATAGCAGAGGACCACACCTATTTCACACATACATGTTGGAAACATGGTTCATCGCAGCATATGGCTCACAACTAAGATACCATCACTCAATAAGGGGAAAACAAGCCTCTTACATGAGGCAGTTGATGTGCTTTTGCATCAGTAACAGGAATGTCTGACCAGACCCTTGACAGCAGTAAGTCCAACTGCATCCAATCTTTGCAAGGACTACCTGTGACTAGAGTTCCATATAAGCAGAACATAGACAGCACAAGTGCCACACCTATGAGCAGCATTATGCACATGACATTCCATGTACATGTCAGCCCATTTCCTAACTCCTGACACACCCATGCACCCGGTCACAACCCACCTGCCTGAAAAGATCCCTGGAATAGTAAGATGTGTACCCTGATATTCCCTCCTCTACACACACAGCTTGTCAATAGCAATCCAGTGTGCTACACCCTTTCCTATGGTATACCATTGTCATAGAACATCTGACTGCATGGACGTCAGGTCAATTAATGCACTGGCTTCTAGTTTCCAAGCCCTGTTAGCACCTGTAGATTGCTTCCCGTGTGAAAATGTCTGTTGGCCATTAGAATGCAAATCTCACCTACAGGACTTGTGAGAAACTGATGCAGCCCACACCAGTGATCACCTCCATGCACACCACCCATTTCAACAAGCACTGCCCCTGCTGATGCCTGGAACAGCATAGGAAATGCCATTTTGTCAAATACACCGTTAAGCATTGCTACTAATTAAGCCGTGTAACACAACCCTTGGGTTCATTTGTCACCTTCAAAAACACAGGACATACACAGTTTTACATGTCAACTGTCTAGTTTGTCCTCCAAACAGTCGTAGTCAGACCACTGATTATGTAACTTGTTTAATTGCTGGATCCTGATTCACCCTGCATCCTGTCAGCCTGACTGGCATCTGTCTGTGCTTCACCCTAAAGTTTCCCTGTGGCTACATATGTACCACACCTGCGTTAGCAAACATCTCAGTCCTCAGAGGGTATTTGGGCATGTGCTTCATCAATGCATACCCAAATACATTGTATAGCATCATCTGCCTTTTAATTGTACCATATGAGTTAAATCCTCTGTGAATACAAAAATTCATGGCCCATCCCTTGTCTGGGTCTCATTTACACATGAATGACAAAGTGTGACAGTGTCCCAGGGCCGTATGCAGGGATTGGGTACGGGGCCTTCAGCAGAACCAGCAACCTTTGATAATGTCCATGAAAAATCCACACATGTCAGGACCCTGACAGTTCACACACAGAATTACATTGCTCATAACATTTTGATGGGCCGTGTGTGGTGAATAGCAGCTAGAATAATCAGCACAGAGGCTATGATGTTCCCAGATGCAGTGGGAATTGCAGAGGCTAACCTGTGTACAAATGTTGTAATGACACCTGCCTGAACATGACACCTGAGACATTATCTCACTCAGCACACCAATGTTGCCCTGTTGACAGTCTCATAATACATCTTCAGTGACAGGGTGGGACCATCCACAAGTAGGTTCTCATGTCCACATCCACTTTGCTCACATTGATCAACAAAGGATACTCAGTAGATACAGGAATAGCTGCCACTGACTCATGATTAGACCTGGACCTAACTGTGAAATATTACACCCCTAAAAATATACAGGCTCAACATTGGACCACACACATGAACAAGACACCTCTGTGCAAGTGATCACTGGAAATATGTGGACACGTGCTGCCTCGTCTGCTGGTCCACCACAGCCACTGGAGAGTTGTGGCTCAGTTATATGACCTCAACTGTGGCATCATCATACATTTGTGGTTCACCTTTGGCTGTCTGGGACAACTACAAGGTACCCACTTCCTCAATGCATGTGTCTGACTCACTGTGGGATTCACCAACAAGTGCCTAGGAAGCTGTTACCAAAAATCTAGGACATAGGATGGTGAAAATGTGGGCCATTGACACGAACAAGCATCTGCCATCTATCTGGTGCATGCATGTCATCTGTGGTGTCTATGTTACCCAAAATCTTGGAAGTGCACATAACGGATGTTGCTACATGTATGACTAACACATGTCCTCTCTCATTTCCACAATGGCTTGCATCTAAGGTTTGGACACATTGACTTCACATTCATACAAGCATATGTTCACCAATGCATCATGTGATGCACACACACTCGGTCAACAACTACATTAGTTGCCACTGCACACACATTGAGCCATAGGCATTGAGGTATTGTACATATGTGCGTCACATTGCTATCCTCTCCTGATGCCAAACATGCCCAAATTGTCCAATACATATATGTAGGCCACACATATGGCCATCTAGTGTGTCAGCCAACCGTCAAAATCCTGTTAAGGAAGTAGCGGGTCATGGTCCGCTGCAGTATGATGTCTCACATGTGAACATACACCATCAACACCATAGTGGGTGCCATCAGTCTATCTCTGATGTGTCCCAAATGTAACATAACATAAAAACAGAAAAAATGCCCAAAACCAGTTCATGCACTGAAATTTTGACGTTGCTAGCGTTATGCGTCATTTTTTTTCCACCAATACAGATTGTGCGTCATATTTTTTGACGAACAGGAGTGAAAATTAGGCCGCATCCAAATAATTGTACAGACTATTTACTATTATTTGGATGCAGGCTAATTTTCACTCCTGTGCGACGAAAAATATGATGCACAAACTGTATGCGTGAAAAAATATGACGCATAATGCGAAAAACGGCGGCCATTTTATGCAGGAAGTGATGTAATAGGATATCCTGTTTACAGAATATGTACAGTGGGTGTACTTTAACTTTCACTTTGCAGTCTGTGAATCTTCTAGACTGTGTGGCTGTTTTCTGAGTGGTGTCCAGTGATTTTGTGCTTTTGTGTCCTGTGTGCTATCTCAATTGTCATTTTGTGAAATAAATATTGTTGGTGTATAGTGTCCTACTGTGTTTTGTTTACATTTATCCAGTATTCTAGTGTTTTTGTTGTTTGTGGGAGTCTGTTGTGGGTAGTGCTAGTTTGGGGATAGTTGGGCTCTTTTAGTGGTTAAGTTTACTTTTCATCTGTATTTGTACCCCTACTTTCCCCCTTTTCCTCTTTCTACTTCTTTAACCCCTATTCCCCTTTTCATTTGCAAGATGTCTGGTAGGCCACGTCTTGACAGGATGGGTGAAGAGGAGTTGGGGGGGTTTATATGGCTTGTGTGCCATTTCCTACCACTTATGATCGAGGCAGGGTGATACAGGGGTATCACACTGAGGCGCGCAGAATCCGGTGGGGAAAGGTGCTGCATCACCTGCAGCGCGTGTATGCCAGCCAGAGGAGTGACCACCAGCTGAAGCACCGGTGGGCTGACCTCATCACCAGGGAGCAGGATCTCTTGGACCACGTGGGAATCATGATTGGTGGCCCTGTTGGTGAGTACTAATCATGTAAATGTGCACGATTAAATGCTCTGTAGTGACATCAGATGATTTGTACAATATCTGCCAGCTAACCTGCTGACTGTGTGTAATGCTGTGGAAACATACAGGGTACTTGATGCACCATGTGAAGGATCACAATTGCTAGCTGTCAGGAAGCACGTGCTCTGCAAACTTACAGGATACTTTTCCGTTAAGTAAATGGGTGCTGGCTTTGTGTCAGACAACCAAACAAAATAGGAGCCAATCATGTCTATATAGGCCACATTTGCTAGAGAAGTAAAGATGTACTAAAATATTGGCTAACTTTCTTGACGCAATAGCTATAATGACTTTAGAAACACTACATGATGCAGAAAATGAGTGCTGGCTTCACGTCAATTGATGATGGCAAAGTGGCCCAGGCATATGTCTCATGTGAGTCTGGTGAGTGTGGAAGGAAAGCGTTCACAGAAGTTCTATGAATGTTAGGGATTATTGTGGTCCTTCATCATTTTGGATACATGTCAGATCAGGATTTCAAAACATTGTGAAAAGGTGTAAGCTGCCCTCAGCTAACATCTTAGACTGGTATTTGGAGTTAGTTGTGCCACATTCCAATTAGGGATGGCAGTCCAAAGGTATGCACATGGCTTCACATCTCCATGCTTGGTGGAAATCACCATTGCAGGGCCACATCAAATGAAGAAAGTGTAACAACAGGAGGGCTTACGAAAGTCCCTGCCCCTCTGTACATTGTACCTATGTGTATGAAATGTGACATGGCCACATAGGCTTTTTGACTGGTAATGCAGTCCTCAAGTAACAAGGCTTTGGATGTCTCTCTTGGATGCACATGATGAGACGATTACACTCCATTATTATTTCTGATCACTAATGACAAGGCATGTTTGCCACCACATGATAGTTAGGGCCAATGCATGTGTGCAGATATGTGTGTGACTGTCACAGGAGACCCATGCTATGTACATGTTGGCCGTGATATATCAGATGCAGTATCATTATGTCTGAATGGCTGTCATTTCGTTATTCAGCTTACACATTGTATATGTCTTTGAAATTGTTGGTCAGTGCACAGATTTTGAGCACATTTCTTCCTTCCATGCATTACAGGTGGACCGGCACCCTACACTGTGGGAGAGGTGGCTACATTTGAGGACCCAACAACTCCAGTAAGTGTTGATATGTCTGTTATGTGTTTTGTTTGCTGGTGATGTGTGATGGACTCATGTGTGTTGAACGCATAGCAAGGTGTGATGCGCTGGCCAATCATTTGTCTTGTTCCATGAGTGGGATTTCAGTTTCTCAAAAGTTTTGAGTTGGCCAATGCTTATCCTATTGTATTATCTAGGGATTGTAGGTCGTTCCTTTAGGCCCCACAATGAGTACTGGGGTGAATCATGTGGATGACACTTGTATCAACAAGAGTTGCATTGGAAGTCAGCTCAGATTTAGTCAGCCTGTCAGACCCACATTCTCCCAGATTGGTACTGCAAATCACTTTCCAACAGACTTCTGCTTCCTTATTCAACAAAGTACTTATTAAACTGTAAGTAGAACTTCCTAGAAGCATGTACTTCCACATGTAGTGCTACAGGTATGTGGAACTTGAGTGCAATGGCCTAGGTGTGCATGCTAATCATAACCCTGGGTGTACTTGCAACTCTGTGTCTGGTGTAAGTCATGCCTTACTGGAAGTATATGTTGTGTACCAAGCTCTGCATGTCCTGACATGTGTGGAGCTATGATTGGTCAAGGGTTTGCAGACTCCTAATTGTTGATAGACCTTACCTGTGGTGCGTGTGTAGAGTCAAACACGTGTGGAGTTTTCGATACACTCCTGGGTGTCCATGTTGTTTGAATTGGTAGTTGTTTCTCCACCCCCCTCTCAAACACAGGCATGGGTTTGTGAATAGGGTACCTAGGACTGATGCTACCAGTATGTTACACATACATGTGAATAAGTGACGGTTTGGTCGGAACCTAGTATACACAATCAGGTATGGCACATGGGTACTATACTGGCAAGTCCAGTTACAACTTGCAGACCATGTGGCTTTAGTTTTGCATTCCGTACACTGACATTTGTAGCCCAGATACTGGCAGAGGATATGCAGCATGATTGTTACCTGATAACTGGCAGATCTCAGATGGCAAGTCAATGCCAGTTGTTACCCATCTCGTAGGTTTTGGATGTGCTATGTGTGATGTGACCTTTGTAGGCTGGCCTGCCATGTACTTCCTCAGGGACATTCAATGATCTGTATGGTGATATGAGCTATTACAAGTACAGTAGATGTATTGTCTGATTGACTTCTTGTGCCATTTCACACAATGCAGTTCCTAATGTAAATTATTTGCATTTGTCTTCACAGCTGCAAACATGACTCCCAACCAGGTCCGTGAGTTCCAGCGGTGGGCCATGAGATACCATCATATCCTGCTGGTAGAGTCGGGGTTCAGGAGGATGGCCCATCGATACCGCCATGAACGGGCCTCCGGGGCATGGAGGGCTTTCCCACAGGGTGGCCCTACTTTGCCCACCACAGCCACCACCAGCACAAACACCAGTTCTACCCAGGTGGCCCCACCCACAGCTGGGACTGTTGTCCCTACGTCTGCTGTAGTTCCAGGCCCCAGCATTGCAACAGCTGCAGGACAGCCGACTGGCCTTGGCTCCACATGCCCACAAACCTCCTCCGCCAGTACCTAGACTGCCCCAGCTCCAACAGTTGACCCTGCAGCATTCCACAAAATGGAACGGAAGATGGACCGGTTCTTGAGGAAGATAAGCAATCTGAGCCAGGATGTTCGCCACATTAACAGGCATGTGAAGTCCATAAAGCGGACCCTCCGGAGGGCCAACCTCTAGACTTTGGTGACAATGGACATGATACCCTCACCTCCTCCTCTTTCCTTGTTCTCATACTCAGTGGGTTTAGGGGGCTTAGTGTTAGGTTAGTACAGTCTGTTAGTTTAGTTAGTGGGTGGCGGGTGGGGGTCCTGATTCAATCTATTTTTACTTATTAAGTGTGTGGGTGGATGGGTGGGGGGCTATGTTGAGGTTCTTGTGTGTTTAATAAAATTAAAATAAAAATATATTTGTTTAGGATAGTATAATATGTGTTTAGGTTAGTATGTGTTGTCCTCCATGTGTTCCGTTTCATAGGGGGGGTTGATGTTTAGAATGTTTTGTTACATGTGATAAGTAAGTTTAGCTTAGGTTAGTTAGGGACAGTTGTGGGTAATGAGTAGTCAGGGTAGATTAGGGTAGGTAAGACTTTTCCCTCAGTTTCCTCTTCTGTGATTACCATTTAATAAATATATAGTTAACCCTTTACAGTATGTGTTAAATGCTACTTGATCATTGCCTTGGCATTAGTGTACATGAATGTTGTTCTATTACATTTGTGTCCTATGCTACAAACAAATCCCAACTGAGCTGTAAGATTGGCAGCTACCCCAGAGCTACCTTGCAAAGATTCCACCATTCGTTGCAACCACCAATCACAGTTAATATGGATCCCAACGTGCTTTTGTTGATAAGTATGTTTTCTACGTCACAAACAGTGCTTCCAGACTTGGTATTGGGGGAACAGTTTTAGGTTTGACTACAGTGTGATGTTCAAGGACACCCTTAGAAGAGGTGTTCTCGTAAGCACTCTTGTAGTCTTGTCTTCATGACTCACATAGATCATTTGTGACACTGTTTAGCATGATTACCTATTTGGATGTAAACTCAGACAGCTTCATTCATGCAGTTTTTGCAGTGTTTGCTTAGATTTGTGTGTTCTGTTATATGTGTTAATATTGCATGGTGACAACATTTTGCTGCCACTATTTTATGACTTAGATATCCCTTGAGGAAGCATTATTCTGTCCAATACAGCATGATGGTGTATGGTTTCTCACTTCATCAGATATTACCCTCAGGAAGGGCAGAGTATGATGCAATCATGGCCACTGTGCAGATTTATCTGACTACATAATATCAGGACAGTTGTATTGACAAGCTACATAATTTGACAGTAGGCACATTTGAGTTATCTACTGCACAGTTGATGTGTCACATTACCCAGAGACAGATTTGTTGTGTAAGTGCTATTTATTGAAAAGTGCTGTAGTGCTATATGTACATTGTCCATGATTGTGAGTCCATTATAGTGACATCTTACATTGTGATCCTAGACAAGGGGTTAAGGAAAAGCTTTTGACATGCTGGGGTGATGTTTCAGACAGTGCAGACGGAAAGGATTTGCCAATGACTAAGAGAGAGACAATCACTGGGCAGGCTGACAAGATATACAGTGGTTAGCAGAACAGTCATTGAGTAGAGTTGTTGTAAGACTGGCATGTTACAAAACGCAGGACCTTGGTAATTGTTGGCCATGTGGCAGGGACTAGTGCTTCTGGGTACTTTTCCGTGTGAAGGTGATCTGTTCCATGTCTTCTTCTTCTGATGTGTGTGTTGCCTCCTCTGTTCTTGGTGGTGGTGGTTGTGAAGGGGTAACACACACCTCAGTGTTAGAAGACGTGGAGTCAGACATCCCGGCCGCTGCTACCTGTGAAGGTCTTAAGGGCAGTACTGCTGCAAGGAGGATCTGCTGATTCTTAAGAATAGCAGCCACATCACGATGGTAGGCAGCCAGGTCGGCCCTGAGGGGTTCAATGTTGCATTCATGCATGTGTTGACAGGATTGCTGTTGTAGTTGTTGGGTCAATTGTATTACAGCTGTGCTGAATTCCTTCAGGCTTTTTTGCTGTTCCTGCAAAATAGATGTTAGCGCTTGCATAGCTGCTGCCTGATCTGCATATGACATCATGCACGAACGCACCCCCTCAAGGCTGGCTGCCATAGTTTGCATCCCTACCCGCACCTCATTGGCCAGCTCCCGCTGTACCCCAACTACAGTTCTCTCAAAGCTGGTGCCTGTGTTGTCTGAGTCCTCAGCTGTATTGGAGCTGGCAGGTCTTACAATTGGGGTGGTGGGTGGGTCCTCTGTGATAGCTGCTTGTTCTGTGCTCCTCCTTGTGACTGAAGGGTTCCAAGGACCTCTTGGATGGTCTCCTGGGGAATGTTTGTCAGCTCGTCATCCATGTAATCAGGGTATTCAAGGACAGGCATATCTGCAGGAGATCCATATTCCTCTGCAATGAAACAGGGTACAATTAGTGGGTCCGTGTTGTGGCATTAGTGATGTGACATGCCTGCCTTGTGATGAATTCACATTGTGATCTTGTTTCGTGTTCATTGCTCCAGTCTTGCAGATGGGCATTCTCCCAGGCCTATGGCCCACCTGCATGTCACATGTATAGTATTAAGTTATTGGACTTCTCTGCATCATCTCCTCTAGTATTGTTTTAGGCCAAATAGTGAATTGCCACCTTCTTGTCCTACTCAACCCTCCGTCTACATCCATTCTCATGGTGAGGCCTTTCACTGGCTGTGGGTATTCTGATGGCACTGGCAGCACACTTGACCTGCCCCAGTCTCTGATCTTTCACATCCACATCCACATCCACATCCACTTAAATGTAGTTGACATGTAGCATATCCTATGCATAGCATTGTTATGGCACGATATGGATGTTGGCATTGGTAATGTGTACAGCTGATGTTAGGAATGTGTGGTACATTGGATTGCTCTGATAATCGTAGCAGTGTCCTATTTCCTCCTCTGACTGTGCAGGTGTATTTCAGTGACCAGTTACATGTGTCCTCCCCCTCAATGCTGTTGTCTGAGCAGTATGACATTTGGGATGTTCCATTGTGACCCAGGCACAGGATGGACCCTGACATATGCAGCATGGGTATGTCCTTCGTGCTGTGTAGCTCGTATTGTTGTTGACATTGGCTGATGTTTGCGACAACTATGGGCATTGACAAATGACAGTACTGGGGCCTTTGTCTTTTTTCAGGGGATTACTTGAGCTGTCATCCTCAACCCTCTAATTTAGGTGTGTATGATCCATGGGGAAGTTACTGCCATTGGCTACTTGAGCTGCACACAGCAATTGTTGTCGCAGTTACATTCCAGTTGTCGGTATGGCTAGAGGTTGTTAATAGGGCCCTAGTTAATGTAGGGGGTATGGTGGCTGACGTGTGCCGGGATGTCAGTTTGACGTTGTGCCCTTCCCTCCTGGCGTGGCTTTACCTTTGCTCCATCGTTGGCATGGCAGCATGCCCCCATGAGACTGTTGTTGGTGTAGTGTAATGGTGTGTCCCAGCTTCTGTCTGTGCAGGCCATGCCCCCATGCCATCCCCCTTTACACATGCCACTCCATGTATATGGTGACTTCCATGCATTTTGTGGTCAGTATCCCCCCTCCAATTTAGGTTGACATTAGTGCATTTTAATTCCCCATGCGACTTACCCTGCATGTGCGTTGTCTCGTGGTAGTCTGCGCTGTCCTGTCCTTGAATCCCTGTGACGATCTCCTCAGGGATGACAGCTGCGACCATCTCCTCCATGTGGTCCAGGGCCTCCTGGTGTGCTGGACTCCCACCTCCAGTCTGCAGTGCTATCTTCCTGTTCCTGGCCATCTTTTCCTTGGTCCTGCGCTTGCAGTCATGCCAGTGTTTCTTGCACTCGATGACTGTTCTGCGTACTTCTGCCATACTGTTGATCTTGTAGACAATTTGTTGCCACATAGCCTCTCTCCTACTAATTGGCAATTTTGAGGTGACAAACAGCTGGTGCTGGTGTTCCGTTACCTCTTTAACCAGAATTTCCTGTTTCTCTGCAATAAAGCGCCACTTTCTTTTCTTCTTAAAAGTGTCCTGGTTCTTGTGTGGGTCCTCCTGGCTGGTTCCTGGTCTGTTGTCATCTTCCTGGTGTCTGTCGAGGCATCTGGGATCCATTGTGGCTCTCCTCTGCTGAAATGGCAGTGTTAGTGGGGATTTTTGACCCACAGTAATTTCCGCCGCTTTAACGTTGTTTTGCTTTACGACTTGACGCTGCGGTGTGCGTAAAAAAAATGACTCACACCTGTGGTTTGCGCCGCCGTGCATCAAAGTATAAATTTGACGCCCGCACTCCGCACCAAAATGGCGGTAACCGGCGGTATTATTTTTTATAGTTTTGCGTCAAAAAGTATAAATTGGGCCCTACATGAGTGCAAACTGTCATATCCCAATCCCTATTCTGATGTCACTCACATGATGCTCTGTAAGCAGTAATGGTAAACAGGCCCAGTGAGGACTCAGAGACCTGCCCCGAGTTCGGGAAAAACAGGAGAGATAGAGTAATGGCAGGAGCTTCGAGCAACAATCGAGAAACAAGGGCAAGGTTGAAATAGAACTCTTCTCTGAGTCCGAATCCAAAGAGGAAGGAAAAGTGAGGGACATTAGAAGAACAAAATAAAGGTGCAGAGAATGCAAAATATGGTATACGGGCACCACAAAACCAAGCAGTTGAAAGGCAATTTGTTTCTGCTACCTGGTGGCTTACGTTTTCCTGGATGATCCTCCTGTAGATCTGATTGGAGGAATGTTTCTCCTTGACTTGAAAGACTCAGCTGCTGTGTCTGGTCCAAGTAGCCACCGTACAGTCTTCCACGATCTGCAAGCCTCTGGCCTCAGTTTCTTTTTCTGTGTGATTATGGTTCTTTCATCTGGTTTGTTGAAAACTAAGGTGCTATTCTGAAACATTATTGACATAATTACCCAAAAAACTTCTGTGAGTTGGTGCGTCTTACTTTAGGCCATGGTATTACTTACTATTCATGCTGGAAGCTGAGTTTGATAGAATGTGTACAGCCGAGTTCTGGAATGGAACAAAAGTAATTACCACTGACTGATATTAAGCAAAGCATTCTTTTCATCTTAATTTTAGGTCTTGTGACAGATATCTTTTGTTGTTTTAATGTGTCTTGAAGACATAGTATTATTCACTATTACTGTCCTTGTAGATTCATTTGCTATACTTTGCTTCATGCTGTTGTGTTCGCGAAGAAAATACTTATATGTTAACAAAATCTATTAAAGAGGCATTACAAAGAACCACCCTACCTTAAATAATTTGCGTGAAGCAGGCACCATGCACTTTTCAGTAAGGAGCAACTGTAGATATGATATTTTTAAAGATGTAAGGCAAAATTTGCTGAGAAAAAGAAAAGGCCCAATCAGTAGTCACTATTCGCGGGTGACTGCTACTCAGGTGCTATTTCAGGCCGATCGTAACAGAACACAGATTTAATACACCAAGCGGCTCAATTGGGTCAAATATTTTAATGTCTGACTTTCCCTCTGAAGTAGAAGTCGAAATTCTCCCGCAGGGAAAGGTTGCAGGCTTTATCGAATAATGTCCTCATTGCGCTGGATGGCCACTGGATGGAGTCAAGCGAAAGGCATTAATTTTGGTTGGAAATGCTCTGAGGAGGAAAACATTTAATTTGTGACCACCAAAGTACTTGCACTGGGAGATACCTTTTGCTCCCTATCCCCCTCACCATGTCTAACTTTGGACTTAGTTTTCTAATGAGCTCAATATACTCCATCAGGGCAAGCCTGTATCTCACAAAGCCGCTTTGAAAATAAAACACATTTGTCATGAGGTCTCACTGATGCTCCGCAGGTTTCAGAAGTCCATAAAGTCCCAACTTTTGTAAGTTTCTGGAACGCCTTCACTTGGGGCCAGATGTAGAAAGCTTTTTGCATGTCGCAAACAGCGAATTTCGCTATTTGCGACGTGCAAAAAGCACATCGTAATGCACAAACCTCGTTTGGCGATTCGGTAACATGGTTACCGAATCGCAAAACAGGTTTGCGAGTCGCAAAAATCGCAAGGGGTGTTCCCTTCCTAATTGCGAGTCGCAGTGCAATGCAGGATTGGTTTGTGACCGCGAACGCGGTGGCAAACCAATCGCATTTTGCACCCATGTCAAATGGGTGGTAACCCATTCGCGAAAGTGAAGGCCTCCCCCCCCATGGGACTCCTTCCCCCTTATGAATGGCACTGCAAACATTTTTTCTGAAAAAATAAAACGAAAACGTTTTGTTTTTCATTTTTGTAATGCTTCTTGTTTTCCTTTAAGGAAAGCAGGCTGCATTACAAAAAAAAACGACTGCTTTATTAAAAAGCAGTCACAGACATGGTGGTCTGCTGTCCGCAGCAGGCCACCATCCCTGTGAGGGCCACCATTCACAAGGGGGTCGCAAAATGCGACCCACCTCATGATTATTCATGAGATGGGCATTTGCGACCCCCTTGCGAATCGCAGATGGTGTCAGGAACACCATCCAACATTCAGAATTGCCACTCGCAAATTGCGACTCGCTCTGACTTGCAATTTGCGGGTCGCAATCCTGAATGTTGCTACATGTGACCCTTGGTCACTTGTAAGGCTTCCAGGACCTCAGGGACAGCACTCAGTAGCCTAGACTCACTCCGGCAGAGGCCAGCAGCAGGTTTGAATTCAGGTCTAGTAGCTACTGGTGAGCTGCGCACTTTAGGACAAAGGCATCTTGCAGCTTGTTTTGATCTGGTGACCACACAGGAGGTCAGCCAACTGACCCTTGGAGTCAACTTCCTAGTCCTGGGTACAAGTGGGAGCAGGTCCAACCTTCAAGACTCCACATCGGCCTCAAAGAGCAAGTTCAGTCTTCTGTTCATTCACAGATCCAGAAAGTGTTCTGGTGAGTTGTGAGCAAGGTGGATTATCCAGTAGGTGGGGGTAACTTCTGGACACTTCCTGTGACTGTAGCAAAAACTTTCAAGGGCAAGCTTTCCCATGTTTACAGCAGATCAGGTTTGCATTGTTGCTAACTGTCCCACAGTGCACTGTTCTAAGTAAACTCCAATATGGCACAACCTTTCTACCATTGGATATGGCTTGTGTGCCAGTCAGGGGTGTTTTCAGAGAAAGAAGCAGGTCCCTCCTCTCACCTACATCAAACTGGATCTGGGCCAGTCCTCATTCCAAAGCTGGCTACAGAGAGCCCAGGAAACAGCAGGCATGTATTCAACAAGTCTCTCTTTTCACTTAGCTATGAATGAGCAGGCCTCACCCTGGTCTCTGTCAAGTTAATGAAGTTCCTCTCCAGCTACCCTTCCTTAACTGATAAGTAACACACATCTCACACCACGCTCATCCTGCCAAAAGGCAAAAGCTATGGTTTCTGATTGGGATCAGTTTTCACACTTGATTAAGGTAAAGTAATGACAAGCCGGATGCTGAAAGTCTAATACTAATTAGCCAACTAGAGGATCAGACAGTCAAAGTCTAACATTCTAAAAGTCTCTTTTCCTATATTTGTATTAAACCTTCACTAATGATTTGAATTGTTAGCATTAGAAGTGTTTGTATCACTGTGGTAGCTAGTTCGAAACCAAAATGAGCAGTTATGATTTTACTCTGAACTTTAGTTGTTCTCATAGAGCAAGTAAAGCCCTTAACAGTTAAAAAAGCTTTTGAGGGATAGTCACTGTCAATATATACCAACACAAAATTCTTGTATATTTCACTTTAAGTACCCTCACTCCAGTTTGTAGACTACAAGGCATACTTAGAGGTGATGTATTCACTATTTAACAGTAATGTTCTTTCCTGTCAAAAAGGGCTATTTTTACAGGTTGACCTTCAGGTTCAAAAGCTGCAGGAGTTAGGGTACACAGGTAGGCCTCAAGTCTTGCTTTCTTTGTCAGCAGAGTGGAAGGCACACAATCTGCTGCAGTCCACAGATTCCATTGGTGTATCTTAATCACCATCTAGTGTGGCCTTACTGGTAAGGTAAGTAGGCCAGTTAGGAGTTAGCCAGTTTCACCATGGTTTAAGGTTCAGAGCACATACACGGATGCTTAGATAACAGTTCCCCAGTTTGCATTATTCACAAACCACCAATGGCATTCAGCAAATAAAGGGGGTGAGCACACAAAAAGACATTTTTCTCAGAGTATGTAATTCCCACACTTTCATTTTGGGATAGCAAATTTCACCACAGAGTGGTTCATCAACATTATAAAATTACTTCTGCTGCTAGTACATGTTATGTCAGGTGGGGGTTGAATTTGCTGCTCATGTCTCTTAGGTTTAGCACTTACAATTCATACTTCACATCTGACTCCTTCTATTAAAGCTCTTTCTTGAGGGCACAGCTTACATATATGTACACAATCTTATTTCCATCTTCCATTTTGTTGAAGCCGGAGATGTTGCTTTATTGTGAGATGTTCTTTCTAGGACAGATGTGGACATCACACACACTTTACTATAACAGAATACCTCCCGTAACAAAACATAAGGCATATTAGCTTTGTTAGTGTTTTTTTCTTATCACAAAGATTGAACCTCATTCACAAATATTTATGTGGGCAATCATATTTTACTCTTCTTGTAGTTATGGGTTACTTCTAATAACCAGGATTAAAACAGACTCACAGAAAAAAGCTTTGTAATTTTACGTAGAGGGTAGACCATAGGTATTGTACAAGCGATGTTTCTTCATATATTCAGTTTAGAGCTGGTTTCACATGGAAGGTTCCCGTGGTACGTCAACTGAAAATGTACTAGTTATTTTATCTATACTCAATGTAACAAGTCCCCAATGTGTTCTAGACCATTTTACATCCTAAATAAACCTGAACAAGACCATGGCCGGATCAGAATGTCGTAAAATTATTTTCACTTTTGAATGCAAACTTCACTAAATGTTAGATGGTGAAGGCACTTTGGATAATTGTTATTATTACTGTAGATGTAGAAAGATTTGCATAGCAAATACCTGATTATGCTAGACAACCTGCAAGAAAATTACATAATTGAGTCAGTGGCTCATACGTTGGATAATTAAGGACTATTTTAGTTAGACACTATTTACAACCAAAGATGCCTAACAAATACTGTTGAAGAACTGCTTCCGTTAATTATTGACTCTGCATAATGTTTGATTTCAATATTTATGGCCAGTTCTTAATTTTTATCCTAGTTTGTATTTGCATTTTTTAATCATGAAAAGGTAATCTTACATGCTTAAACTGTAGCTAAATATTTAACATGTACTAATAAATAATTTGTTAAAGGGTGTTTCCATTTTCGTTCACTTTTTCGTTATCTAAACATACGTATGAATGGCAGCGAAGAAAGCCTCCATAAGACGCAAAAAGACGTCTCAGCATGGATCGTAAAAAAAGTCAAAGATTGCACATGTACATTGCGATTGCGTGGAACATTGTTGAGTGGAAGTCAAACTATCGTGGGTGGGTGACATGACGCCCCAAGCAGGAGTTTGAAGGAGGAGCTCGCCGAAAGGTTTTTCCATGAATTCTACGCACATATTTCCTTCACACCAGAAAATAGACAGTCACAGACAAAGGTTTCTAGGGTAGAGCTGTTATAC
This sequence comes from Pleurodeles waltl, assembly GCF_031143425.1. NCBI lineage: Eukaryota > Metazoa > Chordata > Amphibia > Caudata > Salamandridae > Pleurodeles > Pleurodeles waltl. The sequence continues at coordinate 1,284,647,384 of NC_090444.1, read as the reverse complement.
AAAAGAATACATTTGTTATTGCAAGCTTCATATGAAAATGTGCACTTATAGATAGCATTTACAATGGTAGAAAATCGTCGAGTAGAATGGGAACATGGGCATTTTAGGATGAGAGGGGGTTTATGCTGCAAAACACCCACAAACACGATAGGTTTAAGTGTGCTGACAAACATTTTGCAGTTGCTTTCCCACCTAAGAAACACACTAAAATGTGCTCTGGAGAACAGGTGTGTAGCTTCAGGGGTGTGTTTGGGTGTGACGCCCCCACCTCAATAAAATGCATTCTTGGCTTGAGAGGTGGGTCTGGGAACCCTGTGTCGGTCTTCTTTGCTTTTGTTGGTTTTTCTCGTCATCCTCGCTTAAATAAGAGGTTTATAACTTGTTATTTTTTTTAAGGAACTTAGACAGAGGCCTACCAAATCTAAACAAGTATTGAACTCGTCCTCATGGTAACAGTGTTTCCCAAACTTTGATCAACCCTCCACCCTTTGGCACACTGTTTTTTTAGTTGGAAAATTTGGGATACTACATCTCACTGACTAGGCAATGTCCCTGCCTGTGAAATGCAGAAGTAGACGTTTTACAGGGTCCTAAAGGAAGGCAACATCCCCATATTTCATGGGAGTACAGAGTAAAGGGTTTCTTCACAGGGCACATATTTTCCCTTTTGATAAAATATAATAATTATTTTGAAATGGCTGAATCCTCATCATAGAAATACATTTGTTAGATTTCTGTAATAATATTAGGATTCTTTATTAAATACCTTTAAGTTCGATGTCTTCTCTAAAGATAGGATGAAACATATGGGTTGATATTTCTCTCTTTGCATACTCCTGCTTAGTGAATAATGCCCGGACAGAGATGTAATAAAAATAGGCAGAGCTCATGGAACTTTACTCAGCGGAACTATATGAAGCTGCAACAAAAATTCCATGGAGTTCTGCGAAAAATAAATGTCCAGCTTTGACACTCAGTTTTAGCACTGATAGCGCATTCAACACCGAAAAGTCAATGGGAACTGAACCATGCGGTGCACAAGCACACAACCATTTTGTTTTTAATTTTTTTCCTTAGCTTTCTCCTGCCTGCTACTTTCCAATTTTTCAATCCTGCCTAAGCGATCCTCAGCTGATCACCTACTTCCCAATCCCACCTTTGGTTTACTTATTTTATTGCTGTCCCTATGTGTATTTACATTTCTGTGTGTATTTGTGACTTGTGTACTTTGTTTTTTCTTTTCATTTCCTGACCTGTCCTCCTTCTGTTTCCTTTTTCCTTCCCAAGTTTAAAATCCCAGTCGACTTCCTCCCATTCCGACCAGCCCAGTCCACTGCACTTACCCATGGCAGAAGCCAGCAGTGCCAGTGTCACCTGAATTTCCTGTGGGTGATGCAGGGATGCACGGGAGCAACTCCACCCCATTTTCAGAGAGGTAGAGGTGGCCGCACTAGTCTTTGGGTGCAGCATCACCTCCCTGACATGTTGGCAGCAGGCTCGGTAAGGGTTACGCCCTGCTGGGAGAGTCATGTGCCAGAGCAGAAGTCTGTGCTCTGCAGCACAGGGGTCCAGTGCACCCAGCAGCAGCTGATGCTCTGCTGGACCAGTATCTTAGACCACAAGCAGGACCTGCCCGACCTGCTATGTGTCAAGGTTGTAGGGGTCAGTGAGTATTTTTTTAATTTTTTATTCTAGTGTTTTTTTATCAAGTAGCATGATGATCACACTCACAGGTAAGTTACGTTTACGTGATGATTGCATATCTACCTATCAATCTATCTATCTAGAGTACACCCAGACACATATATATAAAATATATAATTATGTTATTTTTTCCATATGCAAAAAAAAAAAAAAATCACACTGGTTAATGTGTGCATCTTCATTTTTCATGATGTAAGTACATATAAATATATATTGTGAATGTGTTTATTATAAAATGTAAATTGCATGTGTGTATTAATTGTTTATGTATATGCATATGTGTGTGTGTGTGTGTGTATATCTATTTATTTATATATATACATATATATGTATATATATAAAAGATGTATATCTATCTATATAAAATATAGTTATCTATTATTCTATCTATCTATCTATCTATCTATCTATCTATCTATCTATCTATCTATCTATCTATCTATCTATCTCTCTGCTCCATGTAAATTGACTAAAGGCACACCAAGACAGGGCTGAAATGACCATGCTCATGGTCACTAATGAAGGCCAGGAGGAGGAAAGTGAACCCCTCCCTGCTTTTAACAAACCCAAAAGATGGTTCAGTGGAGGGTGTTTTCTTTCATACACTCTTACTGCACAACAGCAGACTGATTGCAGGTAAATCCCCTCAGTTTGCTAAACACTTTTCTTTGACCCCTGGTCAGACAACCTGGTGTGTCCATGATGTGGACACAAGCGGCAGCCGCTCTGTCACAAACAAGATTTATAAACTGTCTGATCAAGCCATTACCTGCATCAAAACTGAAGTAGGCAATATGCTAGAGCTAGGGGTAATTAAACCCTCCGACAATCCCTGGGCTAGCCCAGTGTACTGAACCCCAAGCCTCACTCAAAGGGTGGCAAACAAGAGATAGGGTTTTTGTGTGGACCATAGGGGTTTAAGTGCCATCACTAAAACTGATGCATGCCCCATACTAAGAGCAGAGGAGCTCATAGGCAAGTTGGGGGCATCCACAGTCTTAAGAACCTTTGATTTATCATCAGTGTAATGACAGATTGAACACACCCAGGGAGCAACACTTGAACACTCGAAGCCTTTCGGCTTGAAAAATGCATCTTCCACTTTTCAGAGGTGGGTGAACCAAGCTCTTTCGGGACTGGATAACTTCAGTGTATCATCTCTGGATGATATTGCTGTATTTAGTTCCACCTCAGAGGATCACCTGGTCCACTTGAGAGAAATACTACATGTCCTGCAACAGGCAGGCCTAACTACCAAGGCCAGTAAGTGTAGGATGGGCAGAGTTCAGTTGGATACTTGGGCCACCGGGGAGTAAGGGCGGGTAGTACACTCTGCTCCAACAGCGTAATTTACAGAGTTTTGCCACTCCGCTTGGAGCGGGTATTTTGGCAAAAAGTCCACCCTTCCATCATGTGGTGGAGGTTATCTCCGCCCACCACTATTTTGCCATGTGAAATCTTCAAACTGAAATCTTTTCTTTCTTGGTAACTACCTAAAATCTGTAATTCCTGTCATTTGAGTGGTAACCAGTTAGTTTTCATATTGCTGCGGATTAGCTTGGGTTTTAATTTTTCTCCTAGGTGTGGAGAAGGATAAGGTGCAACTGGAGTGCATCAGCGTAATGTGCATCCTCCTCTTCTGAAAGTGGCACAGAGGCAGTAATGTTCTCAGGCTGCTCGGTCAAGTAAGTCTCACTTGCCACATGTGCATGTGCTCTGCACTGCACCTGTTTTGTTTGAGCACCTCTGTACTTCATTGGTGACCAGCCTTGGAATGTTTGACGAGATCTCCTAAGCCTGGTAAAGTTGCTGTTCAGTGAGGGGTGGTGTCCTACACGCTGAAAGACATGTATTGAGGACTAATTATTTTTCACTTCACAGTGTGTGTAATGGTCGGGTGTTGTTTTATCCTTACTTTAATTCTTGCATTCAGTAATTCGTTCATTTGAAACCAGGCTTGCTTAGAAGTGAGCAGAAGCCGCTAGACAATTATTGTGTGTTTCAATCCGCTATCCTTGACACAAGATTCCTGCAAAACAGGACTGGTTGTGGAAAATGCAGTTCTATTGTTAGCACTCTTGCATCATCAGGGTTGCCTGTAGCTTGCAAATGTTAGGGTTAATGGGCTATGTTTCTGTTTTCAGAAGCTCTGAATAGGGGAAGGTGGCAGGCCACCACCCCTATCATGAAAACTCCCTCCTGCAGCCCTTCTACTGGCAGATAACTGAGCTGCTGAGATTAAATAAAACAGTTCACCCACAGCTTTCTGGAAGGTGGATACTGGGTGGTATAGTGACCAGTGCCTAAGGAATACTATACCGACTTGCAGCACTAGCAGCTGAGGTGCTGACTTAGGCGCACAGTGCTGCAGGCAGTTCACTTCACATTCACCTTCTCAGCCGTTGAACATGTGCAATAGTGAATGGCGCTCTTTGCCATTGGGTGAACGTGATTATATTTATGAAACAAAACATTTGCATGAAAGCCTACAGACCCATAGCTGCCTATTGTGGCACAAATGCAGACAAGCGCAACATTCATAAGGAACATTTTTCAAATGCTGTTTTTCTCATTGACAGAAAAACAGGTCTGTGCCCGTCACTCCAGCAGCTGGTGAGCTCTTGAAGGAAACTTCCTGTTAACTAACAGCGTATCAGGGATACTGACGTGTGACATAAGCACGAGCTGCACAACAGAATACAGAATGCAGCTCACACCATGTGTGTTACAGTATCTATCTCTCAGGAGCTGGTAACTCTGCCCTCTCAAAGAACTCCGTGGTAACTCCGAATGCTCTGCCCAGGCCTACCTGAGAGGTGGAAGCCAAGTGAAACATTTCCAGCCCAAAATCCAGACCATCCTGGATTGGAAAGCTTTGAACAATGAGACCCAAGTCTGGGCTTTGCTTGGCTTGGTATTATGGGAGGCTTGTGACGGGGTATGATACCATTGTGGCCCCTCTCAATGAGCTTACCTTAAAAAATCAGCCTAAAAAGGTCATCTGAACCACAGTATGCCAAAAAGGCCTTTGACACCCTGAAAGAGGCTATCTGCTCAGCACCTGTCCCAAAAGCACCAGACTATGGGAAATACTTAATTGTTCAAAAAAACACTTCACGACATAGGATTGGGACAGTGTTGTCACAAACAAATGATGAAGACCAGAATCAACCAGTTGCCTATATCAGCAGGCCACTCCTCCCTAGGAGCAGTGTTGGGCTGCTGTTAAGAGGGAAGCCTTTGCTGTAGTTTAGTCCCTGAAGAAGTTGATACCCTACCTGTTTGGGACTCACTTCAAAGGTTTCAAATGACCACAGGTCTCTCAGTGGGCTTGTGCAGATGAGAGAAGAGATTCCCAAAGTGTTGAGGTGGTGAATTTTCCTAAAGGGTATGGACTTTACAGTGGAACACAAATCTGGGAGTGACCATGCCAAGGAAGGTGGCCTTTCAAGGCTTTTTCACTTAGACAATTAGAATTACCAAGATTAGTTGCTTCTCATCTTTTGTCTGAGAGGGGTCAGGTAGGACGGTGCCTTATTTGTATGATCACCAACACACTTTTTGCCCCCCAGTGCTGATGGTTATGACTCTGAAAGTGCACTGAAGCCTGCTACCCAGGCCCTTGTGCCAGTTTTCTCTCCATGAATATGATGTGTGTAAATTGGTATACCCAATTAGCAAGACCTCAATCCCCTTATAACTCCCTAGTAAATGGCATCAGTGGTACACTGGGCATGAGAGTTTGTGGGGTCACTAAGGACTGAAGCACTGAGTGTGCCACCCTGAGTGACCAAAGTACTCAGAGGACAGCAGTCTTGCCACTGCAGACTACAGGAACAGTGCAAATTGCTCCAACTTGACTTTGCCCTCACCATGTGTGGCAAGGTTAAAGCATTACTTTAATACATGCCAGACATCCCTAAGGTGGGCCTCCTAAGCCTAGGAGACAGGGTGCAATATATTAAAGATGTGAACATATGACTGCAGGCTTATATGCCCCTGTAGTAGTCTCTTTCAAATAATGGCTCCTATAAGTGGCCATGGGACCATAGGTTAACATGTGCTGCTAACTGGGCATCCCGAGGTCACAGACTCCATTATGCCCCCGCTGAAGTATTGAATTTTTGCTATCAAATTACTTGTCTCATTAAATATCACTTTAATCAGAAGTGAGATTTAATTTGACATGCACCCAGGTGACTACCTTACAGTTTGCCCACCTGGTTACCCCAGCATTTCTTGTGCCCCTGCTCACAGTCTGCACCTGCTGTCACCAAGACATAAATCTGACCCCATTCCAGGAGGAGTGAAACAAAGGCTTGCCTGGGAGGTGTCACCTCCCTCCATGGCAGAACAGCTAGTGAAGTGACACATCAGGACTGTGAGCTTCAAATCCCACCCTGCCTCTAATAGGCAATCAGGCTGACTCCAAATGGAGGACAAAGCCACCCCCCTGCCCCTAGGAACATTTTCACCTGGGCAGGTCGAAAAATAAAGTAGTCAGGATGCATACACCCCAAGAATGCTAGCCACACCCCTAGGGTTGCCTACAGGTCTGGTCTGAACAGCTGAGAATGTGTTCTGCCATTTTGAAAACTGGCAAAATAGAGGGTTCTTGGTACAAAAGGTAACACACATACACCACAATTGGCCACCTCAGGGTTGGATTAGCCACTGAGGCTAGTAGCCCATTAGCTATGTGCACCCGCACCCCTAACATCCTTAAATGTAAGATTTAAGAGGCACCCCTGAAACTGGAACCTCAGATCTTATTCGACTTACAACCAAGGACAAAGAAGGGACCTGAGTTTATGAATTCAGGACCTGCAGAATGAAAAGGCAAGAAACTCTTCACCTGTAGCAACCTCCCTGCAACTTCATGACTGCGACTTATCCTGGACTAGGGACCAGTTCCAAAGGCAAGAGGAACTTCTATGAGAGCCAAAGGTAACTCCAGAACATCTTTGGACTAGAGGTATTAGTCCCCTGAAGTCCGCAAGTAAAGGCACGCTCAGAGAACCAAAGAATCTCTGGTCATCCCGCCTGCCAGGGAATTGGCCATAAGTAAATGGTCTAGTGCATTGTGAGAAACGTAGTCCTGCCTTCCAGCAAGTTTCTGGTGGCTACTGGTTTCCCCCAGATTTCAAGATTTCAACGTAACCGTATGCTGCATTTGCTGCTGCGAAGGCTTGTTGGTGGCCAGTCAGGTTACCACAACCTTGGCCATACAAGCCTGTTAAAGTTATACTTCCTGGTGATCCTTGGTCCAGGGACCCATGCCATCTTAGCCCCCAGTGTGTTCTCCTGAACTCAACCTGCAAGTGACCAAGTGTCACTAGTGTATTTTTCCAGCACCATCGGCTCCCACTTTCAGCACTAAGGAAAGCCAGGACAAGTTATCAATCAGGCCCTTCGAACCCGGTAAAATCATACTGACTGCTGAACCCTGGTCCTGGGACCTGCATCACCTTAACCACAGCAGTTCCCACTGGACTCAACCTGCAAGTGACCGATCATGACTAGCTGTTTTATATTAAAGTTTTGAAGCAGTGAACTCCACTGATTTATTTTTCCTTATAAAATCCCTAAATCCGATTATACTGATCCAATTGTTTTGATGTCTACATTTATATAAAAATCTGCTCTATTTTTATGAATTGGTATTGGTTTTCTTTCAAATTGTGTGTTTTACTTATTGTCAATGTTGGTACTCTGAAATGCTTAATACATGTTCCTCTAGTAAAGCCTGACTGCTCTGTGACACACTACCAGGACTGAGCTAGGGATTTTTCAGCGTGAATGCAGAAGACCCAGTTTGGGTCATTGCGAGAGAATTAACAAGCCTCACTGCATAATACTACACTTTCCTACAGAAAACACACATACATACTGTCCACAGGAAAAATGGACCCTTGGCCAGAAAAGAAAGGAGCCATAGTAAACAAAGGAAAAAACACTACCATTGATTCAGCACTGCTAAATATTTGAGTAAATTATTTGTCACCTTTAAAAAATCACCAACCACAAACATCTCAGAAAGAAATAAAAAATGATCCCACCAAAATAGTTTAACACTTTGCAGAAGAATGTAAAATACAAAAAAAACCACATTGTATATATATACTACACTAGGTAGTTATAGAAAGGACCTGGTTTCATTAGAAACAGTGTTTTTTGTTTTGTCTGTAACTTTGCCTCCGCTTGACGAATCTTCGTGAAAGTTTTGGGGTGATCTATCAATTGGGGGCAGGGAAAAAGTGAGGGGTTGCAAAATGCATTTTCCCCATAAATTTTTCCATAGGATTTTTAGACGCGCCTGCAGCCCTAACCACTGAACGGAATTAGACCAAATTTGGCACAAAGCTAAATTCTGTTACGCAGATCACGCTTTTTGGTGCAAATTCGTTCAGTAATTTCAGAGAAATGTAAGGCCAAAAAATATAAATGTATAGGGACGCGGAATCTCCGCAGATCCAACTGTCTCCATGCGGATATCTGATTGGCCGGCATGACATCAACAAGGAAGTGTTGGTAGCCATCTTGGGACTTAGCTGTGTCCCAAAAAAAAGACAAAAAAAAGAAAAGGGCCCATCAGGGCTGAAAAGCATAATATAAAGAAAAATGATAAAGCCCCCGGGTGGGCCTAGCCCTGGGGTCATTTGTTGACAAATCCAGGGGGGCTTCTAGCCCCCTCCTACTGCCCCAGGGACCGCCACCCAGGGCATAAAATTGATGTGCAGTGGGCCTCAGGGAGAGGCACCTCTCCAGGACTGAGTCTTCAATTACTCCCGTTGCCCTGGGAATACCACCTCCTCTGGGAGATGAATGTAATTTATGTGGGAGCCTGCAGCCCCACATTCTCTGGGATCACCACCCACTGGGACTATTCTTGTTGGAGGGGCTCACGATTGATGTGCGGGGACCTCATGCCCCCCCCACAGCCCTGGGGACCACCACATCCCATGGGCTGCAGCTTCAATATGTCGGGGGGTACCCAGCCCCCTCCTGCTGCCCTGGGAACCATCACCTCCCAGGGGCAATGAATGTCATTTATGCACCCCGGGGTGATAAATGTGATTAATGTGGGGTGCCTGTGGCCCCCGTGCTCCAGAGACCACCAACCCCCCAGCACTATAGATGTGAGTAATGGGGGCTTGTAGCCAACCCGCTGCCCTGGCGATCACCACCCCTGGGGACAAATATTTAAAAAAAGAAAGTGAGTCCTGTGCCCCGGGAACCACTATCCCTCTGGGTTAGTCTCATTATCTCATTAGAGGGGAGCCACACAGCCCCCCAATGCCCCTTGGACCACCATCCCCGGGGTAACACTGTATTCTTAGTGGGGGCCATGCAGCTCCCCCACTGCCCTGATGAGCACCACCCCCTGGGGCAAATGTAAAAAAAAAAGAAAGGGGGTCGCTATGGGAGCCCTTCGCCCTGCACCCTGGGGACCACCACCTCCTCAAGGCTAAGTCCTCGCTGGAGGGGGGCTGTGCAGCACATCTCTTGGAGCCACATATGTCCCTGGAGACCACCACACCCCCAGAGACGGCTCCTGTTATGTCCCGGGGTGCCAACCCCCAGGACACAGCTGTTTGTTGTGATCCAGCAGTCCCAGAAATCCCATAAAGGGCTGAAAACATTTTTTTTTAAAGAAAACCCCCGTAGCTCAGTGTGAAGGCTGTGGACCTTCACACTGAGCTTTGGGGGTTTGGGTCCAGCTGGACTCATAACCATTTTTTTAAATATAAAATGTTTTAAATATTAAAAAAAAAAAAAAAAGTATTTTAAATCGCATACAAATATCTCATTCTAAGTATATCAGACATCAAAGCCTAAAAAACCCTATCTTTCTCTCTCTCACTTTCTTTCTCTCTCTCCCTGTCTTTCTTTCAATCAATTCTCCCACTCACAGACCCACTCAGACACTCATGCACCAACTTGGAGACCCCTCCCTGTTTCTCTAGTATTCTGTGTTAAGATAAATCTTCCTATAGAGAGGCCAACGAGACTACAAAAAAGTAAATATCCACCAAACTAGGGTCCTTCCTCTTGTCTCTATGAGGTAAGTGCTTCTTTGTTTTATGGAGATGTCCTCATATATCTTGGCATCAAGAACATGCCATCAAATCAGCGGGAAAGGCACTGGGGGCCCTTTGGGGACCTGTCCATCATCCTGGCAAAAGGGGGGAAGACATGCATACTACTAAGATGGAAGGAGCAAGAGGGCCCAGCTTCGAGGTGATTTACTAATTTGCATATTGTTCGCAATTTAAAGGAAGACCCACAGACTCTGGGGGTGGTATTTGCCCCCCTTCCCAAGCTGATTTCAGCCCTTGGGAACCCATCGCCCGGGGCCCACCACTATTCAATATGGGAAGGGGTCCTTGAGCCCCCCTCCTGTGGCCAATTTCGGCACAAGGGACCCTATCCCCTGGGGACTGCCTCTATTAAATGGAAGAGGGGACCACATAACACCCCCTCCCCTGGCAGATTTTGGCCCCAGGGACTCATCACCTGAGCCCCCCTCTATTAAATGGAGGAGGGGGGCCATGTAGCCCCCCTTCCGAGGCCAATTTTGGGCCTGTGGCCCCCAACCCACGGGGCCTGGACATCTCCTTCATGGCACTCAGTGTGCAATAGGACCATATGGGGAGCCTCAAGGCGCTGTCGGGAATTTGCAGCAAACATATGTTTTTTAAAAGTGCTTTTTTGACTTGGTGGGGTCCCTCTGGGACCCTAGAACTAGCACTAAGGAGTCAGGGTCTCATTACCCTGCCCCTTTTCTTTTTTTTCCACTCTTCTTCTGGGACTTGGCTAAAGCCCAGTCCCAAGATTACTGGCAACACTTCCTTGTTGAATTTTCAAAACTCCTATGGGAATTAAGATGGGAAACACACGCTCTTTTTTTATCCCCCTTGCTCTTGGCTCCCCCTTGAAGGATCACCCTGAAGTTTTCTGTGCGCAACTAGTATCACCAGCACACCTTGTATACCTAACAATTGGCTACTGGGAAGCAGAATGTATATGGACTGAAGAAAATACTGAGACTCTCAATAAGATGGTCCTATGGGTCGATTCATTGACGATTTATTCCTTATCTGGGAAGGGGAGTGAAATTAATTAGAGCTGTTCCTGAACTCATTGCAAAACAACCCATTGGGACTGCAATTCACATTTGAAATAAATCCAAAAAGAGTGACCTTCCTGGATATTGAAGTTTATATTGAACATGAGAATATCTGCATAAAATCATATCGCAAACCCACCAGCTGTAATAGCATCTTATTTGCCAACTGTTCACATCCCAAAGCGCTTAAATGGAGTGTCCCCCATGGGGAATTTTTAAGAGCTAGAAGAAACTGCTCTGAGCTAAGTGATTTTAAGGCACAGGGAAGTGAGATGAATGAGAGATTCATTAAAAGGGGGTTTCCGGTATCTGTGTTGGAAGAAGCTATGAAAAGAGCTATGATAAAAGACAGAGATGATTTATTGGTTCCCAAAAGTACAAAAAATACAAGCAATAAGAAAAATGATCAGGATCAAACTATCAGATATATTATGGACTATAATCGATCACATAAAGAAATCAAAATGGCCCTCATGAAAAGGTGGAGGGTTATAAAGAAAGAAAAAGAAATGTGAAAATGGGTGATGGAACATCTAATGATCACTTCCAAAAAAAGTTGTTCCTTGAATGATTTGCTGATTAGAAGCTTTGTACCCTCACAAGGGAGTATGACAAAAACTTGGCTCCAAATGGAAGGCTTCTTTAAATATGCCAAATATAAAGCTTGCTGATATGGCCCAAACATGACAGAACTTAAATGTGTTGATGGGTCCATGAAGAGGATTAAGGAACAGATAACATGTGAAACATCATTTGTTGTTTATATTCTAGAATGTCAGTGTGGAAAAAAATATATAGGGAGCACTGTAAATAAACTGAAATTAGGTATATTACAACACTTGAGAGCTATTTCAAATAGAGATTATTCATATGTTATCACCAAGCGCATATGTGAACATCATGCTGGAGATTGTGACAATGTTCGATACTCTGGCATTCATCACGTAAAGCCCAGCAATAGAGGTGGAGATCGAGAATTGACCCTTAGGAGAGCAGAATCCAGATGGATTATGATGATTGGAACTGACATACCTTGGGGCTTGAACACTTATGCAGAACTTTATCGTTCTGACTGGACTGGACAAAATATTTAAAGAGAGAGAAAAAATACACATTGTATTTCATTGTGTGCTTCTCAACACATAGAGAATTAATGCAGGATAAACTGGGGGCATTCTATTGGAAATGTAAGAAAATCAGTATATGGCTCTCTCTTATGAAGATAACGATTGATTGGAAGGTGATGGAAGTCTTGGGTACTTTACCAGGATTGTAATTATGTGAGCCAATGACTTATGTGCCTTTACAAATTATGCAAACACGTTATCAAAGGAATGGACACTTGTGAAAATATATAAAAGATATGTGAATCAGTTAAATATGCCATTTAGTGCTACTAATGAGTTATAATTATGGGAATATGGAGTGAATTATGAGACTAAGCCATCCATAGGGTAAAATATGTGGAGATATGCGCCCAAAAAAATGCACTTTATCGAAACAAAATTCACTTTATCGATTGAAAGGCATATTATTGAAGAGTGGAAACTTGTGAAAACAAAAAAATAAGTAAATATGTTAAATACACCATTTTAATGTTATTAATGAATTAAAATTATGAAAAGACATCAGCAATACCAATGCTTTATTGTAAAGTGAATTATGGAAATTACCCATTTATTGAGTAAAATTTGTGGAGATATATGCTCCCCAAAAAAGAACTTTATCGACTGAAAGGCACTTTGACAAAAAATAAATATTGTGATGATTTTTTGTAAATAGATTAGAGAAGAAGAGCCCAAAGGTACATTAGTAAATTACTGAAGGAAGGTATTTTGTTTAAATAAGGGGAAAATAAGTGGAAAATGTTTAAAAATATTTCCAAAGGGAAGCACCCTATTGAAAAAGATTTAGAAATACTGCATTGAGAGATCCTGTAAATGTTGTGCGGATTTGGGAAAAAGAAAGTTACACATGACATCATGGTCCATTTTATGTGTATGTACCTTTATGGAGGAGGTTTAGACAAAAGTAGTGTGCTCCTTTAAATATATGTTTAGCACTGCACTATGGGATGGCCCAGTCGAAGGCTTCTGCCTAAACGTGTAGGCTATGTTTTCTGGTGGCACCTCACACTTTGCACTTTCATTGTTATGAAACAATACATTTTTTTACAAAAAAGCAATAAGTCGTACTGGATTTATGTCATTTCCTGGGATTGCTCGAACAATAAATTGCAGAGTGAAGCAGGCTCCCTGGGTAAAGACGATGTATATGGACAACCACAATCAAATTTATAAATGTAAGAAATGCATAAAAGGACAAGAAAATACTGGTTCATGCTCTCCACCAAACAACATACTTATCCAATGTTCTTTAACTTACTATATTCATTAAAAAAAATCTTGAAAATCCAGTTGTATTTGCAGCAGGGATCGCAAACAAAGAAACAAACAAAGAAGAGAGTGACCATTTACCCTCAAAATCCAAATGCAAAGTGACCAAGGGATGAATAAGGCACTGGGAGGAACTTGCTGGACAGGAGTGAAAGTTGGAGCCTCTGTGGCACTTTCTTCCTGTTAAAAGAAAAAAAAAAAAGTGTTTTGTAGTGCTGCAGCGCTACGGAATCCTAGCTATTATTTATTCTGAATAGTTGATTCTGCGCTAGAGGTCAATGGATCGAAGCGACATAGGTTTGAGGGGATTTCATCAATGAGGAATGCAAACATCAGCAATAATTATTATAACCAATGATTTTGAACCTTAGACAATAACCACACCAGTTGATTATGAAGAATTATAAAATGTATTTCCCTAGACAACGCTAATGTCACGAAAAGAAATCTCAAACACAAATGGTAAGCATATAGAATTAATAGTGGTTGATTAGAACGTCTTATATATCTCAATTTAATCAAAACAACCAAACAAATAAACTCCAAAAGAATTACACTTATTCATAATACTAGAACTGGTAATAATGGTAAAGCAAACATTAGTACAACACTCATTTGATTTCAATATAAACCATGAGCACTCTGAGTTATTACCCTCACTAACCACAAATTAGCATTAACTTGCTGGGCTTCTTGTAAAAAGAATTTAGTAACACAAATTTAAAAAAACTCTTAAACTCTGGTTATTATCAAAATTATTATTGATATGCAGCAAATCAATTTATAAGTTGCAACTGGTACCTGGAAAGCAAAAGAGACACATATAACATTACAATGGCATACTTTACCCTATTTGACCATAACATGCAGACTACTTCAACAAGGGGACACCATCAGATATATCTCCAGAAGAATCAGGCCTAACAACAGCTAAACCCACACTGCTGAAACGACTCGAACCATCAGCTGGAACTCTGGCATCTAACTCTCAGGTCTCTAAAATGGAGTCCCTCCTGTCTCATCTCTCTCATCTGACTAAAAAGAATCCTACTCAAGTTGTTATACTAATCTCTAAGATGCTTAGGATTGGTCAGTTCATGGGGTGGTTGCGCTTAAACCAACAGGAAGTTTAATTGATAACCTAAAATACAACAATACTACATTAACTAGAACATTTTCTCAACAGTAACTTTTCCTCTTCTGTCTCGTCTGTAGCTCCATTGTTCCATCTCGCCTAAACTTCTCTTCCCAGGAAGAAACTTTTACAGTGGCAAACTTCACTTCCATCCTCGAGCAAAAAATCACGTATTAGTAACATTCTTAAACAATAGAACATTCGGCTTATGCAGTGTTCAGTTAAAACATGGCATTGTAAGACATAATGCAGAAACCCACTAGGGGTAGCTATGGACACACCTATTAAAACACTGAATGCACATTTATATAAGTATTGAATCATGGAAAATAACAACAATATTTAGTTCAAATTTTACTCATTTAGGAACAGTGGCGACCATTTTTCAAAAGTCACCCGTTTTACACGTTAATTTATTATACATTTAGAATACCAAAATCATTAATAAACATTAGAAAATTCACACTCTCACAGTAGTTACTTGAAAATCCAATTTCGAGTTGATTTTACTGCCTTTGGATAGACAATCTACTCATCTGCATTAGAAAATGGCACCGAAAGGCTTCCTAGCTATGGGATGCCAGTTCTTGCTCATGCACTCCAACTTGCTTGCTGGAACCTTGCATTGTTTGCGCTGTCATTGCGTTGCTCGAAAGGAGCAACATTCCACCACTTAGCAAGTGACAGAAATTTGGTCGGAACTCCACATAAAAGGTAAAGGCGAGAGACCAAAGTTCAGCCAGTTCCAAGTGCTGCATGACATTTTTCACCCACCCCTAAACAAATATCTAAACCAAACTCAAAACATTAGTAGCAGATGTTGCTATAGGTCTAAAACACTGTTAAGTGACAGTTAGGTGATAAAGAACATACAGGCCAAATGTAGTGGCTGCTATCAGGAAATAAATCCTCGAAAATGATTTGTTTTTCGTTGTATTTTACATGAAAGAGTGCAATGATAGGCAAAACTAAATAGGTGAAAGTGGGTTGCTCATTAGGGATGTAGTGCTCATTTTGTACATCAACCCGACTTCAGCACATAAAACTATTTGAGCTCAGTTTAAAGGTAAGTCTTTGATGAGGCAAATAATACGGCATCCATGACGAGGTAACGTCCGCTCAAACCACGTGAATAATACTGATTGATTTACTCATCTGGGTGATCCATCCTGTAGGAAATCCGAGGGAACTTGTGTAAGCATCAGGAAAATATATGTCCATGAGTAATCTGGAAGAATCTTGTGCATCCCTGAACAGTTAAAAATGTGCCTAAAATCTATTTTGTATAATCTATGAGGAGTAGATCTCCGACTTTTAAAAAAATGGTTTTCAGTTAGACTCTTCATGCCCACAAATATAATTACAATTGCCTTAATTTATGAGCTACACACTACCAAAGCCAAAAACAACTATTATGATTGTTAAAAAATAACTAACCAGCATTTGAAAAGTATGTTCAAATCTTACACTTGTCGTTTACTCTTCATATTAACGAAAATGGATTGAGTAATGAAATGTATTTTTCAGTGATTGAGTGAAAATAAAAATATAAAAACGGGTCTTCCTACATTGACTGAATAGGGGCCTACACATAACACTGCACAGTTTCACATTTTTAAATAGAAGAAGTCAAAGTGGCAAAATGCACAAAAATGCAAACAATATGGCGCAACCTGATGAAAGCGTGACTCACACGATTCAGATGGTCCACAATACCATGACAACACAGGGCAGTGATGAGAAATAAATGATCTATTCGCCGTTGCGGTGGAAACATCAAACACAGACAAAGACAAAAGGCGCATGTTTCTCACATATAGCTTTGCTGCTGCCAAGGACAACGGAATCCTGTCATCACTGAAACAAATTACTGCAATAAGATATGTGGAAGAGAATTAAAAAATATAAGACATCGGCATTGACCACAAGACCAGCATTGACTGAAAGAGAATGGCAGGAGGCCTGCCCAAACAACAAACCAAATACCTGGTACCCAGAAGAAGCTCACTGACATTGCAGAAAAGGTGGTAGCCACCAATGCAACGGAAGGATCGTTCGAATATGGAAGATTTGAGAACGCTTTGTGAATTTGGGAATGAGTGTGTCTGCTGAACAAAAATACTGCAGATGTCAGATGTGCAGCAGGCATTGAGATTTATTTTGCAAAAAAGTTTTTATTAGTTTTATTTTGAACAGAAAAACATTAGATCACATGAACAATGTTTAAAAGAGACACGATAATATATATCATAATAAACATATGAATTCCCAGCAACAAGACGGAAAAAGGAGTGGTGGAAAGTAGACAGAGGAGAAGGGGTCGGACCTCAGTTAGGTTGTTGGCCTGACATATCCTCCTAATCAGAGGGTGAAATGATGGGTAACTAGGCAGGGAGGATCATGGGGAACGGTTGGTGATGCATTATGATATAAAAGTCAGGGGCATATTTATGAAAGGTTTGCACCACCGTTGCGTCACTTTTAGTGATGCACTGGTGGTGCAAACCTCACAAACATATCTATGAGGTCATGCAAAGCCACTTTGTGAGACTTTGAATGGCCTCATAGGTATGGAGTAAGGCAAAGCAGCATAAAGTGTTGTGTTGTCTTACTCTAGCCCAAGGAGGCCTTCCATGGGCTTTGCAATGAGTTTTCCCACACAAAACCCATTGATTTAGACACAGCCCCAGATTCACAAAAGCCTGTAAACCCGGGTTTTCGCCAAAAACCTTACTCCTCCCCAGGGAAGGCGCAACAAGAAGAAATATCTTCATTTCTCCTCGTTATTTCATCTTTCTATGTGTGCTGCATTCTGCAGCACACACAGAAAGAGGAAAAGGCCTCCAGGGATTGTTTTTGTGCAGGAAGGTGCTCCTTCCTACACAAAACAATCCTGCTGACAACAAAGACACATGGTGCAAGGGTGCCTGCACTGGTGCTAGGCAGGCAAAATGACATCAGCGTAGTTGGAAGGGACAGGAATGTGCCGTACCACATAGATATGGTGAATTACTGACCTTTCCTTTTGAGGCAGGGCAGCGCAGCAAGATGACTTGGTCCTCTGCCCTGCTAATATGGCCCTCAGTGAGCAGGAGCCAGAAGAGCAGATGTACTCACAGCATCTGTGAGCTGAAAAAAACAAGGGGACATATTTATGAGAGACTTGCACTGCCCGAGTATCACTTTTTTGGTGCTCCAGCGGCGCAAGCCTCTCAGCCATATCTATGAGAGCACGCAAAGCCACTTTGCATGGTTGTGTGTGGCCTCATAGATATGGAGTAAGAAAAAGCAGCACAAGTCGCTGCAATATTCCATGAGTGTTGCTGTCGGTTTTCCCACGCAACACCCATAGATTTTGATTTGATGCTGCCCCAGATCTACTTAATCACATAATTCTGGGGCAGTGACAAAACCTTATGCCACCCCAGTGCAGGGTTAACGAGGAGAAATATTTTAATTTCTCCTAGTTTTTTCCTCTTTCAATGTGTGCTACATTCTTCAGCACACGCAGAAACAGGGAAACTCCTCTCTGAATTGTTCTTGTGCAGGAAGCTACATGAAATGCAAGCACCCAGGTGCCTGCATTGGTGCTGGGCAGCCAATTATAGGTTAGCACAGGGGAAAAAGTCAGCTATGCACCATATTTCATCAATACAGTGCATTACGACTGTTTCACATCAATGTAGGGCAGCAGCACAAGAAGCCTTGTGGCGCTGCCCTATGCCAATTCCCCACAAATATGTGCCAAGGTTACTCTGTGCCACTTCCAGCATATTGGTCTCAAAGAGTTTATGAAACAATTGGAGCCAGATTACAAAACATCTGATGGTCAGTGCTTTATCAATTCATCACACTTCATAATCCCAGTTCTTATCGATGATAGTGACACACCAACAAATACAGCCACATTTGAACTCCACCCCTAATGAAATTACAAGAGGGTAACCCCTCATAGGAAGTTGTTGTCTTCCAGGGCTTTGAAAATGCACATGACACCTAGCTTCGGAAGTGGACATTTCACTTAAATTACCTGTTATCTACTTTTCTATTAATGCGCTTTGCCATGCATCATCATGGTCACTTAACACATAGTTAAGAGTGGGTAATTATATGTGCTCTCCCCTGTGATTCCTTTTTCGGACATGACTCAAAATCGTCCTCTTCCAGAAGCTGCCCCATTGCCCTTGCTGCCCTTGTTCCTCCTGGGGCTTTGTGGTCAGCCTCTTTTGCTCCTTGGCACCCCTTCTCCCCTTCTCCGGGGTGTTCCTATTGTCAGCTTAGTCACCTCCTTAGTCCTGCTCCTGCATCACCCTCAGGAGTTGGAAAGGTCTGCAGCTCATGATTTAGGGTGCCTGCCCCCATTCTGCTTCCTGTGAGTAGATGTAGGCAGCGATTCCTTTAGGTTCCATGTCTTGGGTGTCCATTGACAGGGACTGGAAGTCAGGCTGTTCAGGAACATAAGTGGTTCAGTGGGGTCTCTTAGATGTCCTGTCGCATTGCTAGCTGCTAAGGAAGATTTTGCTGACAGGTGAGGCTGGGTGCTGCACTCTTTAGACTCATTTTCATGTATGCAGTTATTGGGTTTCTCTGTGCTACTTTGTTGGAGTTCTTTCAGTGAATGACCAACCATGTTGAGGTGCAATGGGACAGGTGCTTCTCTGGATCTCTTGTCTGGTTGTTTCCATTTGGGCTTTCTCATTTTGGATCCTATTAGGCAGACTGGGGAAACACTCGTCCAAATCTCTAAAAATGTTAGTACTGTTTCTATGACAAAAAAACGAACTACTTCTTAATACATCTTCTCTTAGATTGCTCCATTTTTTCTGAGCGAGAGGAAAAATATTCCACTTTCTCTTCCAAGTACAGTAGCACAACTAGGAATGAAGTAATCGTCACTTTATGCTCAATGAAAACTTTAGATAATGTAATTTCAATTACAAAGTATATATTATGGTGATCCAGACGAGATCCATCTGTCATAACATTGTGACTCAAATCTAAAAAGGCCTTAGGTATCCCTAGAACTTTGCTAGCGATGGTATTTCCGAATATTGTGCTATAGCATTTTGATTATCACATCTGTCAATGTTCATAGGTTTTGTTTATTTCAGTCTATTTTAACTTGGATGATGTGATTTGTGCGATGGGTTAGTAGAATACTGTAGGAGGCTGGCCTGGTTTGTAGTGGGTACGTAAGGCACTTACACCTTATACCAGGTTCAGTTATCCCTTATTAGTGAAAATGTAGGCAGTTTTCTAGCAGCTTAGGATGTCTAGGGATAGCAGTAGCAGAGCAGCTTAGGCTGAACTAGGAGACATGCAAAGCTCCTGCAAGACCACTATAGTTACACAGTACTTGTACACAATAAAAGACAATACTCAGTGTTACCAAAAATAAAGGTTCTTTATTTTAGTGACACAATGCCAAAAATATCTTAGAGGCAATACTCCTTCTGGAGGTAAGTATTATACACAATATATACACTGAGAACCAAACTCAGGTAAGTAAACAGTCATAGAATAGTGTGAACAGTAGAAAATACAATAGATTGCAATGGGTTTAGGGGAAACACAAACCATATACTAAAATAGTGGAGTGCGAATGTCAAATTCCCCCTTTGGCAAGTGTAGTGTGGAGAGGGGTGCTGGGAGTGTAGAAAAACACCAAATGTAAGTAAACTACCCCCCCCCCCGAGCCCAGGAAAGCAGGAGTAAAGTACAGCAAGTTTTCTCAGAACACACCAAGAGTCGTGATGAAGAATTATGCAAAAACCCAGCAAAACTGCAAGCAACAAACAATGGATTCCTGGACCTGAAGACCTGTGAAGAGAGGAGACCAAGTCCAAAAGTCGAAGAAGAGTCTAGGAAGAAAAGGAGCACCTGACAACCTGGAAGAAGGTGCAAAAGTGGATTCTCCTGGTAGAAGAAAAGTACAGAAATGCACCAAAGAAGATAGCTGCAGGTTCCTGCTTGGTGCAAGAGATGTCCCACGTCAACTTGTTGGATGTAGGCTGTTTGCGTCGCTGGATTCTGCCAACAAGCCTTGGTTCAAGCAAGAACGCGGTTTGCGTCAAAGAGAAGCTGCCTGGACCCTGGCGGGACCTGGGGGTCTCAACTCAGAATGAGGAGAGAGAGGGGGCTCTCAGCACTTGAGAGAGCCCTCAGAAGACCAGGCAGCACCCACGCGAGTCCCAGAACATGGGGACAGAGAAGATACAAAGTGTGGTCATCGCAGCACTACACTGGAAGGTCCCATGCCGCCAGAGAACAACTCAGGGATCTGTGCATCACAGACTGGAGTGCTGGGGACCTGGGTTACACTGTGCACAAAGAAGTTTTGGAAGAAAAACACAGAAGCCCAAGAAGCTGCAGAAGACGCCGTGCACAGGGGTACTATCGCAGCACGGGGAGGCAAGATCTTACCTCCACCAAATTTGTACAGCTGGTCCTTTTGACTGTATGGGTCACTTGGGTCTACCACCTGTGTTCCAGGGACAAAGCTCGTCATCAGGAGAGGAGTCCCAGAGTACCGGTTGTCATCACAGAAGGGTGCCTGCTGAAGCACGGAAGCGACTTCTTCACTCCACTGGAGATTCCTTTGGTTCTTCTGGTGTAGGGTGAAGACAGGCAGTCCTCAGAGCGTGCACACCTTGGAAACTGTTGCAAATGCTGGCTATAGCTGAAGTTGCAGGTCACAGGAATCGTCTTGGATACTTTGTTGCAGTTACAGTGGTTCCTAAAGCAGTCTGCGGTTGATCCGACGGTCAGAAGCTGAAGCAGCAGATGCTGAGGAGTCCTGGAGGAATCTTGCAAACCGAATCTGAAGAAACACCCAGAGGAGAGACCCTAAGTAGCCCTGAGAGGGGGTTTGGCTACCTCCCCAAGTATGTACCTATCAGGAGGGGCCTCTGACATCACCTGCTAGCACTGGCTACTCAGAGGTCTCCAGAGGGTCCTCGCATCTTGAAGTCCAAGATAACTAACGCCAGGGACACACTGGAGGAGCTCTGGGCACCACCCCTGAGGTGGTGATGGACATGGGAGTGGTCACTCCCCTTTCCTTTGTCCAGTTTCACTCCAGAGCAGGGGCTGGGGTTCCCTGACCCGGTGTAGACTGGATTTTGGAAGGAAGGCACCGTTTGTGCCCTTCAAAGCATTTGCAGAGGCTCTGGGAGGATACCCCTCCCATGTCTGTAACACCTATTTCCAATGGGAGAGGGTGTAACACCCCTCTCCTAAAGAAAATATATTGTTATGCCTCCCTGGGATTGCGCTCGATCCCCAGGAGGGCAGAAACCTGTCTGTGAGGTGGCAGAAGCTTGGGCTGCAGTGGAAACCACAGAGAGCTGGTTTGGCAGTACTGGGGGTCCATGGTGGTGCATGGGATTGGCTCCCCCAATACCAGATTTGGATTGAGGGGTAAATTTCATGATCTTAGACACCTCACATGGCCATATTCAGAGGTACGATTGTGAAGCTACATATATGTATTGACATATATGTAGTGCACGCTTATAATGGTGTCCCCGCACTCACAAAGGCCGGAGATTTGGCCTTGGACAACGTGGGGCACCTTTGCTATTGCAAGGGTGCCCTCACACACAGTAACTTTGCACCTAGCCTTCAGTAAATGAAGGTTAGACATATAGGTGACTTATAAGTTACTTAGTGCAGTGAAAAATGGCTGTGAAATAGTGTGTGCACTATTTCACTCAGGCTGCAGTGGCAGTCCTGAAGAAAGGTTTGTATGAGCTCCTTATGGGTGACAAAAGAAATGCTGCAACCCATAAGGATCTCCTGGAACCCTAATGCCCTGGGTACCTAGGTACCGTATACTAGGGACTTACAAGGGGGGCCCAGTGTGCCAATCAGAATTGGAATATGGGGTGACTAAACTATAGTGACAACTTTGGTAAGTAGAGAGAGCATAAGCACTGGAGTTCTGGTTAGCAGAACTTCAGTGACACAGTCAAGCATACTGACAACTCATATAGGCCACAAACTATGAGCACTGGGGTACTGGCTAGGATCCCAGTGAGATAGGCAAAGCACACTGATAAACAGGCAGAATTTGGGGGTAACATGCCAAGAAAGGCGGTACTTTCCTACAAATACCGGAATACCTTTCCTCATCATCTAAAACGTGACGGGTGCCCTGCCCCAGACATCACGTCCTCGATGACTGAGAGCCCTCCCCAGAACTGACGTAGGTGTATATGGGGTCACGTGGGTTGTGACATCATCTGACATCATCTGAACACGTTAGTCACGTGTTAGGGTTCTACCATGTGATCAGGGTTGTGCACCAGCTCTCAACTGAATCAGAGCCCTCGTGGAGAGAAGATGTCGGTGTTGTGTTGCAGAGGAGTACGCCATTTTTGATCTGTAGAATGCATATAAGGAGTCTCCTAAGCGGCCTATGCCAAACCCATGAGCCACATCCTGAAAGAGATCGCTCTGTAATTATGAAGAGATACAACCACCTCATCAAAAAGGCGGCCTCCGATGGTGGATTGATCAATACAGATAGATAATTGTAGCCTAGCACCATTGGTATTGGATGAGAATGCTCAGCATGGCACCCCTAAAGATGAGGGTTACAACATTATGGGTTTTTAAGAGGACCTTTGCCATCGGCTTGATAAGCTCAGCCTCAAGGATTTACCTCAGCTGATATCCCCGATTGAGGGAGACAGTAGCTGCAGCGACACCTTGTGTGTCAAATTAAATGATGGAAGCAATTTCATTGACAGGTAAGATGTTGAAGAATCTATAGCCCCTACTGACTCACCGGTCCACTGCTCCTTCCAGCTTCTGCAAGATTTCTCCAGCCCTGCATTCTCTGAGGTTGGCAAGTCTTCAGTCTGCACAAGAAGGAAGAAGGAATTTCCCTTGGAGTGAAGGAGTCATCTGCAGGCACCAACAGCAACAACGACTGGCTGCGTGGATCTCCTCTCATTCTGAGCTGTGTGGATCCTGCATCAAGGATGGTGGTCTGTAGTAATCCTCTTTGTTCTCTCGGCCAGCTGTCCAACTTTGGTGGAGGTAAGCCCTTGCCTTCCCACGCAGGACAGCACCTCCATGCAGCACGTCTCTTGCAGCTACCAGGGCTTGTTGGCATCTCCTCCAAGGGTTCTTCAGGCTCTATGTAGCCCCAGCCTCCAGCACTCTTTCCTGCGAAGCCCAGCCCTCTGTGTGCTTCTCATGCAGCGTGTCCAATTCTCCAATTGTGCTGCATGGGCTCCTCTGCGACTCCTGGGTCCTCTTCCAGTGGGTGTCCTGTGGGGGCTGCCTTTTCTTCTGTGGACTCTCTGCGTTGCTGAGGGTACCCCTAGGACTCTCCCGTGGGTTGAGCCCTCCTGGACCTTGCTGGTCCCCGGCAGCTCCACTTTCGCTTCACCACAACGTCTGCCTTTGCCAAGGCTTGCTAGTTGGTGGCCTTTTCCACGCCACTGGCCGACTGCAATCTTCCAACCGGTGTGGGACGTTGACTGCATCCTCCAGGAACTCTTCTCCGGCTCCTTGGCTGCTTTGCTGACCGTCTTTCTTCGTCCTACCATCGACCAACTCCTGCAACCACAGATGGATGGGTAGTAGCCCTAGACTTTCAACAAGAGACAAGCTCTACTTCAAGCCCGTGGAGAAACTTCACAAGCAGGATATACAGCAAAGTCCAGTCTTTGTTCTCTTTAAGGCAGAAGCAACAACTGCAGGCCAACCCAGCAAAACACACACAGCAAAGGGGCAGTAATCCTTCTCCAGTTCTTCAGCTCTTCTCCTTGGCTGAGGTTTCTCTTGATCCTGAAGTATTCTAAAAGTCTGGGGTTTGGGTCCAATACTTTTTGTCTACTTCAAAGGAAAGTCTCTGTTGTTCACAAGATCCTAACTTGGCCAGCCCTGGCCCCAGACACACACCAGGGGGTTGGAGACTACATTATGTGAGGACAGGCACGCCCTTTCAGGTATAGGTATCAGCTTCTCCCTCCCACTCTAGCCCAGGAGACTCAACAGGATATGCAGGACACTTCTCAGCTCCGGTCACTGTCTACAGGTAATTCACAAACTGTCAGTCTGACCCAGACGTGGATTCCACAGGCAGGCAGATGCAGACAATGGTTAAGCAAGAAAATGCCCACTTTCTAAAAGTGGTATTTTCAAACAGACAATCTGAAAACCAACTATACCAAAAGATGTATTTTTCTATTGTGATTTCAAAGGCCCCAAACTCTACATCTCTCTCTGCTCCCAATTGGAAACTGCACTTAAAAGAGATTTAAAGGCAGTCCCTATGTTAAACTAAGGGAGAGAAAGACCTTGCAATAGTGAAAACTAAATTTGGCAACATTTCACTATCAGGACATGTAAAACACACCAGCACGTGTCCTGCCTTTTAAATACACTGAACCCTGCCCATGGGGCTACCTAGGACCTACCCCAGCAGTGACTTACATGTAGTACAAGAGAAGGTTTGGGCCTGGCAAGTGGAAACACTTGCCAGGTCTAATTGGCAGTGCAAAACTGAACACACAGACACTGCAGTGGCAGGTCTGAGACATGTTTACAGGCCTACTCATGTGGGTGGCACAATCAGGGCTACAGGCCACTAGTAGCGTTTGATTTACAGGCCCTGGGCACCTTTAGTGCACTTTACTAGGGAATTACTAGTAAATCAAATATGCCAATGAAGGATAACCAATCATAATCACAATTCATACAGGAAGTACTTTACTACTGGTCAGCAGTCAAAAGTACAGGAAGCAGAGGCAAAAAGACAGGGGAAACCACATCAAGGATGCCAAGTCTAACACTTGCATCTTTTTTAAAGAAAACAGGGGCTTCTGCATTCCCAGTCTGTTGGAATTCAGGATACACCAATCTTTTAAATTAGTACAGAATGTGATCACACAGTTTAGCCTATCTTCTTTAAGTCTCCTCACTGTCTTCATTGTTCCTTGCTCTCTTAAATGCTTGGCATATCACCTGATCTGGATACTTTCAGTCCTGTAGTTTCTTGCTCAGTTTTAAGCTTCTTTGTTAAGATCCTCAATACAAGTAGAGTTTCTGCGTAAACAAAGGAACTGACCAAAAGGCAACTTTTGTCTGAGAACGTTTGGGTGAAAACTGTCATAGGAAAGTAGGCTGATCTTATCTGTTGACTTATTATAAAACGGTATCACTAATTTGCCATCCTTTGCTATGATATTGAGATCCAAAAATTGTAATAATGAATTAGTAATGCGTGCTGTGAAAAGCAAAAAAGTATTCCTAGAATTAAGCAAATTAAGGTACGGTTCTACTGAGTCAAAGTCTCCATTCCATAACAAAAGAATATCATTTATGTACCTACGCCAGAGTCTAATATTCTCATGATAAAGATTGTTGCTTGAAAACATTATGGGGGTTATTACAACTTTGGAGGAGGTGTTAATCTGTCCCAAAAGTGACGGTAAAGTGATGGATATACCACCAGCCGTATTACGAGTTCCATAGGATATAATGGACTCGTAATACGGCTGGTGGTATATCCGTCACTTTACTGTCACTTTTGGGACGGATTAACACCTCCTCCAAAGTTGTAATAACCCCCTATATCTTTTTGAAATTTAGACACATAGACAGTCCAGACTTGGTGCAAATTTACTTTCCATGGAAGTCCCATGAGACTGGGGGTACAATGTTTTTTTTTAATTCAAAGAAATTTCTTGTGAGTGCTAGTCTGCCAAAGTTCACAATAAGTGTCCTTGGAGCTCGACATTCCGAATCTTGTTGGTAGAGGATATCCTCAACCACCCTTAGAGGTCCCTTTTGTGGAATGTTAGTATGCAAGAATTCTATATCAAACACCACTGGTGTCTCTGTTTAGGGTCAAAAGGGACATCATTATTAAGATTCAATACTGTTCTTGTGTCCTTCAGTTAAGATGGCATCCTTTCCACCAGGGGCGTCAAAAAATATTCACAAAATTGTGAGAGGGGTTCCAGGACTGAACATATGCCCAAGAATATAGATCTTCCTGGTGGGGAAACCTAGCTAGTTTATGCACCTTTTGGAGAGTAGAAAATTAGGGTAGAGCTGGTTTATCTTTACACAGGAAATGCCCCTTATTCTTGGAGATCCAATTGTTATTAACAAATTCTTCCACTCATGTCCTAATCTCTTTTTGTACGCATGCAGTAGAATCCTTCATCAATATTTGATAGTTTGGCCGGTCAGTGCGGAAACAGAAACACTCTGTACACCTACATAGTTTGCAATACAATGGCTCCTCCCTTGTCAGCAGGCTTGATCTCTAATTCTGAATTTTGTTTAAGCTTGCGTAATGCTTTTCTTTCCAAATTAGAAAGGTTCCTATTTGTAGCCTGGTTGAATTCTCACATGCTTTCTATATAATGTATCACTGCGTGTTCAAATGTTGCAATCTCTGGAGGTAACTGGGTTAATGCTGGAACAAATGTGTATTTAGTGCACACACCTCTGTTCATTTCACATCTCAGCTGGAATTTATCCAACATGTTTGTTGGATCAAAACCCGATCCTTTATTAAGAACAGTCTACTGTTGGGTTGTTAAAGTTGTAGCTGCAAAGTTTATCACTATTCTCCTCCATGTCATGCTCCGTGTTTTCCTCTAGTTAAGTTCCTCCAACTGGATCTTTCTCTCCTGGGAACTCTTGCTAAAAAAGGTTGGAGGTTAGGATGGAACTAAAAGGGCTATAGCTATGGGTGCCCGTGGAAAGAAATACCATCCTCTCCCTCTTTGTCTTGAGTCATAGTCACTATTATCGCTGTCTCAACTAGATGTCTGAAGTAGATTTTTTCCCTCTAAGGTATCTTCTTATTAGTAGCATCCCTTTCCTGTGCATAGTCATCCGTGGAATAAGGATAGATCTTTTCTTGTGAACCTTTTTTTCAAATCTTTTTGTAGTTTGCGGATCTTTGACTGGGCCAAAAACACTTTGTATTCTGTCACTTCTTTATTTACCTCCTTATCAAGTGCTAACCTAGTTGATCCCACTGGGACATGATGGAACTTGGAGTCACTGGTTCCCAGCTACCCCTGACACCAGTGCTCTTTCTGCGAAGTTCAGGCAGTCAGAACAAGGGTATCTTGGGGGAAAGGGGAATGGGACAGTGAGAGAGAGAGATAGGCAGCTTGGAGGTAGTCTTGAATTCTTGATGTCTGCGTCATTGTGGTCATTCTCCCCGAGTGTGTTGAATCCTGAAAGTACAAGGGACTGTTTTAGATATGTACTGACACTCCCACAAGTTCTTTCTACTAATCCCTTAACTTCATACTGCACCTGTATTTATTCCCTTTCCCACTTTTGTTGACCTCCCTTCCTCTGGCTTGTTAAAAATGATTCTAGTCTTGTCCACAGTGGAAACAATATAGTTAGGATTCAGATTGATCCCTATGCACCTTCCACTTAAGTACCACTTAAGTACTTGGCAGCCTAGTACCAATGCAGGCACCCTTGCACCTTGGTGCAAGGGTGCCTCCTTTGCATGCAGGATTGTTTTTGTGCAGAAAGAGACACTTTCCTGCACAAAAACAATCCCTAGAGGCGTTCTACTCTTTCTAAATGTGCTGCAGAATGCAGCACACATCAAAGGAGGAAAAAAAGAGAAGAAATAAAAATAAAACACCCTGTTAATCCTCACCTCGGGAGGCATAATGTTTTGGCACTTTCTCAGGTTTATGTGATTTTGTAAATCTGGGGCAGCATCAAAGTCCATGGGTGTTGTGTGGGAAAACCCACTGCAATGCCCATATAACACCTCCCTGGCACAAAGTAAGGCAATCCAGTGACTTGCACTACTTTTCCTTACTACATATCTATAAAGCCATTCAAAGCCACAAAAAGTTATGCTGCTGTGGCACAAGCTTTCATAAATAAGCCTCTTTGTTCGGACCATTTGTTGATTTTGTCAGACCTTCCATAAACTTTCTGCTGTTTTGTGACAAAGGTGTTTATATGATACAGGTGTATGCCTAAAGAATGGCTTTTGGGTCCAAAATGCATTGGCGCATAATAATGGGGAATTTGCACTATAAATAGGAAGAATAATGGTTTAGCTATGAACATTGTACATGGGATGCTTAACATAAATTGAACAACTTTGCAATCGTGAATTTGAAAATTGAGGTTTGATTATCACACAAATTAGATCGATGAATTGAGGTTCCATCAAAAGATTGCATAAAACTCATGAATTGCAAGAATATGTTTTATTAAATATTTTGTAATGTTTTTTTTAACATCAATTAAGCCCATGGATTTCGGGTGTTTAGTGAATCTGTGAACCTCAGGGATACTCCTAGCATCAGGAGCAGCTACTTGAAGTTATGGTACAGGTGTACATGGGGCTGAGCACATACCGTGCGCTAACGCAGATGTTTTAATTAGAAATCTTTAATGAATGTTTATGTATTTTGAATAATGACTTATGAAGAAAAATGAATAGCGTAGAAAAATAATGTGCACATTTGAAATTGTGACCTCGAAGAATGGCCATCAGTGTTCATGAAATGTACTATATTTATGATTAATCCATTTGAAATATTGAAAATGTATTAGATTAATGTAGTAATATGTCATATTAGGGGTTATGAATTATGCTCTTGCTTATTAATTGTAGGCCTTAACTTAGCAATTGTCTTGGCCTAGTTTTGCCAGGCCTCATGCAGAAGCTGTATTTCTTAGCATTTAATGAAAAATGCTGACTGAGTGAACTAACTGTGAAATGTTAATTGTTCTAATAAATTGCTTAGCAGATGCTTTCAATGGGAACCAAAGGACAGGAGATGATGTATCTCGTAAAGTATCTAAATGTGTGTAAAATGTGCAAAGGGTTCTTTCCCAGTGCGCGAACAATGAAGACACTGACTGGAGACGAAGATGCAACAAAATTGATACCTGATGAGCCAGATGATGAGAACATCGCAAAGCAGACCAATCAATGACATGTAAACTGGGAAATATTAGAATTCATAGGATTGGTAACAGGGCATTATTGGGTAAAGTAATAACGTACTATTAATTGACCAATTGGAAATTGAGGGATGGTTTGGGGAACTTTGATATAATGACGTGACAGAGGGAAAAGACTTCAGACGTTATTCAGATTTTACTACGATATTGAGAAGAAGAGATTCGAGATTCTGTCACCGGGCTCATGCTCTTTGAGAGCCTGATGTTTTGCCGATCGACTGATGACCTAAGGATGAAGGCTGATTCTGCTTGCTGACCCACACTGTGGATAGGTAGATATGACAATGACTGAATTGTATTTTTATGCCTTTTCTACCAACTGCGCTGACTTAATTCTTTTCTTCAGGTAGATGTTTTCCAAATTTGTGTTCCAAATTATTTTGCATGAAGCCCCACATGCTGATGCTAATTGTTGAATAGCTGAGGTTGCTCACATGATGACTGACAAATTACAGAGACAAATGGTTGACAAACTATTTTGCTGAATTGATGAATATCATAGCTTTGCTGAATTGGATTTTATTAATGTCTTGTGTTGATGCCGTGAGCTTTATTAGATCACGTCTTCTGCAACTTGCTGACTAACAAGCATTATTAGGATAGTTTTTATTTGAGTTGATGATTAAGATTCATGACTTAGTATTGTGAAGAAAAGGGAATAAACTTACTAAACTTATAATTAAAGGTGTGGTTATTCATGGCTGAAGAGTCATGGTGTGTGGAATTTACTGACTCCATTAATTATTGATTTAACTGATGGTTATTGATTATTGTGTGTTGATCACTGATTCTGTGTCGAGGCTATGGTAAGAACACCCTATACGAATCAAAAGGTTCATCGACCTATACGCGTCCCCTTATAAGTTTACTTATCAAGGACCGACGCACCAACATGTGTCAGTACTGTAACAAAGTTGTTGAATTTGTGAAATAAGGAGTGCATTGTTGGAAAATAATTAAAATCACTTCATACATCGCCAACTTCAGAAAGATTTTGGGTCTTATTTTGTGTCTTTTTCAGAATGAATGCAAACAAGAGTTTACACCTTAAGAAAGTAACAGGTGCAGCAATATCATGTTTTCCCAGGTAAAAGTTGTGCAGAGAAAATGTCACACTTGCTTACTTTTGCACCTCAGAACAATTGAAAATGTGCATCATACAAAATTATTTCCCATTCAGAAAAGGGTGAAAAGGCAGCAATTAATGCCTTAACATCTCACCTTGCAAATACGACAATATTATTGCAGTAATTGACTAGATTCTAATAACGAGGCCCTTTGAAGTTTATAAAGCATAGATTCAAGCAGCCAAGGTCTTTTACTTCATCCATGGCAAAATGTTGTGCCCCTATATATCATGTTGATTTCAGAACTGAAATCACCAAAGTAGCTGTGACCTTGATCAAACCTTTACATACCCTCTGTACAACGCATAATATTCTTGGGAAAATGTATGAACTATCTCCACCACTCACCACAAGGAACATAGGGAAATTACAACCAATTTCCCAGATTTACTACATGGTGAAATTTCATGAGTCCATCACCAAAGTAAAAATATGATATGGAATCAAAGAAAACAAAAATTCCCAGTCTTTTCAGAGAGGTTTTTTCCCATGCGTGAACATGCAACTTGTCATGTTTTCTATCTTGTAGTATTATGGATGAGGATAAAATGGATGTGTTTGTGCACTGCAACTTTTAAAACTTTTCCTGGCAATTGTCTCTAGCTCGCTTCATGGTTAAGTCAATCTTGCATCTAAAATGTAACACTTGATTGGATGGACTAATTTTATCCAATTGCTTGATTGGATTTAATCAGTTCATTTAATTAGTGCAATGCCCCCTCCACTCCGAACCAACGTGTGTTTGGGCTACGCTCATTGCACATACTAGAAAATATCACATAATTTGTATCACTCATGACCCAAATGTCACACCTGGGAGGATCAAGCACACCAACTGAAAGTTACATTTGTTCCAATTTCATCCTTGTTTGTAGGAACATCTACACTGACTTAAAGTGTTAGCTTGTTGATCGGCTCTGTGCTTAGTAGGATTCACCAAGCACATACTAATCTAGCCAATATATGCTCTTCATATCATATATGCTATCCATTATATGCCACTCTGGTATTGACTGAAGAATGTATACAATACCTATTCACCTATGTTGCCCTCTGTAGTTCCTGGGTAATCATTACAGCGTACAGACCAGAGTCACTTCTGCTCTAGTGGTAAAGCTCTTGGACTGTCACTCACAAGGTGGAGGGTTTAAACCCTAGTACGTCATGGCAGTGTGTCTCTTAATTTACTTTTCTTTTGACTGTTAAACCATTGTAGTGATGGAACATTCATGTCTCTGTGCTAGCACAATCTGTAGGTTGCATGTCATAGGTACGTCTCGAAACACTTCAGTATGGCATCACCTTTGGCCTAATGATCTATGTAACAGGCTTTTCCGCTGTGAGTTGAGGGTTCTACTCAAGGTGTGTCAGTAGACATTTTCTTCCTTCAATTACTTTTCAACTTCAAAAGTTTAAGGATCATACTGGAAGCAAATCTCACTCATTTTAATTGACAAACATGCTTTTCTTTTCCCTTTTTTCTACAACATTTAATTCTACGTATGTCATTCATCAAAGGCTAAAACACCTCTCTTCTCTCTCTCTCAAGCTTTCTCTGTCAATCTATTTATCACAAATTTTCCCACTCTCTCTCACTCTCTATCTCTCTTTGTGTCTGACTCTCTCTTTCTTCCATCCCATGATTGGATGGAAGAGAGAGAGCGAGATTGTTATTGCAATAGTCTCTCCATACAAATAAAAGTTAGACTAGCAATATCTTTGGTTGGAATGTAATAGGTACGTTTTGAGGTAGCGCAGAGGAGAGTCACTTCTGCTCTATTGATACAGCTCTTGCACTGTCACTCACAAGGAGGGAGGTTTAAATCCTAGTATGTAATGACAGAGTGTCTCTTTATTTACGTTTCATTTGACTGTTAAACCTCCTAATTGATGGAACATTCACTCCTCTGTGCTATCACGATCTGTGGGTTGCATGTCATAGGTAAGTCTTAATACTCTCTAGTAAGGAGTCACCTGTAGCCTAAGGATCTATGTTGCAGACGTTCATGCTGAGAGATGAGGGTTATACTCTAGGTGTGTCTGTAGATATTTCTGAAGTTTAATTACTTTTCAACTTCAAATGCTTAAGGTTCTTACTGAAAGCACATTTCATTCCTTTTACTTGACAAACACACCTTTCTTTTCACTTTCTCCTAAAATATCTCATTCTACCTATGTCATTCAGCAAAGTCTATACAACCCTTACCCTCTATCTTCCCCTCTCTCTCTCAAGTTCTCTCTCTCAATTTATTACTCTCAATTTGTCTCCCTCTCTCTCAATCTCTCACTTTCTCTCTCTCTCTGTCTCTCTTCCATACCATGATGGGATGGAAGAGATAGAGAGATTTTTATTGCAATGATCCTTCCATACAAATACTTCAAAAAGTCAGACTAGCAATATCTTTGGTTGGAATGTTATAGTTACATCTTGAGGCAGCGCAGATCAGAGTCACTTCTACTTTGGTGAAAGCACACCTCACTCTTTTTACTTGACAAACACACATTTCTTTTCACTTTCTCCTAAAAAAACTAATTTTATGTATGTTATTTATCAAAATCTAAAAAGCCTCTCTGCCTCTCTCTCCCCCCTCTCTCTCTCAAGTTCTCTGTCAATCTTTTTCTCCCTATTTTTCTCTCTCTCTCTAATCTCTCACTTTCTGTCTCTCTCTTCCATCCTGTGATGGTAAGAAAGAGAGACAAAGCAATTGTTATTACAATGGTCTCTCAATGCAAATACTTCAAAAAGTCAGGCTAGCAATATCTTTGGTTGGAATGTTATAGTTAGGTTTTGATGCAGCGCAGACCAGAGTTACTTCTGCTCTACCGGTAAAGATCTTGGACTGTCACAATGTGCAAGGTTTTAACTCTAGGATGTCATGGCAGTGTGACTCTTTACTAGGCCTGGGCTCACATCTCAGCTCAGCCGGCAGAATTTGTGGAATTTGGGCACTTCACACTACTCAAACTAGCGTAGAGTTCCAGAATTCTGCTCTCCTGTGTGGGGCGGAGTTAGTTCACACTTGCGAAATTGGGGTTTGGCGCTCTCTCGTAAGCATGACAATTCTCCTGGGCTGCTAACGACCTTGCCAAAACAGGTTGCTCACGAGTGCAAACTCACTGCTGAAGTAGATTTTCTACTTCACAGCCACTAAATCTATTAAAAAATAGCTTTTTTTGACCAGATTTTCTTCTCCAGTGGACCCTGCAATTTGTTTTTGAGGTTGAGAAGTCTTTTATTTTTAAACAGGAAGGAAGTATGTCAGAGACCCCAACATCCTGTTCCTGTCTAGCAGGCTCCTCCCAGTGCTTTGTCCATTCCCATGTCACTTTTCACTTGGATTTCGAGGTGGAA
The DNA here is from genome assembly GCF_031143425.1 of Pleurodeles waltl. Lineage (NCBI taxonomy): Eukaryota > Metazoa > Chordata > Amphibia > Caudata > Salamandridae > Pleurodeles > Pleurodeles waltl. Next base: position 1,284,613,549 of record NC_090444.1, on the reverse strand, counting down.
GGTTTACTCTCTTTGTCTCCCGGATATACTGTTGGATTTTGGACCTTGTTTTTTATATAATTATTGCACAAGTAAGCTATAAAACTTTATTGAATAATGGTGTTGTTGTTTGTTTGCTTGAGTATGCCCTAGTATTTCTTTGCACTTGAATTTGATTTATAAGTGAATAGTGGTAGTGGGTGGCCTGGAGTTTAAGTATGGGCCTAGTTATTATTTATTTAGCATTTTATTGATTTTTCACCTTTTGTAAAGTAAAATTGTTGCACACTCAGTACCTTTTCTACATGTTTCCATTTGCAATATTATTTTAGCATGTGTCCTAGATTTCCAAAGGGCCATCAAGCCAGTTGTCCCAGGTCAGTACTAGTAGTCTTCAGTGCATGAAATACATTTTTCAGTGGTAAATGTTTTTAAAACTTCATTTAGGGCAGTGATGGCATTGGATTAATTTAAATTTAAAATGTCAGCTATTTTTGCATTGCATTTTTTGAAAAACGTTTATATATTGTGGGATAATAATATTGAAGGCGTAGGAAGATGTAGTTTGACCATGTGGCTGGCTGGTTGCCATTTTGTCCATCGAGCCAGTGTCCTTTGCCCTAGGCTTGTGTGTGTTCTTTGTTTGTCATGCCACCTTGCTCTTAGTTGTTGTTGTTTAACCATGTTCCAGGCTGGTAGCCACTTTGACCATGCAGCTAGTGTCCCTTGCAATAAGCTTACATGTGTTCCTTCTTCTCCATGCTTCCTCCTCACTCATTGTTGTTGTTGTTTGACCATGTGGCTGGCTAGCAGTCATTTTGTGCATGAAGCCAGTGTCCTTCGACATATTCATGCATGTGTTCTGTGTTTACCATGCCTCCTTGCTCCTTGCTGTTGTTGTTTGACCATGTGGCTGGCAGCCATTTTGTGCATGCAGCCAGTGTCCCTTTGCCATAGGCTTGCTTGTGTTCTTTCTTTGCCATGCCTCCTTGCTCCATGTGGTGGGCTGGAAGCCATTTTGTCCATGCAGCCATGTGTTCTTTGTTCCCCATGCTTCCTCCTTGCTCCTTGTTGTTGTTGTTGTTTGACCACGTGGCTGGCTGGCAGCCATTTTGCCCATCCAGCCAGTATCCTGTGCCATAGGCTTGTATGTCTTCTTTGTTTGCCATGCCTCCTTCCTCCTTGTTGTTTGACCATGTGGTTGGCAGCCATTTTGTGCATGCAGCCAGTTCCCCTTTGCCATAGGCTTGCATGTGTTCTTTGTTTGCCATGCCTCCTTTCCCCTTTTGTTGTCGTTTTACCATGTGGCTGGCTGGCAGCCATTTTGTTTATGCAGCCAGTGTCCCTTGACATAGGCTTGCATGTGTTCTTTGTTCTCCATACTTCCTCCTTGCTCCTTGTTGTTGTTGTTTGACCGTGTGGCTGGCTGGCAGCCATTTTGTCCATCCAGCCAGTGTCCTTTGCCATTGGCTTGCATGTGTTTTTTGTTTGCCGTGCCTCCTTACTCCTTATGGTTGTTGTTTGACCAGGTGGCTGGCAACCATTTTGTCCACGTAGCCAGTGTCCCTTGTCATAGGCTTGGATGTTTTCTTTGTTCTCCATGCTTCCTCCTTGTCGTTGTTGTTTGCCCATGTGCCTGGCTGGCAGCCAGTGTGTCTTTGAGCTGACATACAAACATCATTAGTTAGTGAGAATTTGTTTTTGAAGTTTCTATTTTCTATTTTTTTCTATTTTACATTTTAATTTTAATTTAATTTGTATGCCATTTTGTATTTCTTTTTTTAATTTACTGATTCATTTTCATGTTTATATTTTAGCTTGCTGTTTATGATTTGTTTACTTTTTTTATTTTCATTGTTAATATATTTTTTATTCTAATTTTAATATTACATTTTTTATTTTTTACTTTATTTTTTTATTTTTATTTTTTATTTTATTTTTTTATTATTTTTTTCATTTTTATATTTTTCCATTTTTATACTTTCTATTTTTATTTTTATTTAATTCTGTATTTTGCATCGATCCATCCATCCAATCCATTCCATTCCTCCTTCCATCCATCCACTAAAGCATTTCCCCTGGACCACCTTGCCACCATAGGTTATTTTATTTAAAGGATTATTCCATTTACTCATGTAAACTACACAAAGATCTAGATCTGCCTGCTGTGCTGTCTGATTTGAAATGTCATTTTTTACTGTGTTGTGGTTTGGTTTTACCATATATACAGCTATTTTACATAAGTAATCAACCGCAGTAAGATTACATTTCTCTGTATTATTTCCAACTTGTTGGAACAATGACATGCCACATTTAATTAACTACATGTTTTTCTTGCTTGGTTGTTTTTAGTTATACAAGAGAAGAGACCCCACATCCGCCCCGGTACTGCCAAAGAGAAGGCCCTACAGTTACTTCAGATCACAGGCACCAAACTCTTACGTTTGTGCATCTTAGTGCCACTGCCAACCTAGAGCAAATTAAGATGGCCCCAAAGAAAGTTGCTCTCAAGAAAGTGGCAAGTGAGTAGAAGTAGATTTCTGCCAATGACATGGCAACCACAACCTTTTTCGATAGACGTGTACCTGCTGCCTCACCCACCAGCCTCCGGGGAGAAACCTGGGAGCACTATGCATCAACAATAGCACCACCCTAACCCAAGCCCAAGACGATGTCTGTCAGTGAGGCAGAAACTGCAATCATCACAACCCCAACGAGCAGTGATGTTGAATTGGATTAGTCCCTTTCACAAAGTAGTACCCAATCGGCAGCCAGGTCTTCACGAAGTTGGAGCAGAACAGGAGGTTGAACTTTCTGTCAGGTAAGAACCTCATCTTTTAGAAACAAGGGCTCCCAGATCTCCAGCAAGAAAAAGGAAGAGTACTACTCCACCATCTTCTTGTCCAAGCACCACTACTGATGACGACGATAGGAACATGGAGTGGATCCTGGAAGATTCCGGGAGACACCAGGAGAGGCAAGGGAGAAGAAAGGTTTGAGAAAGCCTTAGAATCATGGAAGGAGATGATGATGAAGATGATAACAATGACACAGTCATTGTAGAAGCTGGCACGAGGGAGACTGACATTACTATCCAACCTGCTTCAAGAGATGTGGCACAGATAGCACAACCAGCTCCCATATTTGTAAGGCCTCAGTAGAGACCTGAACCAACCCCTACTTCAGTACAAGTATGCACTGCAGAGAGGCAATCAACACACTAACGACCACCTATGTCCAGTTCTTCATCAGGCATTGGCAGTGACCCAATAAGAAAGTACTCCTCCCCAGTTTGGGACTTTTTTACGACTAGCAAACAGGTGAGGAACATTGCCAGATGCTCCATTTGCCAGTTGAGTGTTCATCGTGGTAGGCCTGCTTCACATTATGGTGCTGGAGGCCAGATGACCCATATGAAAAGACATCATGCAATCCGGTGGGAGTAGCACCTGAAACAAACGGCTCAATGTGGTTGTGGTGGTTGTGGTAGTGAAGGTGAGGAGAGCCAGGAAACATCAGATACACCTGGTCAAATTACAGTGGAAGGTGAGGAAGTAGAGGGTGACATCATTCTCATGCAAAGCAGCCCTATCCTCAGCAATGTGCCAGAATCTCCCACCTCAGCGACATCACAATGGCACAGGAAGACTCAGAACCAGATGGAGACACCACAGCATATGGTGACTTCAGCACAATGATGCGCATTGAGTCTACAACCACCTATATCTGAAAAGTCACCTGTGTCAGTGACCTCACAAAACATGAAAATCCAGGCTACAATTATGGGCATGTTTAGGCAGTAAGGGCCACATGACCACAACCACCCAATGGCACATTTGTACAATGGCAAGCTGGCAAAAATGTTAGCGCTGGACCTCCTCCCTTTTTCTTTTGTGGAAGGAGTGGGATTCTTAGAGTTGTGGCAGCCCTCTGCCTGAAGTGGAAGGTTTCAGCCGGGTCTATTTTGCCAGAGCTGCTGTTCCAGTACTGCATCATGATGTGCTACAATTGGTTGGACAAGCTTTGCAGCAAAGTTTTGTCCACACTATCCACCTGACGACAGACCCATGGACCAGTTGTCAGGCGATTGGTTACATGTGCATCACTGCACACTGGATCTCTTTTCTGTGGGTAAAGCAAAAGCTATCTACAGGTCTTGGCCCTGAAGAAATTTGTAAGAGTGTTCGGCAGGATGCAACAGTAACAATGTTTGCCATGGAGAAGTCACACAAAGCTGCAAACATCTTGTAGGAATTTAATAGCAAGGTGTCTGAAAGGCTGCGACCCAGAAATATTTGATTTGGATTTGTTACCACGGACAATGACAGTAACAATGCCATGGCCAATAATGGCTATTTCAGGATCCTGTGTTTGCCACACTTCATAAACCTGGTTGTGCAAGGTGTTCTTAAAAAAGAAGACATAGGGGGTAATTCCAACCCTGGCGGTCGGTGTTAAAGCGGCGGCTAACCCGCCAACAGGCTGGCGGTTTAAAAAATGGAATTCTGACCCTGGCGGAAACCGCCAACAGAGACCGCCACATTAACACTCCGACCGCCACGGCAGGACAAACAAACAGCGCGGCGGTCACCGCCAACAGACAGGCGGGAGTCAATGTACCGCCCACCCTATCACAACCCACCAATCCGCCACCTTTTCCGGGGCGGTAGCCCCGCTGATAAAAACACGGCGGAAACAGACATTTCAAACGGAAAACGCTCACCTCCATACACCCCACGAGGAATCTGGACAGCATGGAACCCGAACTACACATCCTACCAGCTATTGTATTCCTGCTCCTCTACCAGGAGCACGAACGCCGGCGCAGAAGACTACGGTGAGTACTGCACCTACGACACAGGGGAGGGGGGAGGAGAAAATATTACGGGCACACATACGCTACACACCCACCACCACCCTCACCCACTACAACACACGCATCAATGCATAGCAATACATCACTGTTACAACCCCCAAACCCCCCGGAAGAATGCAAAGACAAAATGAAATGATCATAAACAGTCGAATATATTGTATTATCGGCATATAAAAATATCACACATTTAAAACTAATATTTACATAAATATTAAAAGTCCGATAATTTTAGCAGTCATTGTCCGTGGACCACTGGGCCCAAATCACATGGGCAAGGCCCACACAGGATACCTGACACCAACGGAGAGAACACTGCAGGGGCATCAGATAGAAAAACTACAGGTACCTCAGGGGGAAGGGAAGGGGGGGCACCTCAGCCACATGAGTACACGACGCCAGATCCACGAGGGGCCTCCATGGCCACTGTTCCATCCTGGGGAGTGCAAAGCCACAGTCTCTCAAGTCCATACAGTGGGTGGTTTGCCCACTGTACCATCCTGGGGAGTGCAAAGCCTCAGTCTCTCAAGTCCATACAGAGGGTGGCTTGCCCACTGTCCCATCCTGGGGAGTGCAAAGCCACAGTCTCTCAAGTCCATACAGTGGGTGGTTTGCCCACTGTACCATCCTGGGGAGTGCAAAGCCACAGTCTCTCAAGTCCATACAGTGGGTGGCTTGCCCACTGTACCATCCTGGGGAGTCCAAAGCCACAGTCTCTCAAGTCCATACAGTGGGTGGCTTGCCCACTGTACCATCCTGGGGAGTGCAAAGCCACAGTCTCTCAAGTCCATACAGTGGGTGGGTGGCTTGCCCACTGTACCATCCTGGGGAGTGCAAAGCCACAGTCTCTCAAGTCTCTACAGTGGGTGGTTTGCCCACTGTTACATCCTGGGGAGTGCAAAGCCACAGTCTCTCAAGTAGATGACAGTGTCCACTGGTTCTGGAGGGGGACTGGTGCCCAGAGTGCTTCGTGCAGCCCTGCCCGACACAGATGCGGCACTGCCCCTTCCGCCAATGGGCCAGCGGTGCTTGAGATGAAGGGCCCAGTTCAGCGGTGCTTGAGACGGCGGTGCCCAGCGGAGCGGTGCTTGAGATGAAGGGCCCAGCGCAGCGGTGCTTGAGATGAAGGGCCCAGTGCAGCGGTGCTTGAGATGAAGGGCCCAGTGCAGCGGTGCTTGAGATGAAGGGCCCAGTTCAGCGGTGCTTGAGACGGCGGTGCCCAGCAGAGCGGTGCTTGAGATGAAGGGCCCAGTGCAGCGGTGCTTGAGATGAAGGGCCCAGTGCAGCGGTGCTTGAGATGAAGGGCCAAGTGCAGCGGTGCTTGAGATGAAGGGCCCAGTTCAGCGGTGCTTGAGACGGTGGTGCCCACCGGAGCGGTGCTTGAGATGAAGGGCCCTGTTCAGCGGTGCTTGAGACGGCGGTGCCCAGCGGAGCGGTGCTTGAGATGAAGGGCCCTGTTCAGCGGTGCTTGAGATGAAGGGCCCAGTGCAGCGGTGCATGAGACGGCGGTGCCCAGCGGAGCGGTGCTTGAGATGAAGGGCCCTGTTCAGTGGTGCTTGAGACGGCGGTGCCCAGCGGAGCGGTGCTTGAGATGAAGGGCCCAGTGCAGCGGTTCTTGAGATGAAGGGCCCAGTGCAGCGGTGCTTGAGATAAAGGGCCCAGTTCGGCTGTGCTTGAGACGGCGGTGCCCAGTGGAGCGGTGCTTGAGATGAAGGGCCCTGTTCAGCGGTGCTTGAGACGGCGGTGCCCAGCGGAGCGGTGCTTGAGATGAAGGGCCCTGTTCAGCGGTGCTTGAGACGGCGGTGCCCAGTTCAGCGGTGCTTGAGACGGCGGTGCCCAGCGAAGCTGTGCTTGAGATGAAGGGCCCAGTGCAGCGGTGCTTGAGATGAAGGGCCCAGCGGAGCGGTGCTTGAGATGAAGGGCCCAGTTCAGCGGTGCTTGCCCTGTTCAGCGGTGCTTCCCTTGGCGGTCCTTGCCATGTTCAGCGCTGCTTGCCTTGGCGGTCCTTGCCCTGTTCAGCGGTGCTTGCCTTGGCGGTCCTTGCCCTGTTCAGCGGTCCTTGCCCTGTTCAGCGGTGCTTGCCTTGGCGGTCCTTGCCCTGTTCAGCGGTGCTTGCCTTGGCGGTCCTTGCCCTGTTCAGCGGTGCTGCCTTGGCAGTCCTTGCCATGTTCAGCGGTGCTTGAGTTGGCGCTCCTTCATTGCCCAGCTGGGCTGTGGCTGCCGCTCCTTCATTGCCCAGCAGGGCTGTGGCTGGCGCTTCTTCATTGCCCAGCTGGGCTGTGGCTGGCAGGGCCCTCCTGGGCAGCTGGGCTGTGTCTGGCGGGGCCCTCCTGGGCAGCTGGGCTGCGGCTGGCGGGGCCCTCCTGGGCAGCTGGGCTGTGGCTGGCGGGGCCCTCCTGGGCTTCCGTACCGGGCCTCTGGGTGTCCTCCTGCACACCTGGGATGGGGCTGGTGGGGCCCTCCTGGGCAGCTGGCCTGCTGCCAGACTTGTCGGGCGTGCTGCCCTTCCCACCCTTCCCTGGTGGTTTGTGGCCCTTTCCCACCTTTGGCGGTGTGCCAGGTGGCACCCCACTTCCAGCCGGAGCCAGGGTAGGGATTTTGGTCCCTGGTGTCGGGCACTGGTAATCTTTGGGTGTTTTTCCGGGGGTGGGCTGGCCGTGCCTTGGCTCCTAGCAGAACTAGTTGCCCTTGAGGGTGGGGGACTCCACAGTCCTTGGACAACAGTCTTGATAGGTCCTGGTTTGGTGTTTGCTGAGGTGCTGATTGCAGTCTTATAAGATGGACGGGGTGGGGGAGTTGTTGGAAAGAGGTCAAGTTTGGAAAGGAAAATCAATTTGGAAAGAGAGGGACGGCTAGGTGTAGTGGTTATGGGAGTGGAGGAAGAGGATGTGGTTGTAGGAGTGTGAAGTCTGGTGTATTTGGGTGCAGGTGCTTGGGCTGGAGGCTGTTGTGAGGTGGATGGCTGTTGGGTGGGTGGCTGCCTGCATTTGTGTGGTTTGGAAGAGGGGGTGAAAGACACACTGGGAGAGGACACAGGGGACGTGTAAATGGTAGTGGGGGTGGTGACTGCACGTGTGCGGAGTGTTCTGGTGGGTGTGCTGGTGATGGACGTAGTGGCTGAAGATGTTGTACATGCAAGTGTGAGTGGAGACGTCACAGGGAGGGAGGAGGGAGACGAGGAGGAGGGGGACACAGTGGAGGCAGTGGGAGTTGGTGTGTCTGCATGTGGATGTTGCTTGTGTGAATGCTTGTGTGATGTGTGGTGCTTATGTCTGGATGAGCTTCCCTTGGGTGTTGAGGTATGTGCAGGCTGGTCTGTAGGTGTGTCTGGGATAGGCAGAGGTACAGGGGATTGGGTCTGGGTGGAGGAAGTTGGAGGGGGGAGGCTAGAGACAGGGACAATTGCTGCCGTCAGTGCTCAGGCCAGAGCGTTGAACGATCGCTGATGGGCAGCCTGACCCGAATGAATGCCCTACAGGTATGCATTACTCCGGTGCACCTCCCTTTCTACACCCTGGATGGCATTCAAAAGGGTAGACTGCCCAACAATGATGGTCCTCAGGAGGTCAATGACCTCCTCACTGAGGGCAGCAGAGGTGACAGGGGCAGGGCCTGAGGTGCCAGGGGCGAAGGAGATGCCCCCCTTCCTGGGTGAGCGGGCACGGGGCAAACGCTGAGGGGCTGCTGGGAGGGCGGTGCTGGTGCGCTGGGTGGCGGCTGTACCTGTTGTTGCGGGGGGCACGGATGTTGCCGCCACCACAAGGGAGCTCCCTTCAGAGGACGAGTCGCTGCCACTGACATCAGCACGAGTCCCCGCTGTGGAGCTCCCCTCGTCCTCCGTCCCACTGGTGTACTCAGAGTCCGTTGCATGGCCCTCCAGGGCCATGTGGGATGCAGCTCCCTCGTGCTCCGATGCCACTTCTCCTCCGCCTGATGATGCTAATGCACACATGAACAGGAAGACCACAAAAAAGGGGGGGGGAGAAAGAAAGACATGTTGAGTGCATGGATTACCACTACCGTTGGCGGAGAGGACAGACACAAAAGCCCCCTGCACTACGCTGCGCACTTGGGGTCCACTACTCAATCAGCGAGACATGGCCTACAAGCCTATGGACGACAACTGCACACATAGATGACACAGGGCCATGAATAGCTGTACTTGGCACCCTACAGTGGTGGGGGGCGGGGGCACAGGGCCATGCCTTACGGAGGGACCTAGTCTACAGAAATCGCCCTGGCCTAGAGATACCCACAGCCCACCTCCCCCACCCAGACACCTCCACTGCGCGCAAAGTCACCAGAATGAGAGTGTACTCACCCCCTTGTGCCTGCTGTGATGTCCTCACGCACCCATCCAAATCGGGGTAGGCCACCGCCAGGATCCGGGACATCAGGGGGGTCAATTGACGACTGGCACCCCTCCTACGTTGGGAGGCCACCCCCAGCAGAGCCTCCGCAGTCTTCCTGCTCCCGCGTCGGATGTCCTCCCACCTCTTCTGGCAGTGGGTGCCCCGTCTGTTGTGGACCCCCAGGGTCCGGACGTCCTTGGCGATGGCACGCCAAATAGCGATTTTCTGGTGGGCGCTGACCTATGTGACATGTACAGGGGGAGAAAAAAATCATCACCTTCTGCATGCTTGATGTGAGTGGCCCCCCATCCCCACCCTTGCCATGTGGCCAATGCTCTCATCTGTCGTCTGATGCATGCCTCAATCGCTCCCCTCCCCACCATCTTTCATCCACCCGACTCAACCCAGGCATTGCCCACAAAGCATGGTCCCAGTGTACTTACCTGTTGGTCTGGAGGACCGTAGAGTAGAGCATACTGGGGGAGGACCCCATCCACGAGTTTCTCCAATTCTTCAGAAGTGAAGGCAGGGGCCCTTTCCCCAGTCGCAGCAGCCATTGTCTCTTCCAGACCGAGGTCACAGCAGCACATGCAGTGTAGGTCCTCTCCTGTGGAAGATCAGGTATCGAGTGATTAAGTAGATAGAAAATGGCGGTCACGCCCGTGGAGGTGCGTACCGAGGCGGTGCGTACCGCGACCGCCGGCTCACATCGTCATTGGCTCGTGAAACCCATAGGGTTCTATGTTAACCAATGCGGCTTTGCGCCGCGGTCTTCGACCGCCTACCGCCGCGGTGTGCCACGGCAGCACATTGACCTCACATCCCATTGTCACACTTCACAGGTCAGGCAGCCGCATTTCAAGGGCCCACATGGCTTAATTTCTACTGCGTCACACATACCTAGGCCTTTCCTCAACACTCATACAAACCATTCAATGCATAGTGAATCGTGTTGTGTGCAAGCTGTGGGAACGTACCTGTTGATTGACTCTGTGCTCGCTGTTGTCCTTCCTAGGCCCCGTCCGCTGGGCAATGCGAGGAGATGGAGGAATCTTCCCGTGTACAGACCGCTGGTGGACCTGTCGACAATGGAGGAACGACATGTCATTCTGACATACAGGCTTGACCGAGCCACTATACATGAACTGTGTGCCCAGCTGGAGGCAGACCTGATGTCACCCATCCGCCAACCCACAGGGATCCCCCCTCTAGTGCAGGTGCTGTCAGTACTCCATTTCTTAGCAAGTGGGTCATTTCAAACAGTGGCAATATCATCAGGGATGTCTCAACCTATGTTTTCCAAGGTGTTGTCCAGAGTGTTGTCTGCCCTGTTGAAACACATGCAGAGCTACATCGTTTTCCCTGAGGTGGGGGATTTGCCTACAGTGAAGGGTGATTTCTATGCCCTTGGACATATCCCCAACATCATTGGTGCCATTGATGGGACACATGTTGCTTTGGTCCCCCCCAGCAGGAGTGAACAGGTGTACAGGAACAGGAAAAGTTATCATTCGATGAATGTACAGATGGTCTGTTTGGCAGACGAGTACATCTCCCATGTTAATGCCAAGTTCCCTGGGTCAGTGCATGACGCGTACATCATGCGGAATAGCAGCATCCCTTACGTGATGGGTCAACTCCAGAGGCACCGGGTGTGGCTATTAGGGGACTCTGGTTACCCCAACCTGTCCTGGCTACTGACCCCAGTGAGGAATCTCAGGACCAGGGCCGAGGAACGCTACAATGAGGCCCATGGGCGGACTAGGAGGGTGATCGAACGCACCTTTGGCCTCCTGAAGGCCAGGTTCAGGTGCCTCCATATGACAGGTGGATCCCTAATGTACTCACCAAAAAAGGTGTGCCAGATCATCGTGGCCTGCTGTATGCTTCACAACCTGGCTTTGCGCCGCCAGGTGCCTTTTCTGCAGGAGGATGGTCCAGATGGTGGTGTTGTAGCAGCTGTGGAGCCTGTGGAGAGTGAAGAAGAGGAAGCCGAAGAGGACGACATAGACAACAGGAACACAGTAATAGAGCAATATTTTCAGTGACACACAGGTAAGAGTACACACCGGCATATTACATTTACTTAAAGACTCCTACCTCTCTACTGTCTGACTTTTTCCCCCAGTGTATGGAAACTGTGTTGTGACTTTCCCTTCCGTTTTCAGAGCTGTGGTCCCCACTGCGTGACATCTGCTTTGTTTCCCCATGGACTACAGCTGTGTGACAGCGGTTAGTTGGCATCACAATGTGAATAACAATTTTGGCACTGTCATGTCTAATACATTTGTTAAAATCACAGACAGACTCCAGATTGTTTATGTGCAATAAGTGTGTTTATTCAAGTGCTCTAATTTGGATGGGTGGTTGCAAATCGGTGAGGGGTGATGGTGGAGGATGGTCCATGGCAGAGTCCAGACTATCAGTATCACAGGTGCATTGTCCAAATGCCTGTGGGAAGTGGAGCAGGGGCAGTTTAAGGTTGGACAGGGTGACAGTGTGGGACAGTGGGATGACAATCAGGGCGGTATCCTTTGCTGGCGGGGGTCTTGACATGTTACTCTGTCTTCTTCCTGGATCTCAGGGCCTGCTTGCGGGGTGGTTCTCCTTCTGCAGGGGGTGGGGTTCTGGTGGCCTGTTGGTCTTGTGTCGGGGCCTCCTGTCCAATACCGCCGGCGGAGGTGGTAGCCAGTTCTTGGTCCATGCTAGTGTCAGGGGCCCTTTGAGGTGCCACAGTGGTCCGCAATGTGGTGATTAACTCATTCAGGACCACTACGATGGTACCCATGGCGGAACTGATGTTTCTTAGTTCCTCCCTGAACCCCATATACTGTTGCTCCTGCAGAAGCTGGATTTCCTGAAACCTGGCCAGGACCGTTGCCATCATCTCCTGGGAGCGGTGGTATGCTCCCATGATGGAGGAGAGGGCCTCGTGAAGAGTGGGTTCCCTTGGCCTGTGTCCCCCCGTCGCACAGCAGCCCTCCCAGTTCCCCTGTTTCCCTGGGCCTCCGTCCCCTGGACCGTGTGCCCACTACCACTGCCCCCAGGTCCCTGTTGTTGTTGGGGTGGTGGGTTAGCCTGGGTTCCCTGTAGTGGTGGACACACCGCTGATTGACGTGTCCTGGAGACAGAGGTATGGGCCCGCTGGGTGGGTGCTGTGCTGGTGTTCCTGGAGGGGGGAAGGTCTGCTGTGGCCGGTGCCTGTCTGAGGGGAACCGACTGTCCCGAGGTCCCCGATGGACCGGGCTGGTCATCTAGATCCAGGGAGACAGAGCTGCTGTCATCACTGTGGGTCTCTTCTGGGGGTGGAGTGGACATTTGTGGACCCTCCTGCGCGGTGACCTGGCGTTCGGGTCCTGCAGGGGTATAAAAGTATGGTTATTGCTTCTGTGTGTGCCAATGGCATGCAATGGGTGGGTACCCATGTACCCCAGTGCTGGCATTCCTTTGTGGGGGCTGTTGTGACGGTGTTTTGGGGGGAGGGTGATGGGTATGTGCATTGGGCATGCTTTGCTGATGGGTGTCCATGCTTTGGGGCCGCATGCAGGGCTAAGTTTTGGGATGGGTGGGTTGTGATGGTGAGACATTTGCAAGGGGTAGTTGTGATGGGGGTGAGGGTGAGGGTGGGGGTATGAGTTGGCATGCAGGTGGGGTGGAGGGGATGAAGTAGTGAAGATGAGACTTACCAGAGTCCATTCCTCCACCGACTCCTGCGAGGCCCTCAGGATGCAGGATGTTCAAGACTTGCTCCTCCCATGTTGTAAATTCTGGGGGAGGAGGTGGGGGTCCGCCGCCAGTCCGCTGTACCGCGATGTTGTGCCTTGATACCATGGAACGCACCTTCCCCCGTAGGTCGTTCCATTGCTTCCTGATGTCGTCCCTATTTCTTGGGTGCTGTCCCACAGCGTTGACCCTGTCGACTATTCTGCTCCATAGCTCCATCTTCCTGGCAATGGTGGTGTGCTGCACCTGTGTCCCGAACAGCTGGGGCTCTACTCATACGATTTCCTCCACCATGACCCTGAGTTCATCATCTGAGAACCTGGGGTGTCTTTGAGGTGCCATGGGGTGGTGTGGATGATGTGTGGGGTGGAGTGTGTAGTGATAGGTTGGGTGCTATTTAGTGGTGTGTTGTGTGAGGTGCGTGGAAGTTCTGTGGGTATTGGTATTGTGTGCCTGTGGATGCTTGGTAGTTGACTGTGGTGTCTCTCTCTGGCCTTCTCTCAGAATTTCTGGTCGTAGGGGTTTGTGGGTGATGTGGGTGTGTGTTTTATATTGTATTGGGTGTGTGGGAGTGGTGTGTGTATGTGTATCAGGTGTGTGTATTTCGAATTGGCCAATGTGGTAGTGTTTTGTACGAGTATGTGTTTTTTTCGACCGCGGCGGTGTGTACCGCCAATAGAATACCGCGGTTGAAAGACCGCCGCGTGGATTCGTGGGTCGTAATGGCATGGGCGTATTTCTGTTGGCATGACGGTGGAGGTTTGGTCATCGCCAGTTTATCGCTGACCTTTGGTGTGGCGGACTTTTGTGGATGTCGGTATTTTGGCAGTTTGCCTGTTGTGGGTCAGAATGACCGTGGCGGTTTACCGCTACCGCAGCAGTGTTATGGCGGTCTTCTGACTGGCGGTAAGCGCCTTTTAACGCCGAGGTCGTAATGACCACCATAGTCAGCAACATACTGACCACCAGCAGACGCATCTGCACTCATTTCAGTCATTCTTTGAAAGCCTGTAAACAGTTGCAGGTTATTCACCGGCATAATAAAGTACCAGTTAAAGTCCTGATACAGAAGGTGCCAAGATGTTGGAGATCAACCGATTATATGTTGCAACACATGTTTGAGCAGTACAAACAGATCAATGCCTATGTCATTGAAAGAGGAGCTAATGCAATTGAAGAGCCTTGACCATTGATGTGGACAAATGGGGCCTAGTCAAATGCCTCACACAGATGCTGCTCCTTTTTGAGGTTTTCAGGCGGGAAGTTAGCAAGGAGGACAGTACAATGGGGAAAGCCATCCCGTTAATGCACCTGCTACAGGAGCAACTAAGAAAGGTGTCAGAAAGGTTTGCATTCAGGGGTGAGAATCAACACCCAGAGTCACAAGCCAAGGCTGCAAAATTACATCAACTTGTCCAAAGAGTACATCTACGCCAGCCTACTTGATCCACGGTACAAATAAATTCTTCCCGCTATAATTTTCACAATAAAGAGGTGGATTGTTGAGCAATTAGGAGAACTGGAAGAAGAATGGCTGGAACTTAGAGCCCCACTCTGCAGTTCTGGGGTGACACCTTCAACTTTCAGAGAGAGCAGTCTTGTCTCACATCCGCCAACCCCACCAACAAGAAAACTGGCAACAACAGCAAAAGAAGAATCAGACACAACCTCTGCATTGGCTTGGTTTTAAGTTGCAGGTCTTAAGTCCAGTGCAGAGGTACAGGAAAAAGTGGTCGAGCAGGTGGCAGCACCAAAGACCATTTAGAGGATGTTCCAGGATTATCTGGATGACTCGAAAAAGGTGTACGTGGATCAAAATCCATTGGTGTATTGGTATGGGAAAGATGCGCCAATGGCCAGAGCACAGCAAGCTAGCAATAAAGTTTTTGGCTTGTCCAGTTGCCAGTGTTTCTGCTGAACGTGTGTGCAGTGCAGCTGGTGCATTTGTTACAATGAGAAGGACTAGTCTTTCTCCTCAAAACATGAAGAGATTGGCCATGATCAAAGTAAACCAGCATTCAATACCACCTTATTACACAGTTCCTGAAAATCCACAGGAGGAGGAGAAAGAGGATGATTGGTCCAAATCAAGTGTGTTATCTGACCAACTTCTGAATGAACCACCAGAGTTTGAGGACAAACTATATTTCCCTGATTGAGTATGCCAGTGCCACCACAGAACTTTTTCATTGTTTCTTGTTCAGCCTCTTTTTCTCTTTCTTTGTTTTAAAAGAAAATACAAGTGCAACATTATTTTTGTATCGGATTTATGCTGCCCACCATTGTTTATATAGTCACATACAAGCTTGTATTGGAGTTAGACCCATGTGCAGTAAAGAAGCCTCCACATAACCTACAGGACATTGGAGATGCTGCCTGCTTCCTTGCCTATCCCACACATCACCTAGCAGGGCTGCCCTAGAAGATCATTGATTAAAAGACTGCCAGTGCCAATGTCTAATTCCAATGTATGGATACCATCAAAGAGGAGGTATTTTGTTTAACCGCCATGCTTGGCTTAGAAGAGGTTACTAATTGAGTGGTGATATATTGATTGATTGTGATTGTGAATTTGTGAGTGATAACTGATGTGTGTGGTGGCTGACAGTGAGGGAGAGAGTTCAACAAAACTGTAAACCTGTTTCTATAGATTTGCAATGTTTAGGTGCTGATGGGTGATTATTTTTACCTAAAAGTGAATGGCCTTTCAAAAGTAGTGAAATTTATTTGCAGGACCTACTCCTTTTTTCTGATTCCTCATAACAAACCAGCCGCTTTACTTACAAAACACAAATCTACACAAAAAATACTCCAGTGCTATTTCTCTATTTGTTCTTCAACAGTAGTACACTTCACAAGTCTACCTTGCCCAGGTTGGGACTGGGACGGAGTTACTCTGAATCTGGAGGAGGAAGATGGAAGGACTCTGGGCAGGACTCCCTCAACAGCTAGAAAGGAAACCGTTTTCGACTTCAAAGAGAACCCATGATGATGGTAAAGACTTTGAGGCCTAATGCTCACTAAGCTCAGTGAACTGGAGAAAGGTATGTTAAATTGGAAATGCTTCTGAGTATGTGGTTGCTGCATTGCTAGATCAAACGTAAAACTCCTCTTATGTTCTTGCCTCCAAGTCTTCTAGGTACACTCCTGAGTCCTCTTCACTCCTCATGAAGCTTACTTTGCTTTCATTTGTCTTTTTTCTTTACTCTGGAATACAGCTACTGTACTGTGCTGTTTTTCAATACATAGGTCTTGTCCTAGTCCTCTCCTGCACAAACAAAGCTTGCAAAGCTCAAGACTCCAGCTTACCTAACGGGCAGTTTCAGACAGGCATCAGAGTGACGGACATGCCAAGAATAATGGAGATACATCACCCAATTTGGCATTCCAATATCATTTTCCTTTTATCAATCATATTTTTTAGAACTGGGTGGGTTACATTCAATCTTCCATATTTTAAAACTGGAAGACATAACACTTAGAATATACTATTTGGGGTCTCTCTGGGGCAGAAGGACTGTTTCCAATGAATTTACTGAAATGTGTCATACTTTCTTACTTATCCCTTTGTTTCTTTCGACAGCAGATTGATGATGGTGTGTTACACAGTGGCCCAATGAATAGTGTTGTGGGTTATTTTGTGCAGTGCTTGTCTTTGTCTCACTAACCCCCACATCCCTCTTCCCACCTATTCATTATGCCCGGAACCCTCTTACCTGGGCTGTATGGTTTTTTGAGGTGTGACCTATTTTTACACCATAAATGAATTACACACTTGCTTGGGAGGATGTGGTGAAAGCAAGTAAGAAGAATAAACTCACAGCATGACCTTCCATTACCTGAGCAATATTGCACTCCGGGACCATCAACATCTTCATTCATGCCTTGTATGTGTGTTCTGTAAATGCTCAACCTAGTCCAAACACTCTTGAGTCTGAGCCCAAGTCTGACTCCATGATCTCATTTCCTAAGTTTAGTTTTATTATACTGTAGCTCCCTCCCTTGCTCGGAAGAAATTGATGTTCCTATATTTTATTATCATATCAGGTCTTCTTTTTTGCTGTGTCTCAATACTGTCATTGTGGTTGTCTGGTCGCAGTCATCCTACAGCTATGATATATGATGATGACCCACTAACTCTCTATTTTCTTTCAATCGAGTTGACAGTAATGGATAACCCTGTGATTAATGCTGGAGTTGGTGTTCACATAGGTGGGAGTAGCACTCTCTGTCAAGTTCTGCCTTCCCTGTTGACTTGCGAGCCTGCTACTACTACTACCTTCCTACCAACCTCTTAAGATGCCATCTTGGGAAAACCCAACAGTAAGAAGAAGGCTCCATCACTTCATCTATTCAGGTAGGAGAAGTACCATGGTTTGAAGTTAACTTGTTAGCTAGTATTTCACTCCTACTGAAGAAGATGTTGCCTGTGTGTACTGGGTTTTTGTAGGCAACATTGGCAAGGGCAATCATCCCCCAATGGTCAATATTAGTTGCAGAGGGCAATAGAGCAAGAGTCTAAGTAAATGACATACACATTTTTAGCAGAGTAAAAATAATAGGCTGCACTAAAAAACAGCAGTGCAAACTAGAAGTCTAAAACTCCAAAATAAATATTTGAGACACAAATGATAAAAAAAAAAAAATCCCCTTTATTCATTACAAATATAAAACCCTCCTTCTCTACCCACAATAGTCCCTCCCCTCTCCCCAAACAAATATAACCTCATCCCCAAAATGTCCAACGAAAAGTCCAAACTTGAAGTCCATCCCACCTCTCTCCTCACCCTCTCCACCCCCAAGTTCCTCCCACCAACACAATCAAAATTAAAAAAGAGCTTTAAAAAGGGCACTGCCTATATGGATCTGGAGCTGGTCGATGCTCTGCTCTATCCTGGCGAGCCCGCTGTAAAAAAGGTCCATCCGCTGCAGGATGTGTCTTTAAGATGCCCTGGTGGAGAGGGAGGATTCAGGAGCCGGCGATATAGTGGCTGAGGTCTGGCATGATTTTCTGCTAGGTCCTGTGTCTGAGGCAGCTGTTTTGACCTCTTCCTCCTCCAGTATCACCAGGTGCTGGTACTCAGCCTAAATGTTCCCCAGCCTCTGCTGCTGCAGACGGGCTACCATCCCCTGCCTACTTGGTGGTGGTCATTGCCAGATGTAAGTATATTGAGAAAAAGAAGAATAACAAAAGACAAATTGTAAATAATGGTCTGAACAAACACTTGTTCAAATGATAATAGTGGGTGGCATACTAACACTACATTGCTGGTCCTATAGGGATGATGGAATTAGATGTGATTATTATTTATGATCAGGAGAGTCACAGGGCCAACATTGTATTTGTTTACCTACACATGCCTCACATAAGAAGCACTAACCATCTGGTAGAAAGGAATTCAAGCAGTGTAAGACCAGATTGAAAAGCTGGTGATTTCATTTGTTACTTTTAAAGGCTTTTCTAGTAACTAATTAGACACATTTAGTGGAAAAATAAAAAATAATTACCTCTCATTATTATGAGTAAGACATTATTCACTATGGAGTACAAGTTGATGTGCCAAATTATTGGAGGCATGCTAGCCAGCGCATCAAGTATGTTGCTATTGTCTGCAGTTCGGACAGCTGTAGCTGACATTTATCTATCTTTGATAAATAATCTTTGAATAAATAAGATACATCACACATGTTGTGTATAAATACAGATATATTTTCCTGTCTGCCGCAAGTAGAAGGGGTCCATGGAGTGCACTACAGGAAAAGGAATGGGCTATATGAAGTGTATTTGGCACATTCATCACAGAGCGTGAAATCAAATCGGGCACTTACTAGTCCCACTTTGCTCACTGGTGTTGCCCACCATCACAAATTCTTTCCAAAAAACTGATTCACTGGGCAGTAAGGGAAATAAAGAAACCTGACTTACTTTACTGCAGAATAAGGCAGATGGTATGACAAGTAGGTAAAGCTTTCACTATAAAAAATAGAGGCACATCACAGATCTATCTACAAAAGAAGAGCTCCCTTCTTAAATTATCCAAACAATTATTCAATCGTCTTTTCATTCTCACCCTATATAGTATACACCCGTAGCCTCCATGATTTAAACATTACATTCTCTCATCCAGTCTTCCACCTAAATTCAGAATCCTTTATCCATCCACTCAGTACCCACAATAGTCACCTTTCTTTCAATCATCCTTTCACCCATTCATCTAATTACCCAATACCAATACTCACGCATCCTTCCCTTTCACTCTTTTCACAAATCCTTTTCTTTTAACCTTTCGTTCTTTCCTGTGCTTTTGCTGAGTTGCAGATAGAAGAGGCCATATGTAACCCAACCACAGCTGTATCAGTAATGCAGGGGGTTCAAGAATTCGATCATGAAAGCACCCTTGCAACAGTAATTGTCAATAAGCAAGCAGTTTGACTTGCCAGCACCCGACCCTGCTGCTGGGTCTCCCCTGCGTCATATGCTTCTGCAATGGTAGAACTTGAACTGCCTCTCCCTAGTCCACTGGTGGTTGGTGTGGCTATAAAAAAACAGTATACAGTTTTTAGATGCCAGATCCCATTCTTAATTTTTAAAATTAAAAAAATTCAACCACAACCATTACAGTTCGGTTTGCAATGCAGGCTCTTCTGTCAAAGATATCACTTTGTTGGAATGTTAGAAAAGCCAGGTAGACAATCATAAAGCTTCGCGTAATAGAGGGGCAGACAAGCCAACAAAAAGCTTCACGTAATAGAGGGGCACAGCTACAGCTTATGATTAACAATGACTTGGAATCATTGAACAGCAAAGAAGGGATGGAATACAAAATGATCAGTGAAAGACAGAAAAAAAGATAATGCAGGGATAACAGGAATTCATTAAACAAAACTTGGATAGGGTAGGTGTAAAAAAGGGACATAGTATAGAAAAAGTAAACAAGGCAAAACTAAAAGTAGTATAAAAATGGGGAAAGGTAAAAGTTAGGTAAATAATAATAATTTTATTAAATAATAGAACTTACTGGGATGAGCAGAGCCATCAGCATCAGTGCTAGTGGTCGGCGCCTACCTAGCTCCTGATGGACTCGCCTGTGCAGTGACCTTCTTCTTGCCCTTGGGTGCTGATGTAAGATTAGAAAGGAGAATAAAAAAATACATTAGTGGTACCGTTATTATACAGGCAAATGCAATAACATTGTACTTAAACCAGATCGTCTAAGGTACTATACTAGTATGCTCAACTATCTTTGCTATACTCCAAAAATACCTATTACAAATTTCCCTAAGAAAATCTACAGTTAGAACTAATGCATTGCAATGAATGATCTTTCACTCTATTCTGATCTCTCAAGCCCCTTGATGGACTAACTCAGTCTCCCTTTTTTTTGCAATGCGTGCATACTCGCATCAATGTGTAATTGCTTGGGACTGTCGATGCTACATAAAGTTACAGAGAAAGCTAACTCACTGATATCACTAATTCACTATGAAGTTAGGAGGAGGACAGATGAGACTGCGTTGCAATGACTTCTTGAATAATCAACCAAAGCGAGTGACTACCTACGAGTATAAAAATCAACAATGTAGCAAGTAGCGCCTGACTAGCTCCAGGTGGATCACATAATAAATAATAATCTAATGTAAACTAAATGTAACTTACCTCTGAATGAAGAGAAAATAGAGAGCTGCATGCTATTTAGAAAAAATATTAGCATTATAGAACACAAACACAATATTAATATAATACTCACCAAGACCCGGGATCTCCACGCCTAGCAGGTCCTACTCACAGTTGAAGATATCCGCACAGCGGTGCATCAGCTGCTGGGTAGTGCGCTGGACCTGGGTGGTGGCCCTGACCAACTGACGTACCCGAGCCCAGCGTTGCGATGCTCTAGCATGGGGTTCCTGGCCTACCGTCTCCTGCCAGAATGGATGGGAGGCGGTGCTGCACATAAAAAACAAGTGCTGCACAGCCTCTTTGCTGAAGATCGTCAAGGCTTCACCTTTTGACGCCGGCGCTGTCACAAGACAGGCGGCCGCTGCTGCCCTGCTGCTTCTCTGTCATGCTGGGTAAGTTGGGTAGGACAAAAGAAAAAGAAACAGTAGGAAAAGGAAGGAAAAGGGAACAAGAAACAAAAACACAAAAAGTCACAAAATCTACCAAAAATTACAACAACCTAAAAATAATAAGGCACCAAAAAAAGCACTAATACAATAAGTAAAAAAATAGGGGTAGATGAAGTGTGGGATATAGAATTGCAAAGATTGAGGGCAGATAGAAGTAGAAGTCCCAGCACCACAAATAGATTGAAAAACAAGAAGGCCGCTCCCTTGCGAACGGTGTGCGGCAATTCGCAGGATATTTTGAACACGAGTACGCACTTCACATTGCATGTGATGTCAAATGCAACGCGAACGGGCACATCGGAGAACTCCACCCACTAGTGGAACTCTGTGTAGAGCAGTGGAGTTTTTTTGCCACTTCGCAGAATTCAGCGTAGCGCGACTCTATGCACTCTGCCCAGGCCTACTTTTTACTTACTTTTCTTTTGACTGTTAAACCTTTATAGTGATGGAACATTCTCATCTGTGCTATCATGATCAGAGGGTTGCATATCATAGGTATGTCTCGAGACACTTCACTAAGGAGTCACCTGTGGTATAAAGGTCTCTGTGACATACTTACATGCTGAGAGTTGATGGTTTTACTCCATATGTGTCTTTAGACAATTAACACGTGTAATAGCTTTCCAAATTCAAATGTTTAAGGTTCATACTGAAAGCAAATCTCACTTGTTTTAATTGACAAATACACTTCATTTTCTCCTAAAATATCTCATTCAAAGTATGTCATTCATCAAAGCCTAAAAAGTCCCCACCTCTCTCCCCCCTCTCTTCCACTTAATTTCTCTCTGTCAATCTCTTTCTCTCAATATTTCTCTCTCTCTCTCAGACTCACACTTTCCGTCTCTCTCTCTCTCTCTCTCTCTCTCTCTCTTTCTCTCTGTCTCTCTCTCTCTCTCTCTTCTTCCATCCCACTATGGAATGGAAGAGAGAGAGAGAGATTGTTATTGCAATGGTCTCTGCACACAAATACTTTAAAAAGTCAGACTTGCAATATCTTTGGCTGGAATGTAATAGTTATGTTTTGATGCAGAGCAAAACAGTGTCACTAAAGCTCTACTGGTAAAGTTCTTGGACTGTCACTCACAAGGAGGAAGGTGTAAACCCTAGAATGTCTCCTTATTTACTTTTCTTTTGACTGTTAATCCTTCGTAGTGATGGAACATTTACGTCTCTGTGCTATCATGATCTGTGGGTTTCATGTCATAGGTATGCTTTGACACACTCTAGTAAGGCATCCCCAGTGGCCTAATGGACTATGTCACAGGCGTAGACGGTTCTACTGCCTGTAGACATTTCCCAACTATAATTACTTTTCAACTTCAATTGTTAAAGGTTCATAATGAAGGCAAATCCCACTCGTTTTAATTGACAAATATACTTTTCTCTTCACGTTCCCCTAAAATATCTCATTCTACGTATGTCATTCATCGGATCCTAAAAAAAACCTCTCCCACTAGCTCCCCTTCTCTATCGCTCTAGTACTCTCTGTCACTCTATTTCTCTCAAAGTTTCACCCTCTATGTCAATCTCTCACTTTCTGTCTCTCACCCTCTCTCTCTTCCATCCCATGATGGAATGGAAGGGAGGGAGAGAGAGAGATTGTGTTATTGCAATGGTCTCTCCATACGGATACTACACAAAGTCAGAATAGCAATATCTTTGTTTGGAATGTAATAGTTAAGTTTTGATGCAACGCAGACAAGAGTCACTTCTGCTCTACTGGTAAAGCTCTTTTACTGTTACTCACAAGGAGGAAGTTTTAAATCTTAGTATGACATGGAAGTGTGCCTTTTTATTTTACTTTTCTTTTGACTGTTAAAGCTTCCAAGTGATGGAACATTCATGTCTCTGTGTTATCACGATCTGTGGTATGCATGTCATATGTATTTCTCCCCAAACTCCACTAATGAGTCTCCTGTAGCCTAATAGTCTGTCACAGACTTTCACACTGAGAGTTGAGAGCTCATATCCATGTGTATTTGGAGACTTCTTTTAAGTTTAGTTAATTTTCAGCTTCAAATCTTTAAGGTTCACACCAAAAGCAAATCTCACCTGTTTTAACTAACAAATACACTTTTCTTTTCACTTACACCTTCAAACTACTCACCCACGCACACAAAGCCCTCCACAACACAGGTCCGGCCTACCTCAACGACAAACTCACCTGCCACACTCCCGTCCGCCAGCTCCGCTCCGCCAACCTCGCCCTCGCCTCCGTCCCCCGCATTCGTCGCACCACCGCCGGAGGAAGATCCTTCTCTCACCTCGCCGCCAAGACCTGGAACTCCCAACCGCTCCACCTACGCCAGACCCAGGACCTCCTGACTTTCAGGAAACGCCTCAAAACATGGCTATTCGACCAGTAGCTCCCCCCTTGACGGGTGAGCAGTGCGCTTTATAAATTACGTGATTGATTGATTGATTTCTGCTAAAAAATCTCACTCTAAGTATGTCATTCATCAAAGCCTAAAAAGTATCTCCCTCTCATCCCCCCTCACTCAAGTTCTCTCTCTGTGTGGGTGTGTCAGGCCTTATTTACTTTTATATTATTATGATAAGGTGACACGTATAGGGTAAGTCATATATTACCCTCAGAAGTCTATTCAGACTTTTTGACTCAGACATGAGTGTGAAATCATCCAGACTCTGAAATCAATAAACATCAAATATAACATCATATATTCAACTTATACGGTCATGAATCACCACACCAGTTTAGTAAAGGATAAACACGTATTACCATTTAGATTACCAATGCTAAGTTCATGTAAAGCAAGCGCAAGACCAAATGATAAAAATACAGAAACATTACAGACTGTCCAAATCGCCTGAAAAATCTTAACCTAACTAATGCATTTAGCATAAGACATTCCAAAAGAATTATGCAGAACAACAATATAACTAAGTAGAAAATAGAAATGACATACATTTAGTTGTGCAACTGAATGAAATCACAATCAATTAATATAGATTGAAAATTAGATTTTGGTCAGGCATCCTTAACCAACACTCTAATTCAAAAAGCATGTGTGGGCTTCATGCAAAAGGAAAAATAAGACAAAAATTTATTTGGAAAACATCTAACTAGGGAATTAACCAAAATAAGTGGTTGGAGTTTCTAAGGGAGAAAAACCTGCAAGAAAGACAAATGCACATTGGCTATACCTCTTCTAAATGGATCAGCAAACAGCAGACACTTCGTCAGCAGAGTGCAGGAACATCAGGCAACAGCATCATGACATGAAGGGAAACAGTTCAGTAAGGTTGGGCCTAGGATATCTGAACTGTTGGAATCATAGGCAAGGAGCTAAGTAACAGCATCTGAACAGAATTAAAGCTAAAAGGAATCTGACTTACTTCACCTAAAACAGTGCTACATTAAAATCCCAAACGTCACTAACTAAGCTTCTATTGGACAAACTATGGGGTGGTTTTAGTTTGCAGCCAATGGTCATCTTCTGCGCATCAGATGTATCTCTCCATGTTTTCTGCAGCAATTATTGGTGTAGCATGTCATTCCTTTCTGAACATCAGCTTCCATGATTAGTTACTTTTAAAAGTATGTGAAACATAAAATGTGCTCCCTGTCAACAAATGGAACTCAAGCAGGAAATAAGTGTTACATGAAAACACAACATTGAACACTGAGGCCTATTGTTTAGTTTGTATGTTAATATTTCATCCCAGGAAGGAAAATTGTAACAAGAGAAGAACATAACTTTTCCACAGTGTGCAAATCACACAAGATGCTTGCAGAAACATTATTTTTGCAAAGCTAGCATTTCTTTAAAAGAACGTGCCCCTGGAAAACAATAAAAATGCGGGACCTTTAAACTAATGCTAAGCATGAAGAATAAAACATTTAATTTAAATCTAGCCCCTACCGTGCCTTAGACGAGGTCACCTCGTCCTGCACCCGGGAACAGGGAGGAGCGCTAGCGCTCCCCCCATGTGCCCCCCACCTACACCCCCAGGTCGTGGATGGAAGGGGAATCCCTTCCCCTTCCACCCCCCGTGACATCAGCGCGCTGATTGTCGCAGAGGCCTCCTCCTTTGCGCTGGAAGCTCAGCTTCCAGCGCGCTCGGAAGAGAAATCCAAAGCATTTCTCTTCCGATCACGTGGAGGAGGCCCGGAGAGGCTTCAAAGGGAAGGAAGTGTATTTCCTTCCCTTTGAAGTCTCTCTCAGCGTTTCAAAAGCCAGATTGTAAAGCAATCCGGCTTTTGAAACGCCCACTAGACACCAAGGATTTTATATTTATTTGGAAAGTGGCATAAGGGAGCGACCCCTTGGGCAAGGGTCGCTCTCAGTGGGGGCATTTTTTTTTAAGGCCTTTTCTGACCCCCCTGGGGGCAGAAACCTCTAGGCACCAGAGATCTTTTTTTTTTTTTTCAGAGGTGGGGTGCGACCCCTTAGGCAAGGGTCGCTCCCCTACGGGGCAAATTACATTTAGGCCATTTCTGCCTCCCTTGGGGGCAGATTGACCTATTTTTATGAGGCCGATCTGCCCCCAAGGGGGACAGAAACCACTAGACAACAGGGAGTTTTTTTTTTCTTCGTGAATTTCACACAAGGGGAGCGACCCCTTAGGCAAGGGTCGTTCCCCTGGGGGGCAAATTTATTTTAGGCCATTTCTGCTCCCCTGGGGGGCAGATCAGCCTATTTTAATTAGGCCGATATAGGCACTGGGTATTATTTTTGTTGTTGATTTACAGATGGTGAGCGATCCCTTAGGCAAGGGTCGCTCCCCTGGAGGGGCAAATTGTATTTAGGCCATTTCTGCCGCCTTTGGGGGCAGATCGGCCGATTTTAGGTCAATCGAAACCACTAGGCACCGGGGATTTATTTTTTTGCGCCAATGTCACGCAAGGGGAGCGACCCCGTAGGCAAGGGTCGCTCCCAGGAGGTTTTGGGGGTGTGGGGGGTCAAATTTATTTTAGGCCATTTCTGCCCCCCCAAGTTCTTGAAGACTTTTTTTCAATAAATCACACGGACTGGATCAAATATTAAGAACTGTCCTGACTTTGATTGTTAATCCTTTCGTTTAATATTTCCTCATATTTAGGAGAATTTGTTGTACTATGTACTTATATGTATTGAGTGCCTCACACATATGCTGCATTAGCTTTGGTTTACTACGTAAACCCTTAAGGGACGGGTGTAGTCCCTTGTGAAGGCACCTTTTAGGTATATTTGTGGCCAGATTTTCCCTGAGCGTCCTTCTCTTTCCCCTCACTAACACACCCCTTTAGTAAACCACTGCAGGGTGCAGCTCATTTATTGGCTCTGGGTACCTAGGGTTCTTAATAAAATCTACAAGCCCTATATATCCCCGCAACCAGAGGAGTCCAGCAGACGTAACGGTATATTGCTTTAAAACATCTGACATTGCAGGAAAAAGTTACAGAATAAAACGTAGAGAAAAATTGCTGTTTTTTTTTCACCTCA
The DNA here is from genome assembly GCF_031143425.1 of Pleurodeles waltl. Classification (NCBI taxonomy): domain Eukaryota; kingdom Metazoa; phylum Chordata; class Amphibia; order Caudata; family Salamandridae; genus Pleurodeles; species Pleurodeles waltl. Next base: position 1,284,587,048 of record NC_090444.1, on the reverse strand, counting down.
ATTTCAATATTTTTTTTTCAGTTGTTATTTTCTGTAGGAAACCCTTGTAGGATCTACACAAATTACCTCTTGCTGAATTCGGAATTTTGTCTACATTTTTTAGAAATGTTTGGGTTTCTGGGATCCAGCATTGGTTTCATGCCCATTTCTGTCACTGACTGGAAGGAGGCTGAAAGCACCAAAAATCGTAAAAATGGGGTATGTCCCCGTAAAATGCCAAAATTGTGTTGAAAAATTGGATTTTCTGATTCAAGTCTGCCTGTTCCTGAAAGCTGGGAAGCTGGTGATTTTAGCACCGCAAACCCTTTGTTTATGCCATTTTCAGGGGAAAATCCACAAGCCTTCTTCTGCAGCCCCTTTTTCCCATTTTTTTGAAAAAAACAAAATCTTCACTGTATTTTGGCTAATTTCTTGGCCTCCTTCAGGAGAACCCACAAAGTGCGGGCACCTCTAGAATCCCTAGGATGTTGGACAAAAAGGATGCAAATTTGGCTTGGCTAGCTTATGTGGACAGAAAGTTAAGAGGGCCTAAGCGCGAACTGCCCCAAATAGCCAAAAAAAGGCTTGGCACAGGAAGGGGAAAAGGCCTGGCAGCAAACGGTTAAAGCATTAACCTTTAGTACATCATTGTCATAAAAGAAAATATTTATTAATGCTTCTATTAATACTAGTGAGACAATTCAAAACTTAGTTTGTTTAGTATACCTATTAATTCTTGGTTTTCTCCAGGTTTCAGAATTTCTCAGATCATGAAGGTATCCGCTTCTTATCTTTTCCAATTGAATTTCTTCCCTCCTCTGTTCATTTAGCATCTATTGTCTTTGTTTGCATCTATACAATTTGTAAATTCTGATTAGACAAATGACACATACAGCACTATCAATAATGGTTTCACAATCATTCCCACAACACACTGACCAAGGTTTCCCAACCAACTTTTTAGTTCAGTAAAACGCTTGCGTATATTTTTCCAGACACTTGGCTCTTTCAAATCTTTTAGGTCAGAATTTAGTTCTGTCAAATTCTAAATGAAATTTCTAATTCCTTTACTGTTATCAGGAATAAATGTAACACAATGCTTTGCTTTAAGCATCCAGCACACTCCACCTACCTTTGCTAAAAGGATGTCTAACGCAAGATGGTTCTGAAGAACCATCAAACGTACCTCAACCATTTCAGTATCCATCAATGTGTTTGCCCCACAAAACCTATTTGCACTTTATCTACAATGATAGACAGCTTTCTAATTTTCAGGTCATCTTCAACTATTTCAGAATAACTTGACCTTTTTTATGTTGATTTCATGTTCTCATGTGTTTTGTCAATATTGTCAACTTGATACATTTTAGGGAAATCCAATCCCAGGTAGCAAGTACCATACCATCCCCTAGATAGATGATAATAAGCACTTTTTCCACAGATGTAATAAACCCCAGGAATTGCAGGATCTTGTCCATTCAACATAAAGTCACATGTATTATTAAAAACATTCACTAGTTTCCACAAACTTAGGCCCATATTTATACTCTGTTTGCGCCGCATTTGCGTAATTTTTAGATGCAAAAGCGGCGCAAACTTACAAAATATAATTGAATTTTGTACGTTTGCGCCACTTTTGCATCAAAAAATTACGCAAATGCAGCGCTAAAAAAGTATAAATCAGACCATTAGTACCAGTTCTAGATTGAGGTCTGTAAACACAAAGCTTTCCTACATGTTGGTAGTCCAAAGCAAGCTTCCCTTGCGTGTTAGTTACACTATATGCTTAGTCATTCTGGTAAGTGTGTTTCACTAACCCCTTCTCTATCTTCTTCTTAAATTATTTTCTTCTATCATCGGTCGAATCCAGGAAAGTTTTCTCAATTTGTGAAAGTGTACATGTGAGGTTATTACGATGTGTGTAATCTGTACCAAATGTTAGTGTAGGTTCAAAGAAACCTCCTACAATGTCAATTTTTAGTTAATTAGAACACATTATTCTTGGTTTTAGAATCTTGTTAATAGAAGACTGCAACTAATACCATATTTTAGTGGTAAGCTATGCTATGTAATTCCATTGTGCACTGATGAAGAATCTGTGTACACACATAATACTCTCTCACATCCATTGTCTCAACATATTCATACAATAAGCAATAGAAAACATTAGAAGAAAGAGCTGTCTTAGTGTAAGGATTTTTCATCCCTATTCAACTTCTCTAATTTAGAAAGTGTACCAGTTTCTGGAGTAGGTGTATAATTAGTTTCAGCTTTACTAGAAACAATCATACTTATAAACACAATAAACTGATCAACACACATAGAACCTGTAATCCAACACATATACACTTGAACCACCTATAGTCTTTGATGCAACTGTGATTGGTATCCATGACCTGTAAAGAATCAGAAAGCAGTTTTCAGACTTTTCACCAGAACTTTGTCAAAAATCAGTTTAGCAGCTTTGTCAAAATCAGTTTCAAATGTCTCTTGTTATATCATAATCCGCTGTTCACTTACTATTACTAACTATTAATTTCAGTGAATAATGTCTCTATAGGCAGTGTGATTTCAAAACTCAGTTCAAATGCGACTTCAAGTTTCAAAATGAAAAACTTGATTCTCACGGTCAAAACAAAAGGACATTAATTTGTGTTCCCATTTATCAGCTGCAAGATATGCCCATTCAGGACCTGTATATTTCCGAATTGCAGCTCTCTTTCTCTTTGATCTTCAATTTGCACTTATCTCTCCTACACTCAGATCTGTTCCTTCTGTTGTGTCAGCTTCCTCATTTATTCTCAACAGTACATCAGGAACCTTTTTAGTTGTGTGCAAAGTAGGCCACTTGCCTCCTTTCACAGTTTTTCTAGATAGTGATGGTAAACGTGGACTTGCGATTCTTCTTTGTTCAGCAGGACTTTAATAAGCACTTCTTTGACTTTGACTTGCTTCACCTGCACCATTAACCACTTCAGAAGGAGTCAAATCTGCATAACTTTGATTTAACACAACCCCTCTTTCGGCTTCTTCAGGGAACAAGATCTGATTTATCTCTTTTTCCCAATTGTTTGCTTCTGGGATTGTCCTCCTCAGACTTGACTCTCCTGCTACATCCGTTTCTGATTGTGCTGTTTGAACAATATCAAGATTAACTCCTATTTCATCTCTCAGAGGTATACCTGGCTCTTCAAAAGTTTGCACTGTCTTTGCTCTTTCTGTCACCACAGTCTCTCCTCATGCCTCTTGAGACTGAACAACTTCTGCTGGTACTCCCAGCAACACTGGATCTTCTTCCATAGGAAAAGTCACTTTGCAAGTATGGCTCACATAAACCAAGTTCGGAACTTGAGCACACTTCACAGCAGTCGTCATCACCAAAATGATCTGTTAGGGACCTTTCCACCTAGTCTTCAAGCAGGTCTTCCTTACATGCTTCTTAATCATCACCCAATCACAAGCTCAGAGATTATGACACTGGTCTAGGAATAGTGGTATGTTTGTTGCGTCCACCTGGTGAGAAAAAGAGCACACCACCTCAACTAAACCTTTGGAGTAATCTAGCACCAACTCATCAGTTTTATTTACAAGTGCATTTGCAGGGACAGCTGGCAATCTCGTGTCTATAAGGATTTCATGGGGAGAGAGTTGAGTCTTTCTGTCAGGTGTATTTCTCATGCTCATTAGAACCAATGGTAAAGTGGTAAAGCATCTGGTCATTTCAGATTTGTGAATGCACACATTTCTGCCAATCGAGCTTTCAGAGTTCCAATCATTTGTTCTACTAATCCAGAAGCTTCTGGTCAGTAGCTACAATACAGCTTCTACTCAATGTTTAGGGCTGAACATAGTAATTTAATCACCCATTATTGAAGTGATTTCCTCTGTCTGATTCTAAAGAGGCTGGAAACCCAAAATGCAGGATCAACTCTCTAAGTAACAGATTTGCTACTGTGAGGCTATCATTTCTACGTGTGTGGTAGGTCTCAATCCAGTGACTAAAAATATAAACAATCATTAACACGTATCTTAAACCAAATCACCACATGTGGGCATCTCAATGAAAACCAATTTGCATTCTGTTAAATGGACCACCTGCTCTTCCAATGTGGTTCAAATTGACAACAATTCTCTTTCCCACTTTTATTTTTTGACATGTCATGCCTCTGTGACAAATTGCTTCAGCATCCTAGTCTTTGGATTGAACCAGGATTGCGTAAATGTTCGAATCATTGCGTCTTTGCCAACATGTGTTTGACCATGATAATGTCTTGCCATTTATGTCGGAAGACAGTTTGGCAAAACCACCTGTCCTTCATTTAAAACGCATATTTCATCCATTTCTCTTTAAATGCAACCCAATTTTATCCAACTTTTCTTTTCGCCTTCTGGAACCTCATCATGGATTCTTTTTATCTCTTCCCAATTGTCAATTACTGTCAACATGTAACTTTGATTTGTCTCATCGGTCTTCATTGCACCAACATTTTTCCATTCTTCATTAAATGGTGCACAATTCAGTGCAGTAAATCTAGCAACTTGATCCGCATAGGAGTTTCTCATGGAGATGAAATTGCTAGATCTCTGGTGTGCGGTACACTTGACCTCAGCAATTCTTTCAGGCAATTGTAGAACTTGAAACAAATCATGAATTCTATCACCATTTCTAACTTGTGAGCCAGAAGAAGCCATGAGTCCTCTCTGGGACCATAAGTGCCCAAAGTCATGCACTACATCAAATCTATACTGGCTGTCAGTAAAAATCATAATTTTAAGCTGTCCAGAAATACAGCATGCTCTAGTAAGAGCCACCGATTCAGCCACCTGTGCAGAAAAAATCCTTGAAGCCATGAAGCTTTGAGTGTGCCAGAGATAGTGCATACAGAAAAACTCTCAAAATGTCTGCATTGTCTCTTAGAAAGGAACCATCTACAAACATTATTTTATCATTTTCTCTGGTGGAGTATCCTGAATGTCATGTCTGGGTTTGGTGCCCAGTTCAATAACCTCTAAGGAGTCATGTTCAACTTCATTTGCATTTTAAAATTCAACATTGTCTACTGGGAGCAAGGTTGCTGGATTAAGTACAGTGTGCGCTTAAGGATGATATTTGAAGAACCTAAATTTGTCAGCTCATATTTTGTCAACCTGGAATTTGTTAAATACTGAGTCTTGGTCTTGGTAAGCAAGACCTCAACTGAGTGAGGGACCAAAAGTTAAAGAATGTCCCATCACAATGCTCTCACACTTGCCAATGCTAGTTCCAACCGCTGATGCATTCTTTATGCAGCCAGGCAAGGCTGCGACTACAGGATCCAATGTAGCTGAAAAATATGCTACATGGTGATTTACGCCACGATGTGCCTGTAGCAGGACAGAAAATGCACAACAATCAAGTGTATAACAAAATAGCAAAAATGGTTTCATGTAGTCAGGCATTCCCAGAGCTGGTGCTCTGCACAGACTCTCTCTTAGCTCAATAAAAGCTTTCATTCAAGCTTCATCAAATGGAACCGGGTCAGCAATGTCTTTGTGTGTCAACCTCTGTAATGGCTTTGAAATAACAGAAAATTTGTGAATCCATTAGGGGCAGTAACTCGCCATTCCCCAAAACATCTTGACATTTCTTTGAGTAACTGGAGGGTTAATTTGCAAAATAACTGTAACCCTTTCTCTGGACACCTTCCTTGCACCTTTCTCTATCTGATGTCCCAAGTATTTCTGACTACTGTAATTTTGCTGGTGACACTTTGGCCCTCATTATGACCCTGGCGGTCAGCGGTAATATGGTAGAAAGTACTGCCAACAAGCTGGCGATACTTTCCACCATATATGACTATGACGGTTTGGCTAAAGCCAAACCGCCAATGTACCACTCCGACCGCCACGGCGGTAAAGGCTGCCGGGCGGGACATATCAATCTCCAACCCGGTGGCCATCACTGTACCGCCTGCGGGATTATGACCCTGCCTACTGCCATGGTTTTCGTGGCTCCCTTACCGCCACGAAACCCACAGCGGTAGGCACTATCACTGATAGATGTCTTCCCCATCCCTAACCCCCCTCCCTAGAGTCCCCATCCACCCCCCTTCCTCTCCAAACCACCTACATTCATGCCTTCCTTCACACATGCACACACGCATACACACATCCATTCCCACATTCATCCAGGCATACATACATCCATTCATTCACACAAACATCCGCACACACTTTCATGCATACACGCAGACATGCATTCACAGAACACAACATACATGCACTCACACCGCCATACATGCACACACATTCAACACGCAACACACACCCGCATACACACATGCACATACATTAACACACACCCCCACACACAACACCCTCCACCCCTTTCCCCTGTCAGAGCACCCAGTTACCTGTGTTTAGGGCGTCCTCTGGCAGGAGACGGGGCACTGCTGCCAGTGGCAGCGTCTGCCAGCAGAACACCGCCAGTCCATATTATTGGTCATAACACGGCTGGTGGCAGTCTACTGGCGTGGTGCTGCTGCTGGCAGCAGCGCCACCTTACCGCCATCCCTCAGCATGGCCACAGCTGTGGCGGAGGCATTTTTGACCACCAATGACATAATGAGGACCTTTATGTCCATTCTCACCCAAATGATTCAAAAAGGCAATAGTATCCTGTCTGCATGCTTTCTGTGTCTTTGAGGCAACAAGTAAGTCATTAATGTACTGAACCAATGTTGTTTGGAAAGGCATTTCCAATTATTCCAAATTCCTTTTCATCACCTGATTAAATATGGACAGAGATTCTGAAAAGCCTTGTGGGATCCTACACCAACAATACACAAGATTGCAGAATTTAAAACAGAAAAGAAACTGGCTATCCTTGTGTAGATGCACTGAGAAAAATGCTTTGTTTGGTCCCTCAATCGGTTGAGGTCTTGCTTACCAGGACTAAAAAACAGTACTTGACAAATGACTGCCTAGAGGTTATTGACCCTAGACCTGACATTCAGAACACACCATTAGAGAAAAATTATCAAAACATTTTTGTTGATGCTTCCTGTTTAAGAGACAATGCAGGAACTTTGAAATCTGGTTATGCTATGTGCACAATATCTGGCATACTCGAAGCTTCATGGCTGAATTGGTGACTCTTACTAGAGCATGCTGTATTTATGCACAGCTTAGAATTACGATTTTTACAGGCAGCTAATATGGATTTGGTGTTGCATACGATTTTGGGAAGTTATGGTCCCACAGAGGTTTCATGACCTCTTCTGGCTCACCAGTTAGAAATGGTGATAAAATTCATGATTTTTACAAGCCTTACAACTGTCTAAAAAAAAAAGAGGTGGTTAAGTGCAGTGATCACCAGAGATCGGGCGATTTCATTTCCATGGGAAATTCCTATTCAGATCAGATTGCTTGTTTCTGCACAATAAATTGTATTACCTTTAATGAAGAGTGGAAAAATGTTAGTGCAATGAATGCTGATGAGACAAGCCAAAGTTACATCTTGACAGTAATTGACACTTGGGAGGAGATAAAGAGACACAAAGCTGAGGTTCCAGAAGATGAAAAGAAAAGCTGGATAAAATTGGGTTGCATTCAAAAAGAAATTGACAAAATCTGGGAAGGGCAGGGTGTTTTGCCAAAATGTCTGCTGATGCAAATGGCAATATATTATCATGGTCAAACAGACATTGGAATAGATGCAGTGATTCAAACATTTAAGCAATCCTGGTTTTATCCAAAATTTAGACAGGTTGCTGAAGCACTTTGTCATAGATGCATTACATGTCAGCAACTGAATGAGGGAAAAAGAACTGTTGTCAATTTGAGTCACTTTGGAAGAGCAGGTGGTCCATTTAACAGAATGCAGATGGATTTCATTGAAATGCCTGTGTGTGGTGGTTTGAGATATGTGTTGGCGATTGTCTGTATATTTAGTCAATGGATTGAAGCCTACCCCACACATAGAAATGATAGCCTCACAGTAGCAAATCTGTTACTTAATGAGTTGATCCCACATTTTGGATTCCTAGCCTCTTTAGAATCGAACAGAGGAAGTCACATCAATAACAAGGTGATTAAATTACTATGTTCAGCCTTAAACATTGAGCAGAAACTGTATTGTGGCTACCGTCCTGAAGCTTTTGGATTAGTAGAACAAATTAATGGAACTTTGAAAGCTCGATTGGTAAAAATGTGTGCATCGACAAATCTGAAATGGCCAGATACTTTACCCTTGGTTTGATGAGCATGCGAAGTATACCTGACAGAAAGACCAGACTCTCCCCACATGAGATCCTGTGGGCAGAGCAATAAGATTGCCAGCTGTTCCTGCAAATGCACTTGTAAACATAACAGATGACTTTGTGCACGGTTACTACAAGGGTCTAGCTGACGTGGTTCGCTCTTTAAATGACCAGGTGGAAGTAACAGCCGTGCCACCATCCATCCCAATGTCAGTGTCAGAGTCTTCGGGTTGGTGATTGGGTGATGATCAAGAAGCATGTAAGGAAGACCTGCTTGGAACCTTAGGTGGAAAGGTCCCTACTAGATCATTCTGGTTGCTACGACTGCTGGGAAGTGTGCTCGAGTTCCGAACTAGGTCCATGCGAGCCATACTCGCAAAGTGACTTTTACTCTGGAAGAAGATCCAGTGTTGCTGAGAGCACCAGCAGAAGTTGTTCAGTCTCAAGAGGCAAGAAGAGAGACTGTGGTGAATGAAAGAGCAAAGACAGTGCAAACTAGTGAAAATCCAGGTATACCTCCGTGAGATGAAAGAGGGGTTAATCTTGATATTCCTCAAACAGCAGAATCAGAAACAGATGTAGCAGGAGAGGACTCCCAGAAGCATACAATTGTGAAAAAGAGATAAAGCAGATCTCGTTCCCAGAAGGATCCGAAAGTAGATTTGAGTTGAAGATTTGATTCCTCCTGAAGTGGCTAATGGTGCAGATGAAGCAAGTCAAAGAAGTGCTTGTCAGATTCCTGCTGAACCAAGGAGAATCGTAAGTCCAGTTTTGCCATCACTGTCTAGAAAACTGTGAAAGGAGAGTATACTGCAGGAAACTGAAAATATTCCTGATGTACTGACAAGCATAAATGAGGAAAAGGAAACAACAGAAGGAACAGATCTGAGTGAAGAGGAAACTGGTGCAAATCAAAGATCAAGAAGAAAGAGAGTTGCAAGTCAAAGATACTCAGGCCCTGAATAGGCATACCTTGCAGCTGATGAATGGGAACACGAGTTTATGTCCTTTTGTTTTTACCATGAGAATTTAGTTCTACATTTTGGAACCTGAAATTGCATTTGAACTGAGTTTTGAAATCGCATTGCCAATTGAAAAAGAGAGACATTATTTACTGGAAGCATTAGTTAGTGATCAGCAGAAGATCCTTTTGAAACTGATTTTGATAAAGCTCTTGTAAACAATTGCAAAGAAGACTGACGGTTATTTTTTATTTTTGTTTGGCTGCATAGTTAAATCTATTTTCCTCAATCGCAATAGAAACAATGGGTGTTGCAAGTGTATGTGTGTTGGATTGGCAGTATTATGTGTGTTGATGAGCTCACAGTTGATACTAACTATGAGTGTTTCTAAGAAAGCTGAAACTGATTATACACCTCCTCCTGGGACTACTACACTTTCTAAATTACAGATGTTTAATAGGGATGAAGAATATTTACACGTAGCTTTCAAGGAGTTTGTTCTTTTAGTGTTTTCTATTGCTTATTGTATGAATATGTTGAGACAGTAGATGTGAGAGAATATTATGTATGTACACAAAGTAATTACACATCTCAGCTTACCACTAACATATGGGATTAGTTGCAGTCTTCTATTAACATGATTCTATAATCAATAATGCATTCAATATTTTTATTCAAATATTGATGAAGTATTTCCTTTTGTTCAAGTTAACCAACACTTGAGGAGTATTGCTAAAGCTAGGAACAAATACATTGTTGGAGGTTTCCTTGAACCTACACTAATATTTGGGACTGTCTATGCCCACCTTAACAATCTAACCTGTGTACTTTCAACAGGTGAGAAGACTTTTCAGGATCAGACTGATGATAGAAAAAAATAATTGAAGGAGAAGATAGAGAAGGGTTTCGTGAAATGCACTTACAAGAATGATTACGCATATAGTGTAACTAACACACAAGGGAAGCTTGTTTTAGACTATGAACATGTAGGAAAGCTTCGTATATACAGGCCACAATCTAGAACTGATACTAAGTTTGTCAGAAGAGGTGAATGCAGACATGTATTTCTTTTTAGGAATACATAGGGCTTTATGCTGAATGGTCAAGATCCTGTGAATCCCGGGGTTTATTACATTTGTTGAAAAGGTACTTAATATCGTCTCCCTAGAGGATGGTATGATACTTGCTAACTGTGTGTGTTTTTTTCTAAAATTTATCAAGTTGACAACATAGATGACACACATGAAATTCAAAGATCAAGATCAAAAAGGACAAGTTATTTGGAAGTAGTTGGAGGTATATTTGGAGCAATTATTCCTTCTGCAGGAATTGTTCTGAATGACATGAAAATTAGAAAGTTGTCTACCATTGTAGATAAAATGCAAACAGATTTTTCTGGAGCAATTATATTGATGGATACTGACATGATTGCAGTATATTTCTGGGTTCTTCAGAACTGTCGTGTTAGGCAAGCTTTTAGCAAAATAGGGCAGAGTCTGTTGGATGCTCAAAGCGAAACATTGTCGCACATTTATCCCTGATAACAGTAAAGGGATTCAAAAATTAATTAAGAATTTGATGGATATAAATTCTGACCTAAAAGATCTGAAAGAGCTAAGTGTATGGGAAAATAAAGGCAAATGTTTTACTGAAGGGAAAAACGGGTTGGTAAACTTCAGTCAGGGTGTTGTGGGAATGATACTGAAACCAGTATTATTAGTTGTTGTATGTCTCATTTGCATAATCAGATGTTACAAATTGTATAGATGCAGTCAAAAACAAAGGATGAAAAATAAACAGAGGAGGGAAGAAATTAAAATGGAGAAGATGATAAGTAAATACTTTCATGACTTGAAAAATTCCTAAACATGGAGAAAACTAAGTAATAATAAATATACTAAACAAACTAAGGTGGTCATTAGGAACATGGCGGGAAACACTGCCGACCATCATGGCGATGGTGAACAGAAGACCGCCATTGGCAGTGAACAGCACACCGTCATATGTTGAACAAGGTAGTGGCTATGCAGATGGTTCGCACCTCCTTAGGTGTGCATATCAAAGTATTGTTCATATAGTGAGCTTATTCCAGCTAAGGGTGCCCGTCAGTACTGCACCCAACCACTACAGGTGCAATTTAGTTGGTGAAGACACCAGCTTACAACATGAAGAGAATATGTACTGGGGCACACTGAAAAGTCCAAGAAGTCCAAACTTTACTGTGCTTGCAAATCAGCGCGTAACACAAGTATGTGGTGCATCATGAGGATTTTATTAGTGCGTTGGCAAGAGATTCAAACCAAAGCAACGGTAAGTCCAATGGAAAAACAGCCAAACAGCTGACATGTGTTTCGTCTAAATGACTTTTTCAAGGCTGTAAAGTGAATGTACAGAAAAAGAAACTTGTAATGGTACAATGGTACATTTCTGTTAAAACAAAGAATATGTTTTGCTCCATCACAAAGAGAGCCCCGCAGCCAAAAATATAGAGATCAAAATTAGAGAAGAGAAGCAAAAGGAGCAGTGCACACAGGGGTCCAACAAGAGGTGTGACTTCCTGATATAATAGAAAACATAGTGCCAAAAGAAGAAAAAAAAGAAAAAATAAACAAGTGCCTAACACGCAAAAAAGGTGCATACATGTGTGAGTAACCAAATAACACACGTCGTAATTAACTAAAACACCGAAAAGGCATGTGTACATAGAAGACAGAATAAAAATTACAGATAAAGAAGAATACCAATCCACAGCACAGTCCTGAAATAACACCAAAAAATATATGTGTACACCCAGTGGCAGAGGACACACAAGAGACCAGCACCCCTACCTGTGCAGCCCAGCACCAGGCACTCAAACAGGCCCTCAGACCCAGATATGGCACTGGAACACCTGCCAAGACCAAGGTCCCCCTTAAGAAGTGACTTTGACTTGAACTGTCTCCCAAGTGTACCACTGTGCTACCATCCTCACCCGCCAATAGCAACTTAACAACTTGCATGGGATATATGGACCAATACCCACTGCCACCAATCGCTGAGCCCATGTACCTAGTATGGACATCCACCATGAGCCCACTCCCTATCACTGTACAGCACACCAATGCAATTGTGACACCCAAAAAAACACAATGTACACCATATTTGTTTTCATGGCACATGCCACCTTATTCTTCAGGTAACAGTGTCAATGACTACAGACACCACATCCCCCAACAAATGAGTCAGTCAAACATTATGCAGTGCAGACAACATCATCAGTGAACAGTACCTCAAAGTCACTGGAAGTATAGTTGGATCAGCTGGTTCCTGGAGTCGACATCTTCCCCTCACCATCACTCTCATCCCCTCTCAGAGGTAGCATGTCTGGATGCACAGCACCCTCCTTCTCTAGTAGGGGGATAGTTTTCCTCACAGCCACGTTGTGCAGCATGCAGCAGGCCACCAATAATCTACACACCTTGTCGGGCCATAGCACATGGATCCCCCTGAGAGATGGAGGCAACGAAATCTAGCCTTCAGGAGACCTATCGTGAGCTCCATCACCCTCCTAGTATGTCGATTGGCCTCAATATAATTCCTCTCTGCATCTGTCCTGGGATTTCTCACAGGTGTCAGGAGCTATTGCAAGATGGGGTAGCCAGAATCACCTTCAAAAGTGGTTGAAACAGGACTGTAACAAACTGCCATTACTTGCAGACAGCCTGGCTGTCCGCTATGCACTGATCCAGTGTCATACACACTCACCTATGAGCCAACCTCTGTCCCCTTCTAGTTGTTCCATCATGTGTGGCACACTGCTGTTACTCAGGACAAAGGAATCATGAACTGATCCTGGAAACATGGCATTTACATGTGCAATGTGTCAACACCAGAGCAGTACACGCTCTATTGGCGCAAAAATGCAAAAACCCAGCACTCTCAAAACAACGTAATTTATGCATTGTGCTGATATGTTGTGGTTTAACCTTTTGCATTGCAGAGTTCAATCCTGAAAACTTATTTTTAATATGCTTACAAATACTGTTCCCTTGCAATGTATTGCTGCAGGTTTTCAGAGTGTGTTAGGGTGTGGCCCCTTTCCAGGGCCTTCCAGAGACTTTCCCTGCAACATGCCTGGGCGTGGTTCTGGGCTGGGCCAAGACTCTATAAAGGAGAGCCAGCCCAACTCCCAGTGCTCACTATTCAGAGGTCCCGGTGCAGAGCAGCAGCTTCTTCCTGAGCTCCTGTCCCGGCGGCCTATTTGGATCTTCCAGTCTTCTGCCCTTCATCCTTCATTGGTGATCATTGTTCCAGGCAGTAAGATGGTGGTTGGACTATCCCGACACTGTTATTGAGAATTTTCATATTCTTGGTTTAATTCTGAAATGAGTAACAGATTACTTGCGCGCTACCATTTCTTGACATTTATATGGTAGTTGACAAATAGGCAAGATGCACAATTTGTTTCATAAAGGTTTGACTTTGTTATTCATTGCGTGCTACAATTTCTTGACATTGGCATGGTGGCTTAAGAATCGGCAAGACGTGCGATTCGTTTTATGGTGTTTAAACATTGTTGTCCATTGCGCGCTACTATTTCTTGACATTTACATGATGTTTTACGAATTGGCAAGACGCGCAACTCATTTCATGAGGATTTTACTTTGTTGTTTATTGCGCGCTGCCATTTCTTGACATTTACATGGTGGCTTAAGAATCAGCAAAAGAAGCGCGATTTGTTTCATTGTACTTTGATCTTGTTATTTATTGTGAGCTGTTATTTCTTGACATTTATATCGTGTTTTACGAATCGGCAAGACGCGCGATTCGATTAATGATGATTTGACTTTGATATTCATTGCGTGCTACCATTTCTTGGTATTTTATATGGTGACACTCGAATCGGCAAGGCGCACGATTCTCTCCTCGAGCTTAATTCATGTTGTTTATTGTATGCCACTATTCTAAGATATTTATTATGTAATATTTGAGTTGACAAGTTATGTGATTTGTTTCCTGAATCCATATTGTGTTATTCATGGTGCACAATCCTTATATGGTGTTTACTATATAGGTATATACATCTGCAATATGCGCAATTTGTGTTGAAACATTTTAAGAGTACACAGAAGGCCAGAGTTTCTAGATGCAATATTGTATGGTCCTAGTATACATTCTCAAAACAGGATTTATATGACTGGTTTAAAATTTAGTCAGAATCTTTTTCTGATTCTCATGTAAAGGAAAGTACTTGAATAAGAAAGTTTTCATTTAATTCATCTTGATTCCCCTACAGGTATCCGGCCATCTTGAAACTTAGTCATTTTAAACTTAACTCTTAGATTGTTCATGTTTAGGGGTGACTAGGCTTAGAATCACAGTGTAGTATTGATTTCAGGAGATATAATGTTTTTATTGTGTGTTCTAACCTTTTTCTTACTACAGGTCTCCTTCCCAGCTGTTCCCTTCCTAATCCCTTCTTCCCCTCTTGAACTCTCTCAGTCTCTGTGATTTATCTATCAGAGTCTTGGAGCTGTTCAGTGGTGAACGTGTTGGGAACGTGCACAGACCCCGAGGATCTGGTGACTCTGACACAATGTACTGGTCAGCAGTACACACCAATTGTATATTCATTGAGTGGAAGCTCATCCTGTTCCTGTACACCTGTTCATTTACTCTTGGGGGGATGAGAGCTATGTGGGTGCCATCGATGGCGCCTATCACATGGGAAATGTTAGCAAAGGCATAGAATTCAGACTTTTGGGGAAACTTGACATATGTCTGCAGGTGTTGTACAAATTAATCTAGGAATTTGGACAGGACGAGGCTAAACATTGGCTCTGAGAACCCTGCACCCATGGCCACTGTCACCTGAAATGAGCCAGTGGCCAAGAAATGGAGGACAGAGAGCACTTGCACTTCAGTAGGGATGGCATGCTGATTCCTATTAGCTGGTCTCAGTACAGGATCCAGTAAAGCACATAGGTCATGGACTGTTGTACGATTGAGTCTGTAGGTGACAATGATGTGACGTTCCACCATGGTTTCCAAATCAACAAGAGGTCTGTACACAGATGGGGCCCTCCCTCGCCACATGGGTGTGTACCCATGGGGAGGAAAGAACACATATGAGGGACACACATACACATGCAAAACATGTTGTGTATGAATAACTGCTGTACAATACGTTGGTGACACACACAAGCGATGTATGATGTAGAACTTTTGGGACATGTATGCAGTGATACCTTTGGACTGATGTGAGGAACAGACACTCATGTGGGCAGGCAAGAAAGGGCTGGGACCTGAAGGCCTTGAATGGGGCCCATGACCAGGATATATGTACGTGGTGCTAGCAAAATGGTAGCCTCCCACCATCCAGGTCTCAGGGAGTGGAAGTGACATCATTCTGCTGGCGTTAGTCGGCATGGCGGAATGCGTTGTTCACTGCCGTGCACCCACTTATTCGATAACATGGTTGACAATTAGGAACATGGGCCTATCATGATCAGTGCACACCGCTGCAGAACGTACGGCATGTCGTCACCCCAATTTCACTTGACTCCTAGATCCCGTGCATGAAAGTTCTCCACTGAGTGTGCTGCTAGGTCCTGACTCTGGTTACTCCAATGGCACATGTCATGGGGAAATGGCCCCGGCCTTCATCACGGAGGAGCTGGAGAATCTGCTGGATGGGGTCCTACCCCTGTATGCCAAGTTATATGGGTGACCAGAGGAGCAGGTGAGTTGGTGGTTGCCTTGCATGGATGTGTGTGATGGTGGCGGATGCCTGTATTCATCTGTGTTCGATTTGTAACTGCACAAGCATAGATTGTTTGACAAGCACTGTGAGTGAGGTGGTAAAATGATCCTGTGAAGTGTCTGTCCCATAGGGGACGACATGTCAGCTGTATCAAATGGGCATATCCTGATGTCTTGTTTTCTTCTCTGTGTGTCCGATATAGGTCAGCGCCCATCAGAAGAGGGGACTCTGGCAGACCATTACCAGAGAGGTGCGGACCCTGGGGGTCTACAACTGGCAGAGCACCCACTACAGGAAGCGCTGGGAGGACCTGCGGCGCTGGTCCAGGAAGATCTGTGAGGCCCAGCTGGGGAAGGCCTCCCAACGAGGAAGGGGTGCCCATTCAGACCCTGAGCCCCCTAATGTGCCACATTCTTGTGGTGGCATATCCAGATTTGGATGGGCGCTTGAAGGCAGCACAGCAGCCACAAGGGGGTGAGTACCAACACCGTTTCATACCACTTTGAAGGATGTGTTTGGGTGCTGTGGTATGTATGCTGTCTAGTGCTAGGCACTCTGACAGCTGTCTTCCAGCAGTCCTGCCCCCCATGGGCATAGAAATAGTTAGGGGCAGGTCCTTGTGTCATGTTAGAAATTAGTTTTATGCTGGGGTAGTGGCCACAAGTCAGGGGCATAGTCATGACTATATCCCTGCTGCCCTCACGGAGGAGGCTATTGACCTCCTGAGGACCATCTCTGTAGGGCAGACAACCATTGTGAATGCCATGCAGGGGCTAGGATCCCAGATGCAGCAATGCAATGCATTCCTGGAAGGCATTCACAGTACCATGTCTAGCCTCCAGAGATCTTTTCAGGCTCTGGCCTCCTCTTTGATGGCAGCCAGTGTCCCTGGTCTTTCTGTCCCTCCTCCAACCACCTCTACCCCTTCCAGCACCCCACTCCCTTCACCCATCCCAAGCACACGTTCAGACAGCCATGCACACACATCAACACACAAGAAGCACAAAGAGAAACACAAGCACCACACTTCCCACCACAGGCATACACACAGCCAACATACAAAGGCACACATGACAACATCCACTTCCCCCAGTGTGTCCACCTTTCCCGCCTCCCTGTCTGTCACCTCAACATGTACACCCACTAGCACTGCACCCTCAGTCACTGCTGCTGGCTCCATTTTTGCAGTCACCACAACATCAGACTTCCAGTCATCTACCCCAGACACCACACCTGCACTCACCACAACCACATTGACTGACACATGCAGCACACTCACCAGACCTGCAAACACCAGGCAACATCCATTTACACTGGCAGCCTGTCTTGTCCCACTGTGTCCACCCCCCCTCCTCCCAAGACACTCAAACATTCCCAGACACCCACTCAACACACATCCACCACACCTCAGCATACTGTACAGGCACTTGCATCTACGTCCAGCACACATACACCAATTACAAGCACTCGCTCTACCTCCACTCCCACACCTTCCTCCATGTCCACCCCCACTGTCCCGTGTTGACCTGTTCGAACCTACTGTCTCGTCCCTAAACGTGCCCATCTCCTTGCCCTGTCCACTCCTTCCTCGTCTAAGTCCACCCCAGTCCACCCTTCCCATTCCCGTGCCCCTTCCCCAGAGAAGAAGAAGCCCTGTGCTGCCCCAGGTCCATCTGCCACGCTCTGGTCCAAGCCCGCTCCCCCACCTTCCAAGAGCAAACCCAAACCCCCTCCACCGCCAAAACGTAAGCCCAAGCCACCCGTTCCAGATGTAAGTCACCACCCCGCCACACCCTGCCCCTGTTCCCTGAGGTGCCAGGCTGCCCCATTGATGTCCCTTTACGGTGGAGTACCCTGTGCACATGTGGGAGTCAAGTTTGGGCCATTTAGGCCCTTCAGTCTGTTTCTCATGGACTGGCCAATGTCCTTATTTGGACATTCCTTTATTTATCTAGCTGTTACTTAATGAGTTGATCCCACATTTTGGATTCCTAGCCTCTTTAGAATCGAACAGAGGAAGTCACATCAATAACAAGGTGATTAAATTACTATGTTCAGCCTTAAACATTGAGCAGAAACTGTATTGTGGCTACCGTCCTGAAGCTTTTGGATTAGTAGAACAAATTAATGGAACTTTGAAAGCTCGATTGGTAAAAATGTGTGCATCGACAAATCTGAAATGGCCAGATACTTTACCCTTGGTTTGATGAGCATGCGAAGTATACCTGACAGAAAGACCAGACTCTCCCCACATGAGATCCTGTGGGCAGAGCAATAAGATTGCCAGCTGTTCCTGCAAATGCACTTGTAAACATAACAGATGACTTTGTGCACGGTTACTACAAGGGTCTAGCTGACGTGGTTCGCTCTTTAAATGACCAGGTAGAAGTAACAGCCGTGCCACCATCCATCCCAATGTCAGTGTCAGAGTCTTCGGGTTGGGGATTGGGTGATGATCAAGAAGCATGTAAGGAAGACCTGCTTGGAACCTTAGGTGGAAAGGTCCTACTAGATCATTCTGGTTGCTACGACTGCTGGGAAGTGTGCTTGAGTTCCGAACTAGGTCCATGCGAGCCATACTCGCGAAGTGACTTTTACTCTGGAAGAAGATCCAGTGTTGCTGAGAGCACCAGCAGAAGTTGTTCAGTCTCAAGAGGCAAGAAGAGAGACTGTGGTGAATGAAAGAGCAAAGACAGTGCAAACTAGTGAAAATCCAGGTATACCTCCGTGAGATGAAAGAGGGGTTAATCTTGATATTCCTCAAACAGCAGAATCAGAAACAGATGTAGCAGGAGAGGACTCCCAGAAGCATACAATTGTGAAAAAGAGATAAAGCAGATCTCGTTCCCAGAAGGATCCGAAAGTAGATTTGAGTTGAAGATTTGATTCCTCCTGAAGTGGCTAATGGTGCAGATGAAGCAAGTCAAAGAAGTGCTTGTCAGATTCCTGCTGAACCAAGGAGAATCGTAAGTCCAGTTTTGCCATCACTGTCTAGAAAACTGTGAAAGGAGAGTATACTGCAGGAAACTGAAAATATTCCTGATGTACTGACAAGCATAAATGAGGAAAAGGAAACAACAGAAGGAACAGATCTGAGTGAAGAGGAAACTGGTGCAAATCAAAGATCAAGAAGAAAGAGAGTTGCAAGTCAAAGATACTCAGGCCCTGAATAGGCATACCTTGCAGCTGATGAATGGGAACACGAGTTTATGTCCTTTTGTTTTTACCATGAGAATTTAGTTCTACATTTTGGCACCTGAAATTGCATTTGAACTGAGTTTTGAAATCGCATTGCCAATTGAAAAAGAGAGACATTATTTACTGGAAGCATTAGTTAGTGATCAGCAGAATATGATCTAACAAGATACTTTTGAAACTGATTTTGATAAAGCTCTTGTAAACAATTGCAAAGAAGACTGACGGTTATTTTTTATTTTTGTTTGGCTGCATAGTTAAATCTATTTTCCTCAATCGCAATAGAAACAATGGGTGTTGCAAGTGTATGTGTGTTGGATTGGCAGTATTATGTGTGTTGATGAGCTCACAGTTGATACTAACTATGAGTGTTTCTAAGAAAGCTGAAACTGATTATACACCTCCTCCTGGGACTACTACACTTTCTAAATTACAGATGTTTAATAGGGATGAAGAATATTTACACGTAGCTTTCAAGGAGTTTGTTCTTTTAGTGTTTTCTATTGCTTATTGTATGAATATGTTGAGACAGTAGATGTGAGAGAATATTATGTATGTACACAAAGTAATTACACATCTCAGCTTACCACTAACATATGGGATTAGTTGCAGTCTTCTATTAACATGATTCTATAATCAATAATGCATTCAATATTTTTATTCAAATATTGATGAAGTATTTCCTTTTGTTCAAGTTAACCAACACTTGAGGAGTATTGCTAAAGGTAGGAACAAATACATTGTTGGAGGTTTCCTTGAACCTACACTAATATTTGGGACTGTCTATGCCCACCTTAACAATCTAACCTGTGTACTTTCAACAGGTGAGAAGACTTTTCAGGATCAGACTGATGATAGAAAAAAATAATTGAAGGAGAAGATAGAGAAGGGTTTCGTGAAATGCACTTACAAGAATGATTACGCATATAGTGTAACTAACACACAAGGGAAGCTTGTTTTGGACTATGAACATGTAGGAAAGCTTTGTATATACAGGCCACAATCTAGAACTGATACTAAGTTTGTCAGAAGAGGTGAATGCAGACATGTATTTCTTTTTAGGAATACATAGGGCTTTATGCTGAATGGTCAAGATCCTGTGAATCCCGGGGTTTATTACATTTGTGGAAAAGGTACTTAATATCGTCTCCCTAGAGGATGGTATGATACTTGCTAACTGTGTGTGTTTTTTTCTAAAATTTATCAAGTTGACAACATAGATGACACACATGAAATTCAAAGATCAAGATCAAAAAGGACAAGTTATTTGGAAGTAGTTGGAGGTATATTTGGAGCAATTATTCCTTCTGCAGGAATTGTTCTGAATGACATGAAAATTAGAAAGTTGTCTACCATTGTAGATAAAATGCAAACAGATTTTTCTGGAGCAATTATATTGATGGATACTGACATGATTGCAGTATATTTCTGGGTTCTTCAGAACTGTCTTGTGTTAGGCAAGCTTTTAGCAAAATAGGGCAGAGTCTGTTGGATGCTCAAAGCGAAACATTGTCGCACATTTATCCCTGATAACAGTAAAGGGATTCAAAAATTAATTAAGAATTTGATGGATATAAATTCTGACCTAAAAGATCTGAAAGAGCTAAGTGTATGGGAAAATAAAGGCAAATGTTTTACTGAAGGGAAAAACGGGTTGGGAAACTTCAGTCAGGGTGTTGTGGGAATGATACTGAAACCAGTATTATTAGTTGTTGTATGTCTCATTTGCATAATCAGATGTTACAAATTGTATAGATGCAGCCAAAAACAAAGGATGAAAAATAAACAGAGGAGGGAAGAAATTAAAATGGAGAAGATGATAAGTAAATACTTTCATGACTTGAAAAATTCCTAAACATGGAGAAAACCAAGTAATAATAAATATACTAAACAAACTAAGGTGGTCATTAGGAACATGGCGGGAAACACTGCCGACCATCATGGCGATGGTGAACAGAAGACCGCCATTGGCAGTGAACAGCACACCGCCATATGTTGAACAAGGTAGTGGCTATGCAGATGGTTCGCACCTCCTTAGGTGTGCATATCAAAGTATTGTTCATATAGTGAGCTTATTCCAGCTAATGGTGCCCGTCAGTACTGCACCCAACCACTACAGGTGCAATTTAGTTGGTGAAGACACCAGCTTACAACATGAAGAGAATATGTACTGGGGCACACTGAAAAGTTCAAGAAGTCCAAACTTTACTGTGCTTGCAAATCAGCGCGTAACACAAGTATGTGGTGCATCATGAGGATTTTATTAGTCCGTTGGCAAGAGATTCAAACCAAAGCAACGGTAAGTCCAATGGAAAAACAGCCAAACAGCTGACATGTGTTTCGTCTAAATGACTTTTTCAAGGCTGTAAAGTGAATGTACAGAAAAAGAAACTTGTAATGGTACAATGGTACATTTCTGATAAAACAAAGAATATGTTTTGCTCCATCACAAAGAGAGCCCCGCAGCCAAAAATATAGAGATCAAAATTAGAGAAGAGAAGCAAAAGGAGCAGTGCACACAGGGGTCCAACAAGAGGTGTGACTTCCTGATATAATAGAAAACATAGTGCCAAAAGAAGAAAAAAAAGAAAAAATAAACAAGTGCCTAACACGCAAAAAAGGTGCATACATGTGTGAGTAACCAAATAACACACGTCGTAATTAACTAAAACACCGAAAAGGCATGTGTACATAGAAGACAGAATAAAAATTACAGATAAAGAAGAATACCAATCCACAGCACAGTCCTGAAATAACACCAAAAAATATATGTGTACACCCAGTGGCAGAGGACACACAAGAGACCAGCACCCCTACCCGTGCAGCCCAGCACCAGGCACTCAAACAGGCCCTCAGACCCAGATATGGCACTGGAACACCTGCCAAGACCAAGGTCCCCCTTAAGAAGTGACTTTGACTTGAACTGTCTCCCAAGTGTGCCACTGTGCTACCATCCTCACCCGCCAATAGCAACTTAACAACTTGCATGGGATATATGGACCAATACCCACTGCCACCAATCGCTGATCCCATGTACCTAGTATGGACATCCACCATGAGCCCACTCCCTATCACTGTACAGCACACAAATGCAATTGTGACACCCAAAAAAACACAATGTACACCATATTTGTTTTCATGGCACATGCCACCTTATTCTTCAGGTAACAGTGTCAATGACTACAGACACCACATCCCCCAACAAATGAGTCAGTCAAACATTATGCAGTGCAGACAACATCATCAGTGAACAGTACCTCATAGTCACTGGAAGTATAGTTGGATCAGCTGGTTCCTGGAGTCGACATCTTCCCCTCACCATCACTCTCATCCCCTCTCAGAGGTAGCATATCTGGATGCACAGCACCCTCCTTCTCTAGTAGGGGGATAGTTTTCCTCACAGCCACGTTGTGCAGCATGCAGCAGGCCACCAATAATCTACACACCTTGTCGGGGCCATAGCACATGGATCCCCCTGAGAGATGGAGGCAACGAAATCTAGCCTTCAGGAGACCTATCGTGAGCTCCATCACCCTCCTAGTATGTCGATTGGCCTCAATATAATTCCTCTCTGCATCGGACCTGGGATTTCTCACAGGTGTCAGGAGCTATTGCAAGATGGGGTAGCCAGAATCACCTTCAAAAGTGGTTGAAACAGGACTGTAACAAACTGCCATTACTTGCAGACAGCCTGGCTGTCAGCTATGCACTGATCCAGTGTCATACACACTCACCTATGAGCCAACCTCTGTCCCCTTCTAGTTGTTCCATCATGTGTGGCACACTGCTGTTACTCAGGACAAAGGAATCATGAACTGATCCTGGAAACATGGCATTTACATGTGCAATGTGTCAACACCAGAGCAGTACGCGCTCTATTGGCGCAAAAATGCAAAAACCCAGCACTCTCAAAACAACGTAATTTATGCATTGTGCTGATATGTTGTGGTTTAACCTTTTGCATTGCAGAGTTCAATCCTGAAAACTTATTTTTAATATGCTTACAAATACTGTTCCCTTGCAATGTATTGCTGCAGGTTTTCAGAGTGTGTTAGGGTGTGGCCCCTTTCCAGGGCCTTCCAGAGACTTTCCCTGCAACATGCCTGGGCGTGGTTCTGGGCTGGGCCAAGACTCTATAAAGGAGAGCCAGCCCAACTCCCAGTGCTCACTATTCAGAGGTCCCGGTGCAGAGCAGCAGCTTCTTCCTGAGCTCCTGTCCCGGCGGCCTATTTGGATCTTCCAGTCTTCTGCCCTTCATCCTTCATTGGTGATCATGGTTTCAGGCAGTAAGACGGTGGCTGGACTATCCCGACACCGTTATTGAGAATTTTCATATTCTTGGTTTAATTCTGAAATGAGTAACAGATTACTTGCGCGCTACCATTTCTTCACATTTATATGGTAGTTGACAAATAGGCAAGATGCACAATTTGTTTCATAAAGGTTTGACTTTGTTATTCATTGCGTGCTACCATTTCTTGACATTGGCATGGTGGCTTAAGAATCAGCAAGACGTGCGATTCGTTTTATGGTGTTTAAACATTGTTGTCCATTGCGCGCTACTATTTCTTGACATTTACATGATGTTTTACGAATTGGCAAGACGCGCAACTCATTTCATGAGGATTTAACTTTGTTGTTTATTGCGCGCTGCCATTTCTTGACATTTACATGGTGGCTTAAGAATCAGCAAAAGAAGCGCGATTTGTTTCATTGTACTTTGATCTTGTTATTTATTGTGAGCTGTTATTTCTTGACATTTATATCGTGTTTTACGAATCGGCAAGACGCGCGATTCGATTAATGATGATTTGACTTTGATATTCATTGCGTGCTACCATTTCTTGGTATTTTATATGGTGACACTCGAATCGGCAAGGCGCACGATTCTCTCCTCGAGCTTAATTCATGTTGTTTATTGTATGCCACTATTCTAAGATATTTATTATGTAATATTTGAGTTGACAAGTTATGTGATTTGTTTCCTGAATCCATATTGTGTTATTCATGGTGCACAATCCTTATATGGTGTTTACTATATAGGTATATACATCTGCAATATGCGCAATTTGTGTTGAAACATTTTAAGAGTACACAGAAGGCCAGAGTTTCTAGATGCAATATTGTATGGTCCTAGTATACATTCTCAAAACAGGATTTATATGACTGGTTTAAAATTTAGTCAGAATCTTTTTCTGATTCTCATGTAAAGGAAAGTACTTGAATAAGAAAGTTTTCATTTAATTCATCTTGATTCCCCTACAGGTATCCGGCCATCTTGAAACTTAGTCATTTTAAACTTAACTCTTAGATTGTTCATGTTTTCAGAGTGACTAGGCTTAGAATCACAGTGTAGTATTGATTTCAGGAGATATAGGCCCTCATTCTGACCCTGGCGGTCGGTGATAAAGCGGCGGCCAAGCCGCCAACAGGCCGGCGGTCTAAAATATGCAATTCTGACCCTGGCGGGAACCGCCAACTTAACACTCCGACCGCCACGGCGGTACAAACAAACAGCGCGGCGGTTCCCGCCAACAGCCAGGCGGCAGACAATGTACCGCCCACCCTATTACGACCCACCAATCTGCCACCTTTTCCGGGGCGGGAGCACCACCGATAAGAACACGGCGGAAACAGACTACGAACGGGAAAACGCTCACCTCTACGCACTCCACGCGAGATTCCGGCAGTATGGAACCAGAGTTGCAGGTCATCCCCGCACTCCTATTCCTGCTCATATACCAGGAGCACGCCCGGCGGCGCGGAAGACATCGGTGAGTACTGCACCTACGACACAGGGGAGGGAAAAGATTACCGGCACACACCCACCCACCCACACCCACTACAACACACACATCAATGCATTCCCACAGATCACTGTCACAACCCACAAACCACCCCCCTCCGAAATAATGCAAAGACCAAAAGAAGAGATCATAAACGGGCAGATATATTGAAATATGGACACCAGTAATCCCAATAAATAAATAAACTATGTACAAAATATATACAGCTACTAAATGTAGTCCAACCACTGTCCGTGGATCACAGGGGTCCTGTGCAAAGGGGCAAGGCCCAGTCCCACGACAAGAACTCCACGGAGAGAACACTGCAGGGGCATCAGAAAGAAAATAGGACAGGCACCTCAGGGGGAAGGGAAGGGGGGGCACCTCAGCCACTTGAGTACACGACGCCAGATCCACGAGGGGACTCCATGACCACTGGCCCATCCTGGGGAGAGCAAAGCCACAGTCCAAACAGTCCATACAGTGGGTGGCCTGCCCACTGGGCCATCCTGGGGAGAGCAAAGCCACAGTCCATACAGTCCATACAGTGGGTGGCCTGCCCACTGGGCCATCCTGGGGAGAGCAAAGCCACAGTCCATACAGTCCATACAGTGGGTGGCCTGCCCACTGGGCCATCCTGGGGAGAGCAAAGCCACAGTCCATACAGTGGGTGGCCTGCCCACTGGGCCATCCTGGGGAGAGCAAAGCCACAGTCCATACAGTGGGTGGCCTGCCCACTGGGCCATCCTGGGGAGAGCAAAGCCACAGTCCATACAGTCCATACAGTGGGTGGCCTGCCCACTGGGCCATCCTGGGGAGAGCAAAGCCACAGTCCATACAGTCCATAACAGACCCCACTGCCACTGGAGGAGGCAAGTTGGCCAGAGGACATCCTGCAGCCCTGCCCGAGATAGATCCTGCCCTGCCACGTCTGCCAAAGGGCCAGCGGTTCTTGCTTTGAAGGGCCCAGTTCAGCGGTTCCTGAGACGGCGGGGCCCAGTTCAGCGGTTCTTGAGACGGCGGGGCCCAGCGGAGCGGTGCGTGAGACGGCGGGGCCCAGTTCAGCGGTTCTTGAGACGGCGGGGCCCAGCGGAGCGGTGCTTGAGACTGCGGGGCCCAGTTCAGCGGTCCTTGCCCTGAAGGGCCCAGTTCAGCGGTTCTTGAGACGGCGGGGCCCAGTTTAGCGGTTCTTGAGACGGCGGGGCCCAGTTCAGCAGTCCTTGCCCTGAAGGGCCCAGTTCAGCGGTCCTTGCCCTGAAGGGCCCAGTTCAGCGGTTCTTGAGACGGCGGGGCCCAGTTCAGCGGTCCTTGCCCTGAAGGGCCCAGTTCAGCGGTCCTTGCCCTGAAGGGTACAGTTCAGCGGTTCTTGAGACGGCGGGCCCAGTTCAGCGGTTCTTGAGACGGCGGGGCCCAGTTCAGCGGTTCTTGAGACGGCGGGGCCCAGTTCAGCGGTCCTTGCCTTGAAGGGCCCAGTTCAGCGGTTCTTGAGACGGCGGCCGGTCTATGGCCAACTGCTAATTGCCTGGTGGTGCCCTCCTGGGCAGCGGGGATGGTGCTCCTTCACTGCCCACCTGGGCTGTGGGTGGTGGGGCCCTCCTGGCCAGCTGGGCTGGGTCCTCCCTGGGCAGCGGCTATGGGGGTGGTGGGCTCTCCCGGGGCAGCTGTGCCGGTTCCTCCCGGGGCAGCGGCTATGGGGGTTGTGGGCTCCTCCTGGGCAGAAGGCCTGCTGCCTGACCTCTCCGACTTGCTGCCCTTGCCCTCCTTAGTCGTGGGCCTGTGGCCCTTTCCTCCCTTTGGAGCTGTGGCTGGTGACTGTCTCTGGGTGGTGTCCGGGGGGGATGTAGAAGGCGGGCTCCTGCGGCGCCCCTTCCGCCTTCTGCTCCTCTTCCCAGGGGGTGGGCTGGCTGTCCCCTTGCTGCTGGGCGAAGATCCAGACATGCGGGCTGGCGGGCTCCAATACCCCTGCACCCTTGTCAAGGGGGCTGCAGGGCTGGTGGTGGCTGAGGTGCTCTTCTTACCCCGACGAGAAGGAGGGGGGGGCTCAGGGTCAGGAAAGAAGTTAGTAGTGGCGAGGAAGAGCTTCTTGGGACAATGGAGAGTGGTAGGTACAGTGGGAATGGGAGTGGAGGGAGAGGATGTGGTTGTAGGTGAGTCACGTTTGCTGTCTTTGGGTGCAGGTGCAGGAGGGATAGGCTGTCGTGAGGTGGATGGCTGTTGGGTGGGTGGGTGGCTGCGTTTGTGTGGTGTGGAAGAGGGGGTGACAGACACAGTGGGAGAGGACACAGGGGACGTGTAAATGGCAGTGGGGGTGGTGACTGCACGTGTGCGGACTGGAGTGGAGGGTGTGCTGGTGATGGAAACACTGGCTGATGGTGAGGTGAATGGAGGTGTGAGTGTAGACGTCACAGGGAGGGAGGAGGGAGACGAGGAGGTGGGGGTCACAGAGGTGGTAGTGACTGTTGGCATGTCTGCATCGGAATGTTGCGTGTGTGAATGTCTGCGTGATCTGTGGTGCTTATGTTTGGATGAGCTTCTCTTGGGTGTTGAGGTGTGTGCAGGCTGGTCTGATGGTGTGGGTGGGACAGGCAGAGGAACAGGAGACTGGGAGGAGGGAGTTAGTAGAGGCAGGCAGGAGACAGGGACAATGGCTGCCATCAGTGCTGAGGCCAGAGCCTGGAACGATCGCTGATGGGCAGCCTGACCCGAATGAATGCCCTCCAGGTACGCATTGCTGCGATGAACCTCCCTCTCCACCCCCTGGATGGCATTCAAAAGGGTAGTCTGCCCAACAATGAGCGTTCGGAGGAGGTCAATGACCTCCTCACTGAGGGCAGCGGGGGTAACAGGGGCAGGGCCTGAGGTGCCTGGGGCGAAGGAGATGCCCGGCTTCCTGGCAGAGCGGGCACGGGGCGAACGCTGAGGGGCTGCTGGGAGGGCGGAGATGGTGCGCTGGGTGGCGGCTGTACCTGTAATGGCGGGGGGCACGGATGGTGCCACCCCCGCAAGGGAGCCCCCTTCCGAGGACGTGTCCGTGTCGCTGCAGGGTCCAGTCGTCCCCGTCGTGGAGCCGCCCTCGCCCTCCGTCTCACTGGTCCAGTCTGACTCTGTGGCATGGCCCTCCTGGGCCATGTGAGATGCAGCTCCCTCCTGCCCCGATGCCACTTCTCCTCCGCCTGATGATGCTGATGCACACAAGCACAGAAAGACAAACAAAAAGGGGGGGGGAGAGAGAAATAAAGGGATATTGAGTACATGGATCTCCGGTACAGTTAGCGGACATGACAGACACAGATGCCCCCTGCACTAAGTTGCGCACTTGGGGTCCGCTACGCATTCCGTGGAACATGCCCTACACGCCTAGAGTTGACAACTGCACCCATGGATGACACGGCCCAGGGATGGCTGTACTGACAAACTACTGAGGGTGGTGGCTGGGGACACAGGGGCTTACGGGGGTGCCCAGCCTACAGATATCGCCCTGGCCTAGGGGGACCCCCAGCCCTCCTCCCCCACCCAGACACCTCCACTGCGCGACAACAGAGTAGATAATGCTTGTACTCACCCCCTTGTGTCTGCTGTGCTGCCCTCACGCGCCCATCCAATTCAGGGTAGGCCACCGCCAGGATCCGGAACATCAGGGGGCTCAGTTGACGGCAGGCACCCCGCCTACGTTGGGAGGCCATCCCCAGCAGAGACTCGGCGGTCTTCTTGGTCCCGCGGCGGATGTCCTCCCACCTCTTGCGGCAGTGGGTGCCCCGTTGATGGTGGACCCCCAGGGTCCGGACTTCCTTGGCGATGGCACGCCAAATCCCGATCTTCTCATGGGCGCGGACCTATGTGACACGTACAGGGAGGGAGAAATACCACGTTCAAGTTTCTCAGCATTTTCCTTTCCAGTGGCCCAACGCCCCCCCCGCCAGGCCCAACATGCCCCCCATCCCCGCCAGGCCCCCCGCCATGCCCCCCGCCAGGCCCAACATGCCCCCCATCCCCGCCAGGCCCCCCGCCATGCCCCCCGCCAGGCTCAACATGCCCCCCATCCCCGCCAGGCCCCCCGCCATGCCCCCCGCCAGGCCCAACATGCCCCCCATCCCCGCCAGGCCCCCCGCCATGCCCCCCGCCAGGCCCAACATGCCCCCCATCCCCGCCAGGCCCCCCGCCAGGCCCGACATGCCCCCCATCCCCGCCAGGCCCCCCGCCATGCCCCCCGCCAGGCCCAACATGCCCCCCATCCCCGCCAGGCCCCCCGCCATGCCCCCCGCCAGGCCCAACATGCCCCCCATCCCCGCCAGGCCCCCCGCCATGCCCCCCGCCAGGCCCAACATGCCCCCCATCCCCGCCAGGCCCCCCGCCATGCCCCCCGCCAGGCCCAACATGCCCCCCATCCCCGCCAGGCCCCCCGCCAGGCCCGACATGCCCCCCATCCCCGCCAGGCCCCCCGCCATGCCCCCCGCCAGGCCCAACATGCCCCCCATCCCCGCCAGGCCCCCCGCCATGCCCCCCGCCAGGCCCAACATGCCCCCCATCCCCGCCAGGCCCCCCGCCATGCCCCCCGCCAGGCCCAACATGCCCCCCATCCCCGCCAGGCCCCCAAGCCAGCCAGTGGCCCCAAATCCATATTGAATTAAACTCACTTGTTGGTCTGGAGGACCGTAGAGTAGCGCATACTGGGGGAGGACCCCATCCACAAGTTTCTCCAACTCCTCTCCAGTGAAGGCAGGGGCCCTTTCCCCAGGCGCAGCAGCCATTGTCCCTTCCAGACCGAGGTCACAGCAACACTTACAGTATAGGTCCTCTCCTGTGAAAGTTCAAGTCGCAAGTGGATAAGTAGATAGAAAATGGCGGTCACGTCCGCGGCGGTGCGTACCGCGGCGGTGCGTCCCGCCACCGCCGGCGCCCTTCGCCATTGGCTCCTGAAACCCATAGGCTTCAATGTTAACCAATGCGGCTTCGCGCCGCGGTCTTCGCCCGCCGCCCGCCGCGGTGTGCCACGCCAGCGCATTGACCTCACATCCCATTGTCACACTTCACAGGTCAGGCAGCAGCCATTTCCAGGGCCCACATGGCTCAATTTCAACTGCGTCACACAGGCCTAGGCCTTGCATAGCCACTCAGACACGCCATTCACTGCATAAAGAATCGTATACTGTGCTAGCTGTGAGTACGTACCTGTGGGTTGCTTGACTGTGTGCTCCATGTTGTCCTTCCTAGGCACCGTCCGCTGGGTTGGGCGAGGAGACGGATGAATCCTCCCGTGTACCGACCGCTGGTGGACCTGTCGACAATGGAAGAACGCCACATTATCCTGACCTACCGTCTTAACCGTGCCACTATCCATGAACTGTGTGCCCAGCTGGAGCCCGACCTGATGTCCCCCATCCGCCAACCCACAGGGATTCCCCCTCTGGTGCAGGTCATGTCAGTACTCCATTTCTTGGCAAGTGGGTCATTTCAGACAACCGTGGGAATTGCTTCTGGGATGTCTCAGCCCATGTTTTCGAAGGTGTTATCCAGAGTGTTGTCTGCCCTGATGAAATCCGTGAGGAGCTACATCATTTTCCCTGAGGTGGGCGAATTGGCTACAGTGAAGGGTGATTTCTACGCCCTTGGACATATTCCCAACGTAATTGGTGCCATTGATGGGACCCATGTGGCTTTGGTTCCCCCAAGAGACAGGGAGCAGGTGTACAGGAACAGAAAAAATTACCATTCAATGAACATCCAGGTGGTGTGTTTGGCTGACCAGTACATCTCGCATGTAAATGCCAAATTCCCAGGGTCAGTGCATGACGCCTACATCCTCAGGAATAGCAGCATCCCTTACGTGATGGAACAGCTACAGAGACACCGTGTATGGCTAGTGGGGGACTCTGGGTACCCCAACCTGTCGTGGCTACTGACCCCAGTAAGGAATCCCCGGACCAGGGCAGAGGAACGGTACAATGAGGCCCATGGGCGAACTAGGAGGGTGATCGAACGCACCTTTGGCCTCCTAAAGGCCAGGTTTAGGTGCCTGCATATGACAGGTGGATCCCTAATGTACTCACCTAAGAAGGTGTGTCACATCATCGTGGCCTGCTGCATGCTTCACAACCTGGCTTTGCGCCGCCAGGTGCCTTTCCTGCAGGAGGATGGTCGAGACGGTGGTGTTGTGGCAGCGGTGGAACCTGAGGAGAGTGACGAGGAGAAAGACGACGGGGCTGAAACAGACAACAGGGACAGAATCATTGAACAGTACTTCCAATAGGACACAGGTAACATTTCAAAGATAATTTAGTAAATGTTAACTACTCTCCTGCATCTCTGCTGCCTGTCTATTTGCCCCAGTGTATGACGACTGAGTTTTGGCTTTTCCCTCCCTATTTCAGATCTGGGGTCCCCACTACGAGTCCTGTGCTTCGTTTCCCCATGGACTACAGCTTTGTGGCAGCTGTTTGTTGACTTCACCATGTACAAGGACATATTTGCACTGTCATGTCAATTACAATCTATTGAAATCACAGCCAGACTCCAGATATTTTGGTGCAAAATAGGTGTTTATTTAAGTGCTCAAAATGGGATGGGTGGTTTCAAGTGGGTGGGGGCTATGGTGAAGGAATGTCCATGGCAGAGTCCAGAGTAACAGTCACACAGGTGCATTGTCCAGAGGCCTGTGGAGAGATGGAGCATGGGCAGTTCAAGGATGGACAGGGTGACAATGTGGGACAGTGGGATGACATCAGGTGGTATCCATTGCTGGCGGGGGTCTTGACATCCTACTCTGTCTTCTTGCGAGATCTCAGGGCCCTCTTGCGGGGTGGTTCTTCTCCTGCAGGAGGTGGGGGTCTGGTGGGCTGCTGCTGTGCGGGGGCCTCCTGGCCACTAGCGCCGGCGGAGGTGGTTGGCTGTTCTTGGTCCGGGCTAGTGGCAGGGGCCCTTGGGTGTTGTTCAGTGTCCGCCCTGGTGTTTACGAGGTCCTGCAGCAGCCCTACCATGGTAACCAGGGTGGTGTTGATGGCTCTGATGTCCTCCCTGTACCCCCGATAGTGTTCCTCCTGCAGTGCCTGGATCTCCTGGAACCGGGCCAGTACCGTCGCCATCGTCTCCTGGGAGCGGTTGTATGCTCCCATGATGGTGGTGAGGACCTCGTGGAGAGTGGGTTCCCTGGGCCTCTCCTCCCCCCCCTGTCGCACAGCTGCCCTCTGAGTTCCCCTGTTTCCCTGGGCCTCTGCCCCCTGGCCGGTGTGCCCACTACCACTGCCCCCAGGTCCCTGTTGTTGTTGGGGTGGTGGGTTATCCTGGGTGCCCTGTAGTGGTAGACACACCGCCGATTGACGCGCCCTGGAGACAGAGGCATGGGCCCGCTGGGTGGGAGCTGTGCTGGTGTTCCCAGAGGGGTTAGGGTCTGTAGTGGCCTGGGCCTGTGTGAGGGGAACCGACTGTCCAGAGGTCCCCGATGGTCCGGGCTGGTCATCGGTGTCCAGGTCGACAGAGCTGCTGTCATCGCTGACGGCCTCTTGGGTGGGTGTGTGGAGAATTCTGGCCCCTCCGCCGCGGTGTGTTGACGGTCGGGTCCTGCAGGGGTATAGAGGTATGGTTATAGTTTCAATGAGTGGCATATGGGTGTATCTGTGGGTTCTCGTGTCCCCAAGTGCTGGCATTCGTGTGTGGGGGCTTTGGTGAGGGTGGCTTGTGGGGGGGATGTGTATATGCATTGGGCATGCTTTGGTGATGGGTGTCCATGCTTAGTGGACGCATGCAGGCCTAGGTTTTGGGATGTGTGGGTTGTGATGGTGAGACATTGGCGGGGAATAGGTGTGCTGGGGGTGGGGGTGAGGATGGTGGTGGGGGTGAGGATGGTGGTGGGGGTGAGGGTGGGGGTGAGGATGGGGGTGGGGGTGAGGGTGGGGTTCGAGGATGGGGGTGAGGGTTGGGGTCTGATTTGGCATGCAGGTGGGGGGGAAGCAGTATTGAAGCTTCAACTTACCAGTATCCATTCCTCCGCCGACTCCTGCGATGCCGTCAGGATGCAGGATGTTCAAGACTTCCTCCTCCCATGATGTGAATTGTGGGGGTTGAGGTGGGGGTCCTCCGCCAGTCTTCTGCACGGCGATGTTGTGCCTGGATACCATGGAACGCACCTTCCCCCGTAGGTCGTTCCATCGCTTCCTGATGTCTTCCCGATTTCTGGGGTGCTGTCCCACTGCGTTGACCCTGTCGACAATCCTCTGCCATAGCTCCGTCCTCCGGGCAATGCTGGTGTATTGTATCTGTGTGCCGAACAGCTGGGGCTCTACCCGAACGATTTCCTCCACCATGACCCTGAGTTCTTCGTCTGTGAAGCGGGGTTGTCTTTGGGGTGCCATGGGGTGGTGTGTATGATGTGTGGGGTGGAGTATGTGTATTTAAGTGAGTTGAGTGTGGTGGTGTGTGTTGTTTTGTGTGTGGATAGTGTGTGGGTGATGGTGTTGAGTGGCTGTGGCTGTTAGTTTGTGGATGCTGGTGTCTCGCTCTGGCCTTCTTTCAGAATTTTTTAGCGTAGGGGTTTGTGGGTGATGTGGGTGTGTGTTTTATATTGTATTGTGTGTGTGGGAGTGGTGTGTGTATGTGTATCAGGTGTGTGGGATTCAAATCGTCCAATGTGGCTGAGTTTTGTTCGTTTGTGTGTATTCTGACCGCGGCGGTGTGTCCCGCCAATGGAATACCGCGTTTGAATGACCGCCGCGTGGATTCGTGGGTCGTAATGGCATGGGCGTATTTCTGTTGGCGTGGCGGTGGAGGTTTGGTCACCTCCACCTTTCCGCCGACCGCTGGTCTGGCGGTCTGTTGTGGCGGTCGGATTTTCGGAGGTTTGCCTTCTGCGGGTCAGAATGACCGTGGCGGGTTTCCGCGACCGCGGCGGGATTATGGAGGATTTCTGACCGGCGGTAGGCGCCTTTTACTGCCGAGGTCAGAATGACCACCATAATGTTTTTATTGTGTGTTCTAACCTTTTTCTTACTACAGGTCTCCTTCCCAGCTGTTCCCTTCCTAATCCCTTCTTCCCCTCTTGAACTCTCTCAGTCTCTGTGATTTATCTATCAGAGTCTTGGAGCTGTTCAGTGGTGAACGTGTTGGGAACGTGCACAGACCCCGAGGATCTGGTGACTCTGACACAATGTACTGGTCAGCAGTACACACCAATTGTATATTCATTGAGTGGAAGCTCATCCTGTTCCTGTACACCTGTTCATTTACTCTTGGGGGGATGAGAGCTATGTGGGTGCCATCGATGGCGCCTATCACATGGGAAATGTTAGCAAAGGCATAGAATTCAGACTTTTGGGGAAACTTGACATATGTCTGCAGGTGTTGTACAAATTAATCTAGGAATTTGGACAGGACGAGGCTAAACATTGGCTCTGAGAACCCTGCACCCATGGCCACTGTCACCTGAAATGAGCCAGTGGCCAAGAAATGGAGGACAGAGAGCACTTGCACTTCAGTAGGGATGGCATGCTGATTCCTATTAGCTGGTCTCAGTACAGGATCCAGTAAAGCACATAGGTCATGGACTGTTGTACGATTGAGTCTGTAGGTGACAATGATGTGACGTTCCACCATGGTTTCCAAATCAACAAGAGGTCTGTACACAGATGGGGCCCTCCCTCGCCACATGGGTGTGTACCCATGGGGAGGAAAGAACACATATGAGGGACACAAATACACATGCAGAACATGTTGTGTATGAATAACTGCTGTACAATACGTTGGTGACACACACAAGCAATGTATGATGTAGAACTTTTGGGACATGTATGCAGTGATACCTTTGGACTGATGTGAGGAACAGACACTCATGTGGGCAGGCAAGAAAGGGCTGGGACCTGAAGGCCCTGAATGGGGCCCATGACCAGGAAATATGTACGTGGTGCTAGCAAAATGGTAGCCTCCCGCCATCCAGGTCTCAGGGAGTGGAAGTGACATCATTCTGCTGGCGTTAGTCGGCATGGCAGAAGGCGTTGTTCACTGCCGTGCACCCACTTATTCGATAACATGGTTGACAATTAGGAACATGGGCCTATCATGATCGGTGCACACCGCTGCAGAACGTACGGCATGTCGTCACCCCAATTTCACTTGACTCCTAGATCCCGTGCATGAAAGTTCTCCACTGAGTGTGCTGCTAGGTCCTGACTCTGGTTACTCCAATGGCACATGTCATGGGGAAATGGCCCCGGCCTTCATCACGGAGGAGCTGGAGAATCTGCTGGATGGGGTCCTACCCCTGTATGCCAAGTTATATGGGTGACCAGAGGAGCAGGTGAGTTGGTGGTTGCCTTGCATGGATGTGTGTGATGGTGGCGGATGCCTGTATGCATCTGTGTTCGATTTGTAACTGCACAAGCATAGATTGTTTGACAAGCACTGTGAGTGAGGTGGTAAAATGATCCTGTGAAGTGTCTGTCCCATAGGGGACGACATGTCAGCTGTATCAAATGGGCATATCCTGATGTCTTGTTTTCTTCTCTGTGTGTCCGATATAGGTCAGCGCCCATCAGAAGAGGGGACTCTGGCAGACCATTACCAGAGAGGTGCGGACCCTGGGGGTCTACAACTGGCAGAGCACCCACTACAGGAAGTGCTGGGAGGACCTGCGGCGCTGGTCCAGGAAGATCTGTGAGGCCCAGCTGGGGAAGGCCTCCCAACGAGGAAGGGGTGCCCATTCATACCCTGAGCCCCCTAATGTGCCACATTCTTGTGGTGGCATATCCAGATTTGGATGGGCGCTTGAAGGCAGCACAGCAGCCACAAGGGGGTGAGTACCAACACCGTTTCATACCACTTTGAAGGATGTGTTTGGGTGCTGTGGTATGTATGCTGTCTAGTGCTAGGCACTCTGACAGCTGTCTTCCAGCAGTCCTGCCCCCCATGGGCATAGAAATAGTTAGGGGCAGGTCCGTGTGTCATGTTAGAAATTAGTTTTATGCTGGGGTAGTGGCCACAAGTCAGGGGCATAGTCATGACTATATCCCTGCTGCCCTCACGGAGGAGGCTATTGACCTCCTGAGGACCATCTCTGTAGGGCAGACAACCATTGTGAATGCCATCCAGGGGCTAGGATCCCAGATGCAGCAATGCAATGCATTCCTGGAAGGCATTCACAGTACCATGTCTAGCC
The DNA here is from genome assembly GCF_031143425.1 of Pleurodeles waltl. Classification (NCBI taxonomy): domain Eukaryota; kingdom Metazoa; phylum Chordata; class Amphibia; order Caudata; family Salamandridae; genus Pleurodeles; species Pleurodeles waltl. The sequence goes on along the minus strand of NC_090444.1, from coordinate 1,284,551,004 downwards.
TCCAGAGATCTTTTCAGGCTCTGGCCTCCTCTTTGATGGCAGCCAGTGTCCCTGGTCTTTCCGTCCCTCCTCCAACCACCTCTACCCCTTCCAGCACCCCACTCCCTTCACCCATCCCAAGCACACGTTCAGACAGCCATGCACACACATCAACACACAAGAAGCACAAAGAGAAACACAAGCACCACACTTCCCACCCCAGGCATACACACAGCCAACATACAAAGGCACACATGACAACATCCACTTCCCCCAGTGTGTCCACCTTTCCCGCCTCCCTGTCTGTCACCTCAACATGTACACCCACTAGCACTGCACCCTCAGTCACTGCTGCTGGCTCCATTTTTGCAGTCACCACAACATCAGACTTCCAGTCATCTACCCCAGACACCACACCTGCACTCACCACAACCACATTGACTGACACATGCAGCACACTCACCAGACCTGCAAACACCAGGCAACATCCATTTACACTGGCAGCCTGTCTTGTCCCACTGTGTCCACCCCCCCTCCTCCCAAGACACTCAAACATTCCCAGACACCCACTCAACACACATCCACCACACCTCAGCATACTGTACAGGCACTTGCATCTACGTCCAGCACACATACACCAATTACAAGCACTCGCTCTACCTCCACTCCCACACCTTCCTCCATGTCCACCCCCACTGTCCCGTGTTGACCTGTTCGAACCTACTGTCTCGTCCCTAAACGTGCCCATCTCCTTGCCCTGTCCACTCCTTCCTCGTCTATGTCCACCCCAGTCCACCCTTCCCATTCCCGTGCCCCTTCCCCAGAGAAGAAGAAGCCCTGTGCTGCCCCAGGTCCATCTGCCACCCTCTGGTCCAAGCCCGCTCCCCCACCTTCCAAGAGCAAACCCAAACCCCCTCCACCTCCAAAACGTAAGCCCAAGCCACCCGTTCCAGATGTAAGTCACCACCCCGCCACACCCTGCCCCTGTTCCCTGAGGTGCCAGGCTGCCCCATTGATGTCCCTTTACGGTGGAGTACCCTGTGCACATGTGGGAGTCAAGTTTGGGCCATTTAGGCCCTTCAGTCTGTTTCTCATGGACTGGCCAATGTCCTTATTTGGACATTCCTTTATTTATTTTGTAATAAAGTTGTGCCCAGTGGTGCTGTTGGCACACTATGGAGACGTGGTTCATCATTTCATTGTGGGGGTGTGGTGTGCACATGTTTTGGGCAGGTTATATTTGCCTTGTGTCGGGTAAGTACTTCTTATTCTGGTGTGCATGGCTTGTGATGGTGTGAGGGGTTGAGAGTGTGTTTCAGGGTGGGTGGCGTGGGTAGGTGTGTAACTGTGCCCTTTCTTCCCTTCTTTACTAGGTTGTGGTACTTACCGTCGTCGTATTCATCGTCAGTCACAGTTGTGGAGGTATATTGCAAGAAGCAGGACTGGCATTATTTGAAACCCTATCTCCATGTCTGCTTATGCATGTTGTGTGTGCCTACAGTGAATGTTTCCTTTTATTTGGTTAGATTCCCGCCCCGGAACTGATGGCAGTCTTGTGCTTCATTATTTGTTGGGCGCGTGGGGCCTTTCCGTAAGCCTGTGGGTGGCCTCTTCCGTCGTTGTCGGCACTCCAATGCTAGCGGTTCGTGGATAGCCCGCTGGCTGTTTCTCATGTGCTTCATTATTTGGTGGTTAGGACCACCAGCCTGTTGGTGGTAGTTACCACCACCGCTTGCGGAGCGGTGATTGCTACCATGTTCATAATGAGGTCCTAAGTTTTGAATTGTCTCATTTTTTGTGACGACACATATAGGGGGTCATTCTGACCTCGGCGGTAAAAGCCGCTTACCGCCGGTCAGAAGACCGCCACAATACCGCCGCGGCTGCGGTCAGCCGCCACGGTCATTCTGACCCACAACTGCCAAACCTCCAAAAATCCGACCTCCATTGCAGTCCGCCACATCAGCGGCCAGCGATAAACTGGAGATGACAAAACCTCCACCGCCACGCCAACAGAAATACGCCCATGCCATTACGATCCACAAATCCACGCGGCGGTCTTACAAACGCGGTAGTCTATTGGCGGTACACACCGCCGCGGTCAAAATACACACACCTTAACAAAACACTACCACATTGGACAATTTGAAATACACACACCTGATACACATACAAACAACACTCCCACACATCCAATACAATATAAAACACACACCCACATCACCCACAAACCCCTACTACCAAAAATCAGAGACGAAGGAGAGAGAGACACATCAGAGAATAGAGAGCCAGACACAGAGAGGCACACTACAACATCACACACACCACATAGTAGCACAAAGCACCACACACCAACACACTCATCACCACATACACCACCCCACACCTCATCCACACCACCCCATGGCACCACAAAGACACCCACGCTTTACGGACCAAGAACTCAGGGTGATGGTGGAGGAAATCCTAAGAGTGGAACCCCAGCTCTTCGGCTCACAAGTGCAGCACACCACCATAGCAAGGAAGGCGGAGCTATGGCAGCGGATCGTGGACAGGGTCAACGCGGAGGGACAGCATCCCAGAAATAGGGACGACATCCGCAAACGATGGAACGACCTACGGGGGAAGGTGCGCTCGATGGTGTTGCGACACAACATCGCGGTGCAGAAGACCGGCGGAGGACCCCCACCCACCCCACCAGAATTCACAGCATAGGAGCAAGAAGTATTAAACATCCTGCATCCTGAGGGCCTCGCTGGAGTACCCGGAGGAATGGACTCTGGTTAGTCCTATCTCATATACTTCATCCCCCCCACCCCACCAGCATGGCAACCCACGCCCCCACCCTCACCCCCAACCCACCATCACACATCATCCCTGAGAATGTTTCCCTAGCACAACCCACCCAACCCCTCACCGACCCTTGCATGCCACCACAAACATTGGACACCCATTACCTAAGCATGACCACTGCACATACCCATCCCCCCCACAAACCACCCTCACAACACCACCCACAAGGGAATGCCTGCACTGGGGGACAAGGAAACCCATAAATCGCACGCTTTTTCACACACAGAAACAATAACCATACTCTCTCACCCCATGCAGGACCCGAACGCCAACACACCAGGGTCCTCAAATGTCCATCCCACCCCCGGAACAGGCCCCCAGTGAGGACAGCAGCTCTGTCGAACAGGAACCTGATGACCAGCCCGGACCATCGGGGACCTCTGGGCAGTGGGTTCCTCAAACACAGACACAGGCCACAGCAGACCCAAACCCCCCTGGGAACAACAGCACAGCTCCCACCCAGCGGGCCCATGCCTCTGTCTCTAGGACAGGTCAAGCAGCGGTGTGTCTGCCACTACAGGGCACCCAGGCTAACCCAACACCCCAACAACAACAGGGACCTGGGGGCAGTGGGAGTGGGCACACCGTCCAGGGGACAGAGGCCCAGACAAACAGGGCAACTCGGAGGGCTGCCGTGCGACAGGGGGGGGAGGAGAGGCCCAGGGAACCCACTCTCCAAGAGGTCCTCACTACCATCATGGGAGCATACCACCACTCCCAAGAGACGATGGCGACGGTACTGGCCAGGTTCACCGAGATACAGGCACAGCAGGAAGAACGCTACATGGGGTTCAGCAACCAACTCACCACCATCGCTACCGCCATGGGGAGCATGGTCCAGGCCCTCAACAGGATAGAAGACACGTTGCGGGACCATGTGGCACCACACAGGGCCACTGTCACTAGCCAGGAACAGCCTACCACCTCCGCCGGCGCTAGTGGACAGGAGGCCACACACAACGACAGGCCACAAGAACCCCACCTCCTGCTGAAGAACAACCACCCCGCAAGAGGAGCCTAAGACCCAAAAAAAAACCAGAGTAGCATGCCAAGACCACCGCCAGCATGAGATACCCCCAGAAGTCATCCCACTGTCCCACATTGCCACCCTGTCCAAACTCAAACAGCCCCTGCTCCATCCTTCCACAGGCATATGGACAATAGACCTGTCAGACTGCGAACTGGACTCTGCCATGGACATCACTCCACCCCCACCCATCACCGTCTTCATATAATGTACCATTATCTAAGCTCACAAAATAAAACAATTATTGCACAGAAAACCGTTTGGAGTCATGCTGTATTCTCAAAAAATCGTACAACACATAACAGTTCACAATATGTGATGTCAGTTAGTGATGACAACAAACCAATGTCAATACGCTGTAGTACATGGCCAAACCAAGCAGAAGTCGGGCTATGAGTCATTAAGCACTGAGAAGGGAAGGGAAAAAGAATATGTTATTTAAAAGAGCTGGGGGGAAATACATAAAGTTGAGATGCATGAGTCTCTAAGTAACTGGGAAATGGCGTGGCTGAACCTTACCTGTGTGCTACTGAAAATACTGTTGTATGACAGCTTCCCTGTTGTCTGTTTCCTCACCGTCGTCTTCCTCCTCTTCACTCTCCACAGGCTCCACGGCTTCTACGACACCACCATCTGGACCATCCTCCTGCAGGAAAGGCACCTGGCGTCGCAAAGCCAGGTTGTGAAGCATACAGCAGGCCACGATGATGTGGCACACCTTCTTTGGTGAGTACATTAGGGATCCACCTGTCATATGCAGGCACCTAAACCTGGCCTTCAGGAGGCCGAAGGTCCTTTCAATGACCCTCCTAGTACGCCCATGGGCCTCATTGTACCGTTCCTCTGCCCTGGTCCTGGGATTCCTCACTGGGGTCAATAGCCACGGCAGGTTGGGGTAACCAGAGTCACTGATTAGCCACACACGCTGTCTCTGTAGCTGTTCCATCACATAGGGGACGCTGCTATTACGCATAACATACGCGTCATGCACTGACCCAGGGAACTTGGCATTTACATGGGAGATGTACTGGTCTGCCAAACAGACAACCTGCACATTCATAGAATGGTAATTTTTCCTATTTCTGTACACCTGTTCATCGTCATTTGGGGGTACTAATGCCACATGGGTCCCATCAATGGCACCAATGATGTTGGGGATATGTCCAAGGGCATAGAAATCACCCTTCACTGTGGCCAAATCAGCCTCTTCTGGGAATATGATGTAGCTCCTCATGAGTTTCATCAGGGCAGACAACACTCTGGACAGAATCTTTGAAAACATAGGCTGAGACATTCCAGATGACATGGCCACTGTTGTCACGAATGAGCCACTTGCAAAGAAATGGAGGACTGATAGAACCTGCACTAGAGGGGGAATTCCTGTGGGTTGGCGGATGGGTGACATCAGGTCTGGCTCCAGCTGGGCACACAGTTCATGTATAGTGGCTCGGTCAAGTCGGTATCGGAGTATTATATGGCGTTCTTCCATTGTCGACAGGTCAACCAGCGGCCGGTACACGGGAGGATTCCTCCTTCTCCTCGCAAGTCCCTGCGGACGGTGCCTAGGAAGGACAACATGGAGCACTGAGTCAATCAACTCAAAGGTACGTACAACACAGCTTGCACAGTACACGAAAATGTTTTGACTGCTATGTTTGTATGTGTGCAAATGCAAGGCCTAGGCCTGTGTGACGCAGTAGAATTTAAGCCATGTGGGCCCTTGAAATGGCGGCTGCCTGACCTCTAAACTGGGACAATGGGATGTGAGGTCAATGCGCTGACGTGGCACACCGTGGCGGTAGGCGGTCGAAGACCGCGGCGCAAAGCAGCATTGGTTAACATTGAACCCTATGGGATTCAGGAGCCAATGACGATGTGCGCCGGCGGACGCGGTACGCACCGCCGCGGTACACACCGCCGCGGGCGTGACCGCCATTTTCTATCTGCTTAATCACTCGAGACTTGCTCATCCACAGGAGAGGACCTATACTGCAAGTGCTGCTGTGAACTCGGTCTGGAAGTGACAATGGCTGCTGCGACTGGGGAAAGGGCCCCTGCCTTCACGTCTGAAGAGTTGGAGAAACTCGTGGACGGGGTCCTCCCCCAGTATGCGCTACTCTACGGTCCTCCAGACCAACAGGTGAGTACACTGAGTGCACATTGAATGGGTAATGCCTGTGTGGAGTGGGGTGGCTGTCAGTTGGTGGGGTGGGGAGAAGATGAGGAATGCAACGCACGACTGATGAGAGTATGGGCCACATGGCAAGGGTGGGGAGGGGGGGCATGTACTCCAAACATGCAGAAATGTGACGTTTTCTCTTTCCTACCCTGTACATGTCAAACAGGTGAGCGCCCATCAGAAAATCGATATTTGGCGTGCCATCGCCAAGGAAGTCCGGGCCCTGGGGGTCTACACCAGACGGGGCACCCACTGTCGGAAGAGGTGGGAGGACATCCGCCGCGGAACCCGAAAGACCGCCGAGTCACTGCTGGGGATGGCCTCCCGACCTAGGAGGGGTGCCAGTCGTACCCTGACCCCCCTGATGTCCCGGATCCTGGCGGTGGCCTACCCTGATTTGGATGGGCGCTTGAGGACATCACAGCAGACACAAGGGGGTGAGTATCAGCACATTCTCCTATCTATACGCGCAGTGGAGGCGTCTGGGTGGGGGAGGAGGGCTGTGGGTGACAGTAGGCCAGGGCGCTTTCTATAGTGTAGTCCCCTCCCTTAGACATGGCCCTGTGCCCCCGCCCACCACCTCTGTAGGGTGCCAAGTGCAGCTATCCATGGTCCAACATCACCCATGAGCGCGTCTGTTGTCCCTAGACCTGTTGGCCTAGTCAGAAGTACAGAGTAGTGTACCCCAAGTTCGCGGCTTAGTGCATGAGGCACCTGTGTCTGTCCTCTCCGCCAAGGCTATTGACAAGGCATGCACTCAACTTTGTTTTCTTTCTCCCCCCACCCTTATTCTTTGTTTCTTGTGCATTAGCATCATCAGGCGGAGGAGAATTGGCGTCGGAGCACGAGGGAGCTGCAGGTCACCAGGCCCCGGTGGGCACTGACACAGACACCGAGGGCACCAGTGATCCGGAGGGCGAGGGGACCACCACAACGGGGGCCGGTGGAGACACCAGCGACACGGACACGTCCTCGTTTGGGAGCTCCCTAGCGTGGGCGGCAACATCTGTGCCCCCAGCAACAACAGGTACAGCCGCCACCCAGCGCACCAGCACCGCCCTCCCAGCAGCCCCTCAGTCTTCGCTCCGTGCCCGTTCGCCCAGGAAGGCGCGCGTCTCCTTCGCCCCAGGCACCTCAGCCCCTGCCTCTGTTACCCCTGCTGCCCTCAGTGCGGAGCTCATTGACCTAGTGAGGACGCTCATTGTTGGGCAGACTACCCTTTTGAATGCCATCCAGGGGGTGCAAAGGTAGGTGCAACAGAGCAATGCCTACCTGGAGGGCATTCATTCGGGTCAGGCTGCCCATCAATGAGCTTTCACTTCTCTGGCCTCAGCACTGACGGCAGCCATTGTCCCTGTCTCCAGTCTCCCTCTTCTAACTGCCTCCAGCCTTTCTCTGTCTCCTGTTCCTCAGCCTATCCCATCCACACCATCTGACCAGCCTGCACACACCTCAACACCCAAGGCCAGCTCATCCAAACATAAGCACCACAGAACACACAAGCATTCACCCAAGCAACACCCAGTTGCAGACATACCAACAGTCACTACCACCTCTGTGTCCCCCTCCTCCTCGTCTCCCTCCTCCCTCCCTGTGACGTCTACACTCACACCTGCATGCACACCAACATCAGCCAGTTCTTCCATCACCAGCACACCCTCCACTACAGTCCTCACACGTGCAGTCACCACCCCCACTGCCATGTACACGTCCCCTGTGTCCTCTCCCACTGTGTCTGTCACCCCCTCTTCCAAGACACATAAACGCAGGCAGACACCCAAACAACAGCAAACCACCTCACGACAGCCTATGTCTCAGTCACCTGCACCCAAGGACAGCACACCTGACTCTCCTACAACCACATCCTCTTCCTCCACTTCTATCTCCACTACTCCTACCCTTTACCCTGGTCCAAAGAAATATTACCTCTCAAATGTTGACCTCTTTCCCTCCCCTAACCCACCCCCTCCATCTGGGAAAAGTCCCAAAGGCACCTCAGCCACCACCAGCCCAGCTTCCAAGGTACAAGTGGTGCATGGAATATGGAGTCTACCCTTTGGCGGCAGTGACACTTCACTGAGCAGCAAGGGGACTGGCAGCCCCCCCCCCAGGCAAGAGGACCCAGAAAGTGAAGGGCCGCCGTGAGCGGACTGAGACGGCTGCCCCCAAGGAGGTGACTCAGGCCACTTCACCTGCCACAACAGCCACGGGAGGCAAGGGCCCGAGAGCCCCATCTAAGGAGCGGAAGGGCAGCAGGGCGGAGAGGCCAGCCAGCAGGAGCGCGGAGCAGGAGGGCCCCACACGCCCCATCCCGCCTGCAAGGGACGACACCAAAGGGCCCAGGACTCCGTCTCCGAAGGGGCCTGACACTGCACGTTCGGAGGGCGAGTGAGCAGGTTGTCCAGGCCAGGTCTGACTCCCTACACTGACTGGAAGAGCACCGCTGAAGAGGGCCCCGCCGTGAAGACAAGCACCGCTAAAGAGGGCCCCGCCGTGAAGACAAGCACCGCTGAACAGGGCCCCGCCGTGCAGAAGAGCACCGCTGAAGAGGGCCCCGCCGTGAAGACAAGCACCGCTGAAGAGGGCCCCGCCGTGAAGACAAGCACCGCTGAAGAGGGCCCGCCGTGAAGACAAGCACCGCTGAACAGGGCCCCGCCTTGCAGAAGAGCACCGCTGAAGAGGGCCCCGCCGTGAAGACAAGCACCGCTGAAGAGGGCCCCGCCGTGAAGACAAGCACCGCTGAACAGGGCCCCGCCATGCAGAAGAGCACCGCTGAAGAGGGCCCGGCCGTGAAGACAAGCACCGCTGAAGAGGGCCCCGCCGTGAAGACAAGCACCGCTGAAGAGGGCCCCGCCGTGAAGACAAGCACCGCTGAACAGGGCCCCGCCGTGCAGAAGAGCACCGCTGAAGAGGGCCCGGCCGTGAAGACAAGCACCGCTGAACAGGGCCCGCCGTGCAGAAGAGCACTGCTGAAGAGGGCCCCGCCGTGAAGACAAGCACCGCGGAAGAGGGCCCCGCCGTGAAGACAAGCACCGCTGAACAGGGCCCCGCCGTGCAGAAGAGCACCGCTGAACAGGGCCCCGCCATGCAGAAGAGCACCGCTGAAGAGGGCCCCGCCGTGAAGACAAGCACCGCTGAACAGGGCCCCGCCGTGCAGAAGAGCACCGCTGAAGAGGGCCCCGCCGTGAAGACAAGCACCGCTGAACAGGGCCCGCCGTCTCAAGCACCGCTCCGCTGGGCCCCGCCGTCTCAAGCACCGCTCCGCTGGGCCCTTCATCACAAGCACCGCTCCGCTGGGCCCTTCCTGTCAAGCACCGCTCCGCTGGGCCCTTCCTGTCAAGCACCGCTCCGCTGGGCCCCGCCGTCTCAAGCACTGCTCCGCTCGGCCCTTCATCACAAGCATCGCTCCGCTGGGCCCTTCCTGTCAAGCACCGCTCCGCTGGGCCCCGCCGTCTCAAGCACCGCTCCGCTGGGCCCCGCCGTCTCAAGCACCGCTCCGCTGGGCCCCGCCGTCTCAAGCACCGCTCCGCTGGGCCCTTCCTGTCAAGCACCGCTCCGCTGGGCCCTTCCTGTCAAGCACCGCTCCGCTGGGCCCTTCATCACAAGCACCGCTCCGCTGGGCCCTTCCTGTCAAGCACCGCTCCGCTGGGCCCTTCATCACAAGCACCGCTCCGCTGGGCCCTTCCTGTCAAGCACCGCTCCGCTGGGCCCCGCCGTCTCAAGCACCGCTCCGCTGGGCCCTTCATCACAAGCACCGCTCCGCTGGGCCCTTCCTGTCAAGCACCGCTCCGCTGGGCCCTTCATCACAAGCACCGCTCCGCTGGGCCCTTCCTGTCAAGCACCGCTCCGCTGGGCCCCGCCGTCTCAAGCACTGCTCCGCTGGGCCCTTCATCACAAGCACCGCTCCGCTGGGCCCTTCCTGTCAAGCACCGCTCCGCTGGGCCTTTCCTGTCAAGCACCGCTCCGCTGGGCCCCGCCGTCTCAAGCACTGCTCCGCTGGGCCCTTCATCACAAGCACCGCTCCGCTGGGCCCTTCCTGTCAAGCACCGCTCCGCTGGGCCCTTCCTGTCAAGCACCGCTCCGCTGGGCCCCGCCGTCTCAAGCACCGCTCCGCTGGGCCCTTCATCACAAGCACCGCTCCGCTGGGCCCTTCCTGTCAAGCACCACTCCGCTGGGCCCTTCATCACAAGCACCGCTCCGCTGGGCCCTTCATCACAAGCACCGCTGTGCTGGGCCCTTCCTGTCAAGCACCGCTCCGCTGGGCCCCGCCGTCTCAAGCACCGCTCCGCTGGGCCCTTCATCACAAGCACCGCTCCGCTGGGCCCTTCCTGTCAAGCACCGCTCCGTTGGGCCCTTCATCACAAGCACCGCTCCGCTGGGCCCTTCCTGTCAAGCACCGCTCCGCTGGGCCCCGCCGTCTCAAGCACCGCTCCGCTGGGCCCTTCATCACAAGCACCGCTCCGCTGGGCCCTTCCTGTCAAGCACCGCTGCGCTGGGCCCTTCCTGTCAAGCACCGCTCCGCTGGGCCCCGCCGTCTCAAGCACTGCTCCGCTGGGCCCCGCCGTCTCAAGCACCGCTCCGCTGGGCCCTTCATCACAAGCACCGCTCCGCTGGGCCCTTCCTGTCAGGCACTGTTCAGGGTTCACTGTGCCCACCATGCATCCTCCTTGTCCAGTGGGGACATTTATCCACCTGATGGACTGTGGCTTTGCACTCCCCAGGATGGCACAGTGGGCAATCCACCCACTGTAGAGACTTTGCAAGACTGTGGCTTTGCACTCCCCAGGATGGCACAGTGGGCAACCCACCCACTGGAGAGACTTTGCGAGACTGTGGCTTGGCACTCCCCAGGATGGCACAGTGGGCAACCCACCCACTGGAGAGACTTTGCGAGACTGTGGCTTGGCACTCCCCAGGATGGCACAGTGGGCAACCCACCCACTGGAGAGACTTGAGAGACTGTGGCTTTGCACTCCCCAGGATGGCACAGTGGGCATGGTGGGCCCTTCGTGGATCTGGCGTCGTGGACTCATGTGGCTGTGGTGCCCCCCCCTTCCCTTCCCCCTGAGGTGCCTGTAGTTTTGTCACCAGATGCCCCTGCAGTGTTCTCTCCAAAGGACTCAGGTCTCCTGTGTGGGCTTTGCCCTTGTTTCGCTACACTTTGGCCCACGGACATGATGGATTCGTAAGATGCGCAGGACTACTTGCTTCAGTTATCCACTGCTGTGTAAATAATTTGTTTATCAGAAGAAGTTTTGATGGTTGAAAAATAATTTTCTGAGACTATTTTGTTCATAAATATTTATTCTCAATTTGGTTATGTGATTGTATTTTTTACGGGTGTTTGGGTGGTGTCACTGTGACTTGTTGATCTGCATTGGTGTGTACATCTTGGGGGGTGGTGGGGGTCGCATATGTGTGTGCCCGTAACCTTTCCTCCTCCCCCCCTCCCGTGTGTCGTAGGTGCAGTACTCACCGTTGACGTCTGCGGCGGAGTTCGTACTCGTGGTAGATGAGCAGGTAGACGAGAGCAGGTATGATGTTCAATTCGGGTTCCATGCTGTCCTCCGTCCTCGTGGAGTGCGTAGAGGTGAGCGTTTTCCCGTTCGTAGTCTGTTTCCGCCGTGTTTTTATCGGCGGTGCTCCCGCCCCGGAAAAGGTGGCGGATTGGTGAGTTGTGATAGGGTGGGCCGTACATTGTCTGCCGCCTGCCTGTTGGCGGTGACCGCCGCGCTGTTTGTTTGTCCCGCCGTGGCGGTCGGAGTGTTAAAGTGGCGGTCTCTGTTGGCGGTTCCCGCCAGGGTCAGAATTCCATTTTTCGGACCGTCAGCCTGTTGGCGGGTTGGCCGCCGCTTTATCACCGACCGCCAGGGTAAGAATCACCCCCATAGTCATCAGAGGAGGGATGGTTAGAGAGCAAACATTATTAATAAAATATGTCACTAAAACATAATGTGAAATAACGTGTATTAAATGCATAACTGAAAACTGTTTGCTAGAAAAATAAAACAAGTGCTTTGAAATGTGATTGCTCTGGTGTCAGCCACAATGAAGTTGGGCATGAAAAAATAATGTCTAATGAAAATGTAATTTGTTTAATTATAATTAAATGTACGGACAAAAGATTATTATTAAAATGTGCTAAAAGGTTAATGGTTTAAAATCATTATGAATGAATCAATCAGTGATTTCTAAAGCGCAGCTAATTACCCGTAGGGTCTCAAGATGCTGTTCGTGGGCATGCTGCTCAGTCAAAGAAGCAGGTCTTAAGGTCCTTCCTGAACTGCTTCAGTGATGCCGTCTGCCTAAGTTTGAGAGGTAGCGTGTTCCATGTCCAGGCGGTGAGGTAGGAGAAGGATCTTCCTCCTGCTGAGCTTTTCCGGATCTTTGGAATGGCTGCGAGGGCGAGCTGGCAAGAACAGAGTTGTCTGGTGGGTACGTAGAAGGCGAGGTAGTGGTTGAGGTATGCCAGTCCTATGTTGTGTACTGCCTTGTAGTTGTGGATCAGGAGTGTGCATGTGAAGCGCTTGTTGACTGGGAGCAAGTGTCCAGGATGAGTCAAGCTGCTGCATTTCTGGATTCTTTGTAGTCTTTACTGAAGTTTCTTGGTGATGCTGGCATAGAGTGCAGTGCCGTAGTCAAGTTTGCTAGTGACGAGTGCGTGGATGACTATCTTCCTTGTGTTGGAGAGGATTCACTTGAAGATCTTTCGAAGGAGTTGAAGGGTGTGGAAGCATGATGACTATGTAGCATTGCCTTGGACGGTCATAGATAGAGAGAAGTCCAGAATAATTCCCAGATTTCATGCGTGGTCTGTGGGAGCTGGGGCGTTTCCCAGCGTGGTGGGCCACCAGGAGTCGTTCTAGGTGAAAAGGGAAGGAGCCAATTATGAGGATCTCCATTATGTCCGAGTTGAGTTTGAGGCAGCTGGCTTCCATCCAGGCAGCGACTGCTCTCATCTTATTGTGAAAATTTATTTTGGCCTTTACAGGGGAATTGGACAGGGAGGGGATCAGTTGGGTCTTGTCAGCGTAGGAGATTAGGAGGCATATTTAAGAGCCACTAGCACCATTCTAACGCCACATCAGCGTCATTTTTTTATGCTAATGTGGCATTAGAAGGCCAAAAACGCCACTCAATATTTACAAAGTGGCACAATGCATGCATTGCACCACTTTGTAAGACTTTGCACTACATTATGCCTGCGCCAGGCATAATGTATGCAAAGGGGGCTTTCCTCCTTTAGGGGGGGCAAAAATGGCGCAAAGAAATCTAACAGATTTCCTTGCGTAATTTTTTTCTGCACTTTTAACGCCTGGTCAGAGCAGGTGTTAAAAGGAGGCTTCCATTAGTTTCACTGGGCCTATGGTTGCTTTGCAGGATTAGCGTCAACAATTTTTACGCTAATTGTGCAAAGCGACGGACTAGCGTAAAAAAATCAGATGCTAATCCCCTAATTACCACCATGGGGTGCCGTATTTTAAATAGAATGCACACATGTTGGCATTAGGGGGCCGCTAAGGGGTCCAAGAAACTTTTCTTAAATATGCCCCTATGTTTAGCCCATGTTGTTTGATGATCTTGGCTTGTGGGGCCCTGTAGATGTTATAAAGCGTTGGGGTGAGTGATGATCATTGGGGCACTCCACAGTGTGTATCTGGGTTGTGACATGAATGGCAATAGTCTGACACTCTGTATTCTTCCGATGAGGAAGGATCTGATCCACTACAGTGCTTCATCTTGGATGCCGGCGTAGTGGAGTCTGGCACGGAGGGTGGAGTGGGAGACCGTGTTCAATGCGGCAGATAGTTTGAGGAGGCAGTGTCCCTGTGGTCTAATATGGCGCGTATGTTGTTGCTGGCTGGTAAGAGTGCTATTACGGTGCTGTGGTTGCTCCTGAATCTGGATTGGCATGGGTCTAGGATTGGGTGTGTTTTGAGGAATTCAGTGAGTTGCTGGTTGACAGCCTTTTCCGTTACTATGGCTGGGAAATGGAGCAGAGAGATGGGTCTGTAGTTTTTCAGCTCCCTTGGGTTGCCGATGTGTTTCTTGAGTAGCGGACTGATCTCGTGCTTCCAGTCTGATGGGAAGGTGGGGGTCTCGAAGGACCAGTTGATAGTTCAGCAGAGCTCAGGTGCTATGGTGATGCTGGGCAGCTTGAAGATGTGATGGGAGTATGCATCCGAAGCTGCTCCCAAGTGGATGGTGTTCATGAGTCTTTGGGTGCCCTTTTTGGTACTGGAGTTCCACGAGTTCAGGATCTGGTACGGTTCTAGGTCGGTGTTGGTATTTGGGGTCAGTATGGGCGGGTTTTTGTTCTTGAAGCCTTAGTAAATGTCCTGGATTTTTTTGTGGAAAAAGGTGGCAAAGTCGTTGCAGAGGTCTTGGGAGGAAGGGATGGATGAGGTGTCTGTCCCGGGCTTTGTGAACTCTTGGCAAGGAGCTCTTTGCTGTTGTGAGCGCTGGTGCATAGGCAGTCTGAAATGTTTTGTTCTTCATGTTTTAGCATTAGTTAAAAGGTCTCACCTTTTAATAATTTTCGTGAACCACAATGTTTAAATGTTGTCCCAACTTTGGAAAGTAATGTTTCTTCAAACATTCTGTGTAACTTGCATAGTGGAAATTTCTGTCCTGCTTGTATTGCTCATGTTGTACATTTCCTTGAGATAAACATTGTTAGTATTAACCCCTTCTGTGCCTTGGACGAGGTCACCTCGTGCACCCCCCTCTCCCCCAAGGCAGGGATGGAAGGGGAAGACCTTCCCCTTCCACCCCCAACCCCCCCCAAACACCCGCGCAGATTTGTCACAGGGGCCTCCCCCATCGCGCTGGAAGCAGAGAGCTTCCAGCGCGATTGAAAGAGAAATGCAAAGCATTTCTCTTTCAATCACTGGGGGAGGCCCGGAGGGGCTTCAAAGGGAAGGAAATGTATTTCCTTCCCTTTTAAGTCTCTCCCAGGGCTTCAAAAGCCGGATTGCTTGCTTTTGAAACCCCACTATACACCAGGGATTCTTTCAGAAATTGACATAAGGGAGCGACCCCTTGGGCAAGGGTCGCTCCCGGGGGGGGGGGGGCATTTTTCAGGAAGGCCTTTTCTGCCCCCCCTGGGGGCAGATCGGCCTAATAGTGGGGGCAGAAACCTCTAGGCACCAAGGATCTTTTTTTGTTTGTTTTTTTATGTTTTTTTTTTTTTTTTTTAGGTGGGGAGCGACTCCTTAGGCAAGGGTCGCTCCCCTAGGGGGCAAATTATATTTAGGCCATTTCTGCCCCCCTTGAGGGCAAATTGGCCTATTTTGATGAGGCCAACCTGCCCCCAAGGGGGGCAGAAACCACTAGACACCTAGGGAGTTTTTTCTTTGTGTGAATTTCACACAAGGGGAGCGACCCCTTAGGTAAGGGTCGCTCCCTGGGGGGGTGGGATTATTTTAGGCCATTTCTGCCCCCCCGGGGGCAGATTGGCCTATTATTAGGCCGATCTGCCCCAGGGGGGGCAGAAACCTCTAGGCACCAGGGCTCATTTTTTTTGTGTGGGGGGGGGGGGGGGGGTTTGTTTGTTTTTTTAGAGATGGGGAGCGACCCATCAGGCAAGGGTCGCTGTCCTGGGGGCAAATTGTATTTAGACCATTTCTGCCTCCTTTGGGGGCACATTGGCCGATTTTAGGTCAATCTGCCCCCAAGGGGGCAGATACCACTAGGCACCGGGGATTTGTTTTTTGGCGCCAATGTCACGCAGGGGGAGCGACCCCGTAGGCAAGGGTCGCTCCCGGACAGGGGGGATTTGGGGGGGGTGGGGGGTCAAATTTATTTTAGGGCATTTCTGCCCCCCCCCCGGGGCCGGCTGAGCTAGAGGCCAAAATCCACAGGTAGGCACTTTGCAAAAAACACCTCTGGTTTCTGTGAAAAAATATGTTGTGTCCACATTGTGTTTTGGGCCATTTCCTTTCGTGGGCGCTAGGCCTACCCACAAAAGTGAGGTACCATTTTTATCGAGAGACTTAGGGGAACGCTGGGTGAAAGGAAATTTCTGGCTCCTCTCAGATTCTAGAACTTTCTGTCACCAAAATGTGAGGAAAATGTGTTTTTTTAGCCAAATTTTGAGGTTTGCAAAGGATTCTGGGTAAGAAAACCTGGTCAGAGCCCCACAAGTCACCCCATCTTGGATTCCCGTGGGTTTCTAGTTTTCAAAAATGCGCTGGTTTGCTAGGTTTCCCCAGGTGCCGGCTGAGCTACAGGCCAAAATCCACAGGTAGGCACTGTTTTCTATGAAAAAATGTGATGTGTCCACATTGTGTTTTGGGCCATTTCCTTTCGTGGGCGCTAGGCCTACCCACACAAGTGAGGTATCATTTTTATCGGGAGACTTGGGGGAACACTGGGTGGAAGGAAATTTGTGCCTCCTCTCAGATTCCAGAACTTCCTGCCACAGAAATGTGAGGAACATGTGTTTTTTTGGACGAATTTTGAGGTTTGCAAAGGATTCTGGGTAACAGAACCTGGTCAGAGCCCCACAAGTCACCCCATCTTGGATTCCCCTAGGTCTCTAGTTTTCATAAATGCACAGGTTTGGTAGGTTTCCCTAGGTGCCGGCTGAGCTAGAGGCCAAAATCCACGGGTAGGCACTTTGCAAAAAACACCTCTGTTTTCTTTAAAAAAATGTGATGTGTGCACGTTGCGTTTTGGGGCATTTCCTGTCGCGGGCGCTAGGCCTACCCACACAAGTGAGGTATAATTTTTATCGGGAGACTTGGGGGAACGCTGGGAGGAAGGAAATTTGTGCCTCCTCTTGGATTCCAGAACTTTCTGCCACAGAAATGTGAGGAACATGTGTTTTTTTAGCCAAATTTTGAGGTTTTCAAAGGATTCTGGGTAACAGAACCTGGTCAGAGCCCCACAAGTCACCCCATCTTGAATTCCCCTAGGTCTCTAGTTTTTAGAAATGCACAGGTTTGGTAGGTTTCCCTAGGTGCCGGCTGAGCTAAAGGCCAAAATCCACAGGTAGGCATTTGTGAAAAACACCTCTGTTTTCTGTGAAAAAATGTGATGTGTCCACGTTGTGTTTTGGGCCACTTCCTTTTGTGGGCGCTAGGCCTACCCACAAAAGTGAGGTATCATTTTTATCGGGAGACTTGGGGGAACACTAGGTGGAAGGAAATTTGTGCCTCCTCTCAGATTCCAGAACTTTCTGCAACAGAAATGTGAGGAACATGTGTTTTTTTAGCCAAATTTTGAGGTTTGCAAAGGATTCTGGGTAACAGAACCTGGTCAGAGCCCCACAAGTCACCCCATCTTGGATTCCCCTAGGTCTCTAGTTTTCAGAAATGCACAGGTTTTGTAGGTTTCCCTAGGTGCCGGCTGAGCTAGAGGCCAAAATCTACAGGTAGGCACTTTGCAAAATACAGCTCTGTTTTCTGTGAAAAAATGGGATGTGTCCACGCTGTGCTTTGGGGCATTTCCTGTCGCGGGCGCTAGGCCTACCCACACAAGTGAGGTATCATTTTTATCGGGAGACTTGGGGGAACGCTGGGTGGAAGGAAATTTGTGCCTCCTCTCAGATTCCAGAACTTTCTGCCACAGAAATGTGAGGAACATATGTTTTTTTAGCCAAAGTTTGAGGTTTGCAAAGGATTCTGGGTAACAGAACCTGGTCAGAGCCCCACAAGTCACCACATCTTGGATTCCCCTAGGTCTCTAGTTTTCAGAAATGCACAGGTTTGGTAGGTTTCCCTAGGTGCCGGCTGAGCTAGAGGCCAAAATCTACAGGTAGGCCCTTGCAAAATACAGCTCTGTTTTCTGTAAAAAAATGGGATGTGTCCACGTTGTGCTTTGGGGCATTTCCTGTCGCGGGCGCTAGGCCTACCCACACAAGTGAGGTATCATTTTTATCGGGAGACTTGGGGGAACGCTGGGTGGAAGGAAATTTGTGCCTCCTCTCAGATTCCAGAACTTTCTGCCACAGAAATGTGAGGAACATGTGTTTTTTTAGCCAAATTATGAGGTTTGCAAAGGATTCTGGGTAACAGAACCTGGTCAGAGCCCCACAAGTCACCCCATCCTGGATTCCCCTAGGTCTCTAGTTTTCAAAAATGCACAGGTTTGATAGGTTTCCTTAGGTGCCGGCTGAGCTAGAGGCCAAAATCTACAGGTAGGCACTTCGCAAAAAACACCTCTGTTTTCTTTCAAAAAAATTGGATGTGTCCACGTTGCGTTTTGGGGCGTTTCCTGTCGCGGGCTCTAGGCCTACCCACACAAGTGAGGTATCATTTTTATCAGGAGACTTGGGGGAACATAGATTAGTAGAACAAGTGTTATTGCCCCTTGTCTTTCTCTACATTTTTTCCTTCCAAATATAGGAGAGTGTGTAAAAAAGACATCTATTTGAGAAATGCCCTGTAATTCACATGCTAGTATGGTCACCCCGGAATTCAGAGATGTGCAAATAACCACTGCTCCTCAACACCTTATCTTGTGCCCTTTTTGGAAATACAAAGGTTTTCTTGATAGCTATTTTTTACTCTTTATATTTCAGCAAATGAATTGCTGTATACCCGGTATAGAATGAAAACGCACTGCAGGGTGCAGCTCATTTATTGGCTCTGGGTACCTAGGGTTCTTGATGAACCTACAAGCCCTATACATCCCCGCAACCAGAGGAGTCCAGCAGACGTAACGGTATATTGCTTTCGATAATCTGACATTGCAGGGAAAAGTTACAGAGTAAAACGTAGAGAAGAATTTATGTTTTTTTCACCTCAATTTTAATATTTTTCTTTTTCAGTTGTTATTTTCTGTAGGAAACCCTTGTAGGATCTACACAAATGACCCCTTGCTGAATTCAGAATTTTGTCTACTTTTCAGAAATGTTTAGGTTTCTGGGTATCCAGCATTGGTTTCATGCCCATTTCTGTCACTGACTGGAAGGAGGCTGAAAGCACAAAAAATTGGAAACATGGGGTATGTCCCAGTAAAATGCCAAAATTGTGTTGAAAAATTGGGTTTTCTGATTCAAGTCTGCCTGTTCCTGAAAGCTGGGAAGCTGCTGAGTTTAGCACAGCAAACCCTTTGTTGATGCCATTTTCAGGGGAAAACCCACAAGCCTTCTTCTGCAGCCACTTTTTCCCATTTTTTAAAAAAAAAATGAAATTTTCACTGTATTTTGGCTCATTTCTTGGCCTCCTTCATGGGAACCCACAAAGTCTGGGTACCTCTAGAATCCCTTGGATGTTGGAAAAAAAGGACGCTAATTTGGCTTGGTTAGCTTATGTGGACAAAAAGTTATGAGGGCCTAAGCTCGAACTGCCCCAAATAGGCAAAAAAAGGCCTGGCACAGGAGGGGGAAAAGGCCTGGCAGCGAAGGAGTTAAACAATGAACCTCAGTGCTCAATGTCATGTTCTCATTTTGCAGTTTTTGTTCTTGCTTGAGTTTGGCAGGAATCATGTCATGTTTCTATGTTGCTTAAATGTCATTTTTGTACAGAAACTGGTGACCAGAGACAACAGTGGAGTGACAGTGTAAACCAGTCCTGGGTGAAAAGAACATGAAGAGATACATCTGAAGCGCAGACCATGTTTTATTGGCTGCACACTAACCACCTCATAGTCTTGTCCAATAGAGGCTTAGTTAGTAACTTTTGGGACTTTGATATAGCAAAGTTCTGGGTGATGTAAGTCAGCTCTTCATTTTCTGAGCTTCTATTCAGTTCAGATTTTTTCTGTGATTTTGTATTTGCCTATGATTCTATCAGTTCATTTATATTAGGCCCAACTTTATTGAACTGTTTCCCTTCCATTTCATGATGCCGTTCTCTGAAGATATGATGTTCCTGCGCCCTGCTGATGAAGAGTCTACTGACTGCTGATCAATTTAAGAGAGGTATAACCAATGTGCATTTGTCTTGCAGGTTTTTCGCCCTGAGAAAATACAACCGCTTAATTTGGTTAGTGCCATTGTTAGATGTTTTCCAAATTAATGTTGTCTTATTTTTATTTTTGAATGATGCCCACACATGCTTTCCAATCAGACTAATAGTTAGGGATGCCTGAATTAATGTCTTAATTTGATTTATTAATGTATTACAATTATTTCAACTGCACAAACTAAATGTATGCTGTTTCTATTTTCAACTTGATTCTCTTGTTATCTTGCATTGTTCTTTTAGAGTGTTCAATGATAAATGCTTTAGATGGATTAAGATTTGTTAGCATTTTGGACAACCTCCGATGTTTCTGTATTTGTATCATTTGGTCTTGTGCATGATTTACGTAATCTTAGCATGGTTAATCTAAAGGGCAATAAATGCTTACATTTTACTAAACTGGTGTGGTGATTCATGCCCACATACGTAATGGTGTGCTTTTATTGACTCTAAAATGTTTTTTTTTTTATTATTTATTTGATGTTTAATGGTTCATATTGTCCGATTGGATGTTTTTGCACTCCTGTCTGAGTCCAAAGATCTTAATCGGCCTTCGAAGGTAATAGATGTTTTACCCTTTACATGTCACCTTATGACAATAATATAATATAAAATAAGGTCTGACACACCTACACAGCATAGACCTGCTCTACTAGTAAAGCTCTTGGACATTTTACATATGTCATTCATCAAAGCCTAAAAAACCTCTCTCCCTCTCTCTCCCCCTCTCCCTCGCTCTAGTTCTCTCTGTTAATCTATTTCTCCCAATTTTTCTCCCTCTTTCCCAATCGCTCACTTTCTGTCTCTCTCTCTCTCTCTCTCTCTCTCTCTCTTCCGTCCCATGGCGGGATGGAAGAGAGAGAGATGGTTATTTCAATGGTCTCTCCATACAAATACTTCAAAAAGTCAGACTAGCAATATCTTTAGTTGGAATGTAATAGTTATGTTTTGATGTAGCGCAGACCAGAGTCACTTCTGGTCTACTGGTAAAACTCTTGGATTGTCTTTCACAGGCTGGAAGGTTTGAATACTAGTATGTCATGGTAGTGTGTCTCTTCATTTACTTTTCTTTAGACTGTTAAAAGTTCGTAGTGATTGAACATTCACATCGCTGTGCTTTCACGATCTGTGGTTTCCATGTCATAGGTATGTCTCCACACACTCTTGCAAAGGGTCACATGTAGCCTAATGGTCTATGTCAGAGACTTTCACACTGACAGTTGTTGGCTTTTTATAAGTTTAATTACTTATCAACTTCAAATGTTGAAGATTCACACTGAAAGAAAATCTCACTCATTTTAATTGACAAATACACTTTTATTTTCACTTTCTGCTGAAATATCGCATTCTACGTATGCCATTCATCAAAGCCTAAAATCCTATCTCCCTTTCATTTCTCTCTCTTTTTCTCTTAAGTTCTCTGTCAATATATTTCTCTAAATTTTTTCCCTCTCTCTTTCAAGTCTCTCACTTTCTGTCTCTCTCTCTCTGTTCCATCCCATCATGGGGTGAAAGAGAAAGAGAGATTGTTATTGCAATGGTATCTCTATACAAATATTTAAAAAAGTCAGACCTGCAGTACATTTATTGGAATGTTATAGTTACCTTTTGATGCAGCACAGACCAGAGTCACTTCTGCTCTATTGGTAAAGCTCTTGGACACTCACAAGTTGTAAGGTTTAAACCCTAGTATGTCATGGAAGTGTGTCTCTTTATTTACTTTTCTTTTGACTGTTAAACCTTTATTGTGTTGGAATATTCACATCTCTGTGCTATCACGATCTGTGGTTTGCATGTCATAGGTATGCCTCCTCATACTCCTTTAAGGCATGACCTGTAGCCCAATGGTCTAAGTCACACTCTTTCATGCTGAGAATGGAGGGGTCTAATCCAAGTGTGTCTGTAGTTGTTTTTTTAAAGTTTAATTACTTTTCAGTTCCAAATGTTTAAGGTTCATACTGAAGGCAAATCCCACTTTTTTTAATTGACAAGTACACTTTTCATTTCACTTTCTCCTAAAATATTTTCTTCTACGTATGACATTCATCAAAGCCTAACAAAAAGTCCTCTCCCTCCCTCTCCTCCCTCTCTCGCTCCAGTTCTCTCTGTCAATCTCACACTTTCTGTCTCTCTCTCTTCTATCCCATGGTGGGATGGAAGAGAGAGAAGAGATAGATTTTGTTATTGCAATGGTCTCTCCATACAAATACTTCAAAAAGCAATATCTTTGGTTGGAATGTAATAGTTAAGTTTTGATGCATCTTAGACAAGAGTCACCTCTGCTCTACTGGTAAAACTGTTGGACTGTCACTCATAAGGTGGAAGGTTTAAATCCCAGTAAGTCATGGCACTGTTTCTCATTATTTACTTTCTATTGACGGTTAAATCTTCGAAGTGATGGAGCATTAATGTCTCAGTGCTATCATGATCTGTGGTTTGGTATTTCTCCACAGCCTTTAGTGTGGAGTGTCCTGAAGCATAATAGTCTATGTCACTGACATTTAGGCTGAGAACGTAGGGTTCTATTCCAAGTGTATCTGTAGATTTTTTTTAAGTTTAATTACTTTTCAACTTCAAATGTTTAAGGTTCGGACTGAAATCAAATCTGTCTCATTTTAATTGACAAATATACTTTCCTTTACACTTTCTGCTCAAATATCTCATTCTATGTATGTCATTCATCAAAGCCTAAAAACCTCTCTCCCCTCCCCTCTCTCAAGTTCTCTTTGTCAATCTATATCTCTCAAATGTTCTCCCTCTCTCTCAATCTCTCACTTTCTGTCTGTCTGTCTCTCTCTCTCTCCCTCTCTCTCTTTCTCTCTCTCTCTTTTCCATCCCACCATGGGATGGAAGAGAGAAAGAGAGAGATTGTTATTGCAGTGGTTTCTACATACAAATACTTCAAAAAGTCAAGCTAGCAATATATTTGTTGGAATGTTATAATTACGTTTTGATGCAGCGCAGGCCAGAGTCACTTCTGCTCTACTGCTAAAGCTCTTGGACTGTCTCTCACAAGATGGAAGGTTTAAACCCTAGCATGTCATGGCAGTGTGTCTCTTTATTTACTTTTCTATTGATTGTTAAACCTTCGTAGTGATGGAACATTCACATCTCTGTGCTATCCCAATCTGTGGTTTGCATGTCATAGGTATGTCTCCACAAACTCCTGTAAAGTGTCATTTGCAGCTTAATGGTCTACATCACAGATTTTCACACAAGAGTGGAAGGATCTAATCCAAGTATGCCTGTGGACTTTTTTAAGTTTAATTACTTTTCAACTTCAAACATTTAAGGTTCATACTGAAGGCAAATCCCACTCGTTTTAATTGACAAACACAATTTCCTTTTCACTTTCTCCTAATGTATTGCATTCTACGTATGTCATTCATCAAAGCCTAAAAACCTTTCTCCCTCTCTCTCAAGTTCTCTCTGTTAATCTATTTCTCTAAATTTTTCTCCCCCTCTTTCAATCTTGGAAGAGAGTCAGAGATTGTTATTACAATGGTCTCTCCATACAGATAGTTCAAAAACTTAGACTAGCAATATCTTTGGTTGAATTGTTATAATTATATTTTGATGCAGCTCAGACCAGAGTCACTTCTGTTCTAGTGGTAAAGTTATTGGACTGTCACTCACAAGGAGGAAGGCTTCAATACTAGTTTGTCATGGCAGTGTGTCTCTTTATTTACGTTTCCTTTGACTGTTAAACCTTCCTCGTGATGGAACATATTTGTCTCTGTGCTATCCTGATTTGTGAGTTGCATGTCATAGGTATGTCTCTACACACACCAGTAAGGAGTCACCTTTTCTCTAATGTTCTAAGTCACAGACTTTCAGGTTGAGATTGAAGGGTTCTACTCCGGGTGTGTATGTAGACCTTACCCACATTTAATTACTTTTCAACTTCATATGTTTAAGGTTCACACTGAAAGCAAATCTCACTTGTTTTAATTGACAAACACATGTTGTAATGTGCCCCTTTTTAGATGATCACTCCACACTTTTTGCCGTCAGATGCTGTCATATTTCACCTGCTAAACAGGCCCCAGTACCTTTGTTCTTTCCCTTAAAGTTAAGTCAAAATACATAGGCTGTTTGGCAAGCACCTAACCACCCCTGTAAGTCACCAGTAAATGTGCCCAGGGTACCCAGGGCAGGAGTGGTAAAGGGCGTATCAGGGCTGCAGCTCTGATTGTGCCACCCTGGTTACCCCAAGTAACAAAGAGACTGCAGAGCTGCCATGTAAGTCTGTACGAGTAGCCTGATGCTTGAGTGAGTCTTTGGCCACACCAGGTGCAGGCAGAGTCCCTGTTACTGCTCAGAGACAGGTTAGTCACCCCTAAGGTAGGGCCCCTCTAGCCCAGGGGGCAGAGTACACTGTTCCCTGAGTGAGGGCATATGTGCAGGAGAACATATGCCCCCGTCCTGGCATCTCAAACGCGATGCTGGCTCGAGTAACCTGCAGTCCATTGGACAACATGGGCTGGCATCTGACCACTGCTCAGATGTTCAGCTCTGCAATGACTCAGCCAAATCCTGCTGTGTTTGGTATTAAACACAGTGATTTCTGACCTTGAACATGATACCAATGTTAGGATTAAAAAGCAGATGCCCAGATGGCACCCTTAGAGGGTGCCCACCAAATTACCCAGTCCTGTACTGTTTTAGCGAGCTCTCTGGAGCCGCTGCTGCCACAGACAGAAGTCTTCCCTCCTGTCGGTGGTGCTAGCACCTTGGCAGCATGTAAGACAAATGTCCTGGGTAGGAGGTAAGTCACACCTCCTTCTTCCCACGCTGGCTAATGAGAAAAGCATCAGGGCAGTAAGCCTTAAATGCTTCATGTGCCTTTGATGTGCAAGCAGTTGTGCCCCCAGTGGAGGACAAACTCTTCCCACTCTGCCCAGGTGGGCAGGTGGGACATTAGCTATGCAGGAGGCATGCACCTCTCTCACACTAGCCACAACTTTGAGGTTTGGCTAGGAGGTCTACACAGACAACGAAGGGTCCTGCCATCTTGTCAGACCCCTTGAATAGTGGGTTCTGGGTAAACAGTGAAGTGCTCCCCACAGGAAGTCATCACAGCAGGGGTGGACTGGCTGCAGGAACAGCAGCACATTGGCCACTGTCCCTCACACCCTGAAACACCCCTAAACCAGGATTTAAGGAGCTCCCCTGGCACCAGAACTGAGATCTTACCTGGACAAGAAGAAAGAAGCAGAAAGAGATGGCGGCACCATCAACATGACCAGGACCAGGACCCCTGCCCTAGCGCAAAGAAGAAGATACAGAGTGACCTAAGGGGACCCGTACTGGAACCGAGTGCCTGAGCTGTGCTGGAGGTGAAAATGTGTTGGTCCCGACCAGAGGGACCCTTGTGAACACCAAAACACAAAGGAAAACTACCCTGACTGGTGGCACCAGTCCACTGCTAATTGCAGGAGTAAAGAAGTGCTGAGGTCAAGAATTGAGATCCGGCGGGCTCTGAGTTCCTGAGCCCAAAAGAAAGTCAGTTTCCAGCATCTAAGAGTGGGAGTAAGGACCATGCTAAGTTTCAATCACCCACACCCTGTAAAACAACCTGCAGCCACGAAAAAACTTGCGGACCTCCCTTGCAGCTACCGAGACTTGTTGGCCTCCTGCTTGGAAACCGAAGGCCACACAACATTTACCAACTCCTGGGCACCCCCCAGCACAGGGGCCGACATCGCCAAGCCCCGGATGGCCCCCCTTGCATACATTATGCCTTGTGCAAGCATAATGAGGCGCAAGGGGTTACAAAGTGGCGCAATGCAAGCATGGTGCCACTTTGTAAATATGGCGCTGCGTTTTTGGCCTTCCAACGCCACATTAGCATAACAAAATGATGCTAATGCGGAGTTGTAATGGTGCTAGGCCCACATAAACTTTGGCCCAAGTCTCTTATCCTCCAGGGAAACTTGTTGAAACTTTTCCTCAAGGGTCCTATTCATTCTAGGGTGGGGTGGTTGCTAGAGTGACTAACAACGCTTTCCTCTGGGGAGGGAGGTCTGGGGAAGGACTGGAGGTCAAGGTCCTCTACACCTTCCCCTTCACTTTCTGGGACTAAGGCTTCCTCCTTCTCCTCTTGTACAGACTTTGGTTCTGAAGAGGATGCCTCTTCAGACCGGAGACCGCCAGAAGACCGCAACGCGGTCAAATGACCGCGGCGGTCATTCTGACTTTCCCGCTGGGCCGGCGTGCGACCGCCAAAAGGCCGCCCGCCGGCCCAGCGGGAAAGACCCAGCAACGATGAAGCCGGCTCCGAATGGAGCCGGCAGAGTTGCTGGGGTGCGACGGGTGCAGTGGCACCCGTCGCGATTTTCAGTGTCTGCAAAGCAGACACTGAAAATCATTATGGGGCCCTGTTAGGGGGCCCCTGCACTGCCCATGCCAGTAGCATGGGCAGTACAGGGGCCCCCAGGGGCCCCACGACACCCGTTCCCGCCATTCTGTTCCTGGCGGTAACAACCGCCAGGAACAGGGTGGCGGGAAGGGGGTCGGAATCCCCATGGCGGCGCTGCAAGCAGCGCCGCCACGGAGGATTCCCTGGGCCAGGGGAAAACCGGCGGGAAACCGACGGTTCCCCTTTTCTGACCGCGGCTTTACTGCCGCGGTCAGAATGGCCCAGGAAGCACCGCCAGCCTGTTGGCGGTGCTTCCGCGGTCATTGGCCCTGGCGGTCGGTGACCGCCAGGGTCAGAATGACCCCCTAAAAGTTATGTGCTCTGCTATTTATTCCGCTACCTGGGCTAGCGCCCTCCTGAGAGCTGTCACATATTTTGCACATCTTGCCAAAGCCCAGGGAGCAGAGGGTGAAAAGCAAAGGTTAGATACCTCCATACAGGACTAAGCTCCCTGAGCCTATGCCAATGGTATTATAAATTGTCTTCTTTCAGCTGCTAGGCCAGGACAGCAGCACACCAGATGTAGCCAGGTTTCTCGGGAGTAAGAGCAGAGTCAACAGGCGCTTTTTTGCCTGTGTGTGGGCCAAGAAGGATTAAAGTCCTTAATTGGGAGGGCTAATGTTCGCATGTAAAGAATTTGATGCAGAATGCCTGCATTTATTGCTGCTAGGAGGTATGTTTGAGGGGCTCCAACCAAATAAGAGTCATTTAGCACAGGCACGGTTGTTCCTTTGCTCTTTTGTTAATTAGTGTTTTACAGGCAGCGTAAGTCAATGAGTCTGATAGCGGGATGGAATCGCCCATTTCGAAGGTCTTCTGCGCCTTACTTAATTGCACGTGCCATGGATTGCCAGGGGTCTCAAATATCGTTCTCAGGTACGGTTTTAATGTAAGCGAGTTGGCCTTCCTGAGACTGATGTAATATTTCAAGATCCCAGCTTGGCAGTCTATTAGTTGTGACTTTAGGCCCATTTCCAATCTGAGTCTGGTGCAACGTGTGTACTTTGGTTGTTGTAGAATTTTTAAATATGCCCTACAATGGGCCTGTTCTATGGTGGATTCCAAGGACCCCGGAAATTTCAGATAACCATATTGCAGAGCTGGTAGTAATGTCACCTTTATTACTCTCAGTATTGGTGCAGCTGAGGTGCTTCTGAATTGATCATTCAGTTTGGCAAGCTTGTATGCGATGGCAGCGGCTTTGTGTCTGATTGTGTTTTTCTGTGCCCGTGCCGTATTATTTTCTGTGAACCACAACCCCAAGTAGTTATGTTTCTTGGCTGTGTGAATGATACGACTTCCCAATGGCCAAGTTGTGAGTTTTTTATGCTTATACCTTCCGAATATTAGGACTTTGGTCTTTTCATAGTTGACTTGCAACTGATTGTCCTTGTTAAAATTATTCAGGGCATTTAAATCTCGCTGTAGCCCAGTTTTTGTACAGTCCATTATCACAATGTTGTCCACATACTGAATGATTTGGAGTCTTGTGGGGCCCAACTTTGGTAAAACCAAACAGCTAGCTTTCAAGTATATCTCCAAATCTGCAGTGTACAAATTAAACAGAAGCGGGCCAAAACACAACCCTGCTTTAGGTCTCTGTTTGTTTCGATTTTCCGTGATAGTGACACGGGCCCGGTAGGGACCCGGACCCAGGTACTGGAATAGAGTGAAATGATGGCTTTTAGGAGGTGTGCAGGAATGCCCCATAGTGATAACTTTTTCCACAGGGTTTCGCGATCGACCCTGTCGAAGACCGCGCTGTAATCAACAAAACAGCAAAATAACCGCTGGCGACCATAGTTGACTGCCTGATGCTGTAAGTATGCAAGCACTATGATGTTGTCCACTGTTGAGGCCCCGCTCTGAAGCCAGATTGAAAAAATGACTGAATTTGGCATTCTTCTACCCAGGCTCCCAGCTGATCCAACAGTCGTGGGGCATACATTTTAGCCTCCACATCCAAGAGGGCAATTAATTGATAATTTGTTGCAAGAAAGCGGTCCCCCTTTTTGTAGATTGTAAACAGTATAGAACCTCTCCAGGACTCCGGAACTGTGGTCAGGTAGTACACGTTATTAAAAAGGTCTGTCAGCCTCTCTGTCCAGTCCAATGGAGCACATTTAAACAGTGTAGCAGGTAGACCGTTGGGTCCCGGCGCCCGTCCTTCCTAGTCCTTTTTATGACATTCTAAGTCATACTCGTGGAAAAGGTGGATGAAGTTGTAGGCGAAGGATTGTCACTTTGGGGGGTCAGAGGGTGATGAATGCTATCCCGGCTGTTGCTGGCAAAACTTAAAGATGGGTCGGTGTTCGTGTATAGAGTGATAACATGCAAAACCCATGCAAACTCTAATACCCCGTTCTCTCTTGACTTATGGTCATTTCTTAGTTTGTTTACATCGTCCCAGAAGCAGGCTTGATTAGCGTCTTGAAGAAGCTGGAATAGAGTACCCCATTCCTTCTTGTCTTTTTCCCCCTTGTACTCCCATGCCAGTTTCTTAAGGGAGCTTCTGCTGTTTGATACCTGCACCGCTGTGTCTGGTGTGGGCTTTTGCTTATATCTGCGTAGGGCTCTGCGGAGTGCCACTTTTTTTCGAGCAAGTTGTCCATATGTGTTGTTGTGCCTCTTTGGGCGGGGAAGGTAGCTTGAGTGTGCCGTGAGTTGCCCAGCAGCAGTTTGTGCAGATCATCCACCGACTTTGTCCACCAATTTAGGGATGTAGTTGGTGCCCGTGCCTGGGCACCTAGCCATACGGTTATTTTGGAAACATCTTTAGGTCTCCATTTGATTCTTCTCACCAGATGAAGTAGCTCTGTGCCCGTTGAAGCCCCTACCACTACCTGCTGTTCGGCTGCTTGAGCTTGAAGTTCGATTGCACATTTCAGGGGATTGTGGTTACTCTCCACCATCTAAGCAATTTCAAAGTGCCTGACGCTCTGCTTGAGCTTTCCCAAAAGGCAGATGTAATCTATGGTAGAGCCACCCTTAAATAATGGAGGAAGGAGGCACCCAATCCGATTGTTTCTTTGCTCCTGTCGGGCTGACGATAGACTAAAGGTTGTGAAGAAGTTTTGGAATAGCTGACGGCCTCTGTCCAAAGGGAAGTCCTCTGTGTTTGCATCAAGCCCCTGTATGTTAAAATCACCCATCATAATTATTTTGTGACTGGGATGGCTGAAGATGACCCTTTCCCAGCTTTTCATGAGTTCAAGAATTAATTCTGCTTTGGATTTGCTTGGAGCATTTATGTAGCAGTTAATTAATATGAGATCCACGTTTTGCTTGTCAATGGTCACACCACTGATTGTTATTACATGGGCCATTTTGCTGTTGATGGTGAGCTCAGTAGTTACCAGGTGAACCGCATGTTTAATAAAGATGGATAATCCACCAGACGGTCGACCAAAAATGCTGGGACGCGTGGCTGACTGAAAGATTTCATAATGGCCTGGCAATAGAAAAGGATCACATTTCCAGGTTTCTTGCATGCAAATAATGTCATTGGAGTTTAAATAGGATGTGGCCTCCCCGGATCTGCAGATACTCCTGAAGCCTGCCACATTCCACGACAGAATGGACAGTGTTTTCCGTGCTTGTGTGAGGTGGTGCTCTATGGTCCCCGTGGTGCTAGGGCCAAGACCTTTGCTCTTCCTGATCCCTCCGCTTTCTTTGCGGGTGTGTTTGTGTAATTGTGTGGACTTCTCTTCTGTTTTGTGCGCAGACTATGATTATGGTCTGCTGAGCCACTGTTCTATTGATCGCATGATTCTGCCCCCCACCTGAGCCTCTTAGAACCGATTTCCGTTCTTGTGAGTGAGCAGTGTTTAAGAGGATAAATGGGTATTTATCAAGTGGGGGGATGTGTAGTTTGATGCCCCAGCCTGCGAACAGCTCCCTTGCGTCCCAGACTGCTGTCCTCTGTGCCGCCGTTTTCCAAGATGTTTTAGTGATTTTGTTTTTTCTATTCAGCGCCGGGGGCACAAACCTTACCCAGTCCATATCTTCCGAGGTAATATGCCTGAGAGAAGGAATTTGAGTAAATAGACGCAATAAATACCTTCTATTTAGAGTATCTATGAGCCTTTTGAGGTATAATGTGGAATAAACATGAGGTCCAGAGAATCCTGTTCCACAGGGTCCGATGAGCTTGACCCACTGGCAGTGCTTCCGAGCTAGCCCTGTGAGTGAGACCTCTGCCATTGGAGGCGTAATGTATTGAGTTTACCGCTGGGAGGAGAGCAAGCTCTCTGTTAACCACTGGAGCAGTCATTTGAGCTGTTTCTGTGGGCTGAAATAGTTGTGCCCTCCTTGTGGCCATTTGCTCCTCCTGGTAATTAATATGTGTGCTATGTGACATTGTATTCTCCCTTGCCCCTTCTGTGGGGGTGCAATCTGTTACGGGCCCTTCCGCAAATATTTGCGGGGAGGGCCTTGCGTGTTGAGTCTCTTGGTCCTTGGAGGAGGGCTAGGCCACTGGGCTGGTGGGTAACGTGAATGGGATGCTATTCCTGGTAGCTGAGGTTGCGCATGACCCGATTGTTTCACCTGTGTCATGGCCCCCGGAGGTCAACGTTATTTGCGCTACTATTTGATCTTGTAATTGAGCCTGGGGCAAAGACCGCAGAGTGAAAGGTGAAACTTTCCCTTCCCCGTGTCGCAGGGCCATTTCCAGTTCCTCCTTGTGTTCATGTTGCTGGGCTATTGGTGAGGTGCATGCCTGAAACATTGGGAAGTACTTCACTGTGCGCTTGATTTCGGTTGCTTCTGAGACGTTGTTTGTTTTATGCCCTTTGACTTATCTAACTTGGGTCCTGTGTTTTCTGGCGTGTTTTTTTTTATTTCTTTCTTGCTCTCTTTGTAAGGGCTGTAGATGGCTCTTGAGTGGACTTAGTGGGGATGGTACAAGATATCATGGATTGACTGAGAGTTGTAGTCTCGCCTTCGGCTGTGTTTGCCAGTTTTTTGCCTATGCAGGACATTGTGTCTCTGCCTGGTCTGGGTATGGTGCTCAAGGGGAGGCTGTTCGCCCCAGGGTCTTGACATAGTGAGCTGCTTGTATTCGCTCTTGCTATGGCGATGTTTTGGCCTTGGATGTGGGCTGTTTGGGAGAGGTGCCCCCTTTGGTGGGGCAGGATGGGTATTGTGGCTTTATCAGTGCTTGGTGTTAAATTGACTGCTTCTACTTAATCACACAGAATGATCTGTGGGTCACATAGTTTTTCAAGGATCGAAGAGGACAGACATTGAGCTCCCATCATTGTAGTGGCAAGGAGATTCTTGATATTTGTTACCCTTGTTCTACCATCAAGCAGATATGTGGCCAGCAACTGAAATAGGTCCAGTTGGAGCTCCATCTTGTTAGACTGACATAGCAGTGCCCTGGCCATGATGTCCCGGGAGGCTCTAATGGTCGCCAGCTCTTGTGCATTTGTGGAACATTCAAGAGTTGTGCTAACCGATTGGCCACCTCCAGCCTCGTTCTTTTCATTGTGTTTTGTTGCTGTTGTTGCTTTTGCTGTTGTAGTGAGAGAAAGAGTTCTGTTAATCTGCTCCTCTAAATTGCTGAGGGACTGCTCGGATAGTGCCCCTAGCTCCTGATCTGTGAGGCTGGACCTCCCTTTGATGATTGGCAAAATTGTTGGATTGCCACAAGGTGAAAGCTCTGAGTGGTTGGCTGTCTCCGTCTGCTCCGCTTGCACCACTTGCTCCGGTGACCACTCCGGTTTGCCCATTACTTGTGCAATTGTGGTGACAATGCTCATTGCTGGATTGTGTTCTTCGGGTTTATTGGCGTACTTGTTGGCCGTGTCTGCTGTAACAAATATATCTTTGTACAGCAATGGTTGCGGTGAGACCGCTGGAGGGGCTGCAATCCACTGCAGAATTGTAACACTGAATGGCACTGTCTACTGTGGTGGAAAAGACACTGGTCAAGGGTGGCAGCGGTGCGGTGCGAGCTTGTGACAGGGAGGCGTTATAGACTGACGAGTCGTGGTGGCCAGTTGTTAGCAGAGCTGGGCATGAGAGGGTTCTGTGGGCTCTGGTCCCTTCTGTAGGACTCTCTGTGTCTATAGATGTGTCTGGCAAGCTCATGCCATGTGCAGGGATTTGTTCCTCTATGCAAGTCCGGCTCTCAGCTTCCTCCTCCTCTGTTGCATGCGACCTTACATGCTCTCTTCCCCACTCTGGACTCCCTGTTGTCGTTCTGCGCAGGAATCGGACTATGGAGTCCCTTCCTTCAAGTCGGGCCTGTCTGGCTTGAGCAGCCGCCTGTTCTGGGAGCGGCTCCGCCTCTTTGGGCTCCCTGTCGGCTGACGGGTTAGTGGTGTGCCCTCCCGGATGTTTTGGTTGTGGGGTCGAGTAATCACCCATTCCTTGTCGACGGGTATTATATTTCCTTTTGGGCATTGTCCTTGAGGGTCGCAGGTCGCTATGAAGGTTGGTATGCAGGGCGGTCCTGGGGACCCGCACCACACCTAGTGAGCTCCTGGCTCCCCCTGTCACTGTCTCTGTCTCTCTGTTGGTGCACCGTGTGCTTTTCGCCAAACCAGCTTACGTTGCTGAGCGCCGCCTCTCCTCCACGTACGTGAGATGCGACCGGCGCTGGAAGACAGGCACTCAGTGAGTGGTGGAGGCCGTGGAGGGGCATGAGCACGCTGCTTGGAGCTGTGGCGATGGGTCGGTGAGTTGATGTGCTGATAGGCAAGGCGGTGATGTGAACAGGTAGCCGGGGAGGGCAACAGCACTGTCCTGGCTGCCCCGCGCCCTACCCCCAGCACTTCAGGCTCTTTTCCTGGCGGGACCACAAGGGACAAGGGACCTTGGGCGCCCCTCATCTACCCCTTACTCTCCCCCGCAGCCTGCAACCTGCTCCCGACCTCGCCGTAGGCTGGGCTGAGCAGAGCTGAGCAGGGCTGAGCAGGGCTGTGCAGGGCTGTGCCGCAATACTGCTCTGTGACCCAGGGACCGGGGGGTGCAAGAAGCAGGAGCACTGCTTACCAAAGGGCTGCTGGTGGGCTGCTGAGGGTTGGAGACGCACTCCGGGCCACACTCTGGGCCTGCGGACCCCCTTGCTTCTTCTTGCAGCGTCAGCAGGGAGACAGGGAGGCTGGTAGCTGATGGTGAAGAGAGGGGCAGGGCCCCGCCCTCCTGCAAGCCACACCCAGTCAGGCCGCTTCCGTGGGAGTCCGCGGGGGCTGCTGCTATTGTTGCAGATGCCCCTCGAGGCTTCTGCGGAAGGTGGAAGGCAGGAGGCGATGCTCCGTACTCCGTATTCCATGTTCCAGACGCCTGCTGCGCCTGCTGCTCTTGGTGCACTGACGGACGTGCTGACGCGGAATGGGGATGTTACACAGGGCTCTAGCAATTTCAATTACCCTAATCTAAAAATACTTTTTGAGTCTAAAGTCAATTGAGGATTTCTTGTGTACTCAAAATTATACTTATCTCACAGTGGAAAAGTGAAAGACAAGTTCAGGTTCTCACTCCTGTAACACCAATACAGCAAGGTGAAGGTATTATATAGTATGACTAGGTAGGCTTACCATAGAATACTAATGCTCTTTCCTT
Source organism: Pleurodeles waltl (assembly GCF_031143425.1). Lineage (NCBI taxonomy): Eukaryota > Metazoa > Chordata > Amphibia > Caudata > Salamandridae > Pleurodeles > Pleurodeles waltl. Next base: position 1,284,517,060 of record NC_090444.1, on the reverse strand, counting down.
TAAAGTTAAGAAGAAATTACATAGGCACATTGGCAAACTCCACATCAATTTAGTAAAGTTTAAACATTTATTGCCCTTAAATTGACAATGCTGAGGTCACGTAAATGATGCGCAAAATCCAGATGATAGCAATACAGAAACACCGCAGGCTGTCCAAAATGCCTGAAGAATCTCCATCTTGTAAGGGCATTCACCATTAAGCACTCCAAAAGAATTAGAGTTGAATCGAAAAATGAATTGACTTAAAGCTTTGCTAAATTAAAGTCTCACAAGTTACTAGCTATGCTTCTATTGGACAATACTATGATGTGTGACAGGTAAATGACCAAATAAATATAATCTGATCTTCAGTTAATGTCACATTCACTCTCCTCTCCAGCTGGCAGTTTCTGTGTAACAATTACATTATTAAAAACAACATAGAACACAATGCCTCCTTTCAAAAACTAAGACTCATTATTAAAACTTGCAGTTTTTATCACAAGTAAGTACAGAGTGAGCAGGACAGAGAAAGCAGTAGCTTTCCACTGTGAGCTTTAATAAACAATGTTTAAAAAACATCTCAGTAAAGTCAGCATAACGTTTCAACACTGTGCTTCTGGGAAAAAACTAAACCTAAGGCCTTTTCACTAATGCTACTACATGAAAAATAAAACATTTCTAATGATTTCAATCCATTAGTTGTGTAGTACAATTATATTATTCATGTTTTGTCAGTACATGTAGTTATGAATAATCAAATTACATTTTCACAGACATTTATTAATGCACATAGAAATGTACATGGGGACACCATGTCAACCATTTATAAACATACATGTTTTATTTTTCTAACACAACTTTCTCTTTTTAGGCCTTTTAATACACGTTAATGCTTTCATTTTAGTTACTCATTTTTATCAATAATCTTAGCTCTCTAACACCTTTGTAGTGATGGAACATTCACATCACTATGCTATCATGATCTGTGGGTTGCATTTCATACATATGTCTCGACACACTCCAGTAAGGAGTCACTTGTGGTCTAATGGTCTATGTCACAGGCGTTCATGCTGAGAGTTGAGATTTGTACTCCAGTTGTGTCTGTAGACGTTTCCCAGCTTTAATTACTTTTCAAAGTCAAATGGTTAAGGTTTATACTGAAAGCAAATGTCACTTGTTTTAGTTGACAAATACACTTTTTTTCACTTTCTCCTAAAATATCTAATTCTACATAAGTCATTCATCAAAGCCTAAAAATCCCCTCCCCTCACACTCACCTTCTCTCTCACTCGAGTTCTCTCTGTCAATCTATTTCTCTAAATTTTTCTCCCTCCCTCAATCTCTCAGTTTCTGTCTCTCTCTCTTCTATCCCATAATGGGCTGTAAGAAAGAGAGAGGGAGATTGCAAAAACAATGGTCTCTCTATACAAATACTTCAAAATGTCAGACTAGCAATATCTTTGGTTTGAATGTTATAGTTACTTTTGGTGCAGCGCAGATAAGAGTCACTTCTGCTCTACTAGTACAGCTCGTGGACTGCCACTCACAAGGAGGAAGTTTTAAATCTTAGTGTGTCATGGCGGTGTGTTTCTTTATTCACTTTTTTTTTTACAGTTAAACCTTTCTGGTGATGGATCATTCACGTCTTGGTGCTACAACGATCTGTGGCTTGCATGTCATAGGTATTTCTCGAGAGAACCCAGAAGTAGTCACCTGTAGCCTGTGGGTCTATGTCACACACTTTCACAGTTAGAGTTGGGGGTTCTTTCCAGGTGTGTCTGTGGAAAGGTACCACCTTTAATTACTTTTCAACTTCAAATGATTACAGTTCATACTAAAAGCAAATCCTACTCGTTTTAATTGCCAAATACACTTTTCTTTTCACTTTCTCCTAAAATATCTCATTCTAAGTATGTCATTCATCAAAGCCTAAAACACACCTCCCACTCTCTCTCCTCTCCCTCAAGTTCTCTCTGCCAATCTATTTCTCTCAATGTTTCTCCCTCTCTCTCGATGGGATGGAAGAGAGAGAGAGAGATTGTTATAGCAATGGCCTCTCCATACAAAGACTTCAAAAAGTCAGACTAGCAATATCTTTGGTTCTAATATTATAGTTACGTTTTGATGCAGTGCAGATCAGAGTCATTTCGGCTCCACTGGTAAAGCTCTTCGGCTGTCACTGACAAGCTAGAAGGTTTAAACCCTATTATGTCATGGTAGTCTGTCTCTCTATTTACTTTTCTTTTGACTGTTAATACTGCATAGTGATGGAACATTCACGTCTCTGTGCTATCACGATCTGTGGGTTGCATGTCATAGGTATGTCTCAAAAAATTAGAGTAAGGCGTCTCCTTTGGTTTAGTTCTCTATGTCACAGGCTTTCACACTGAGAGTTGAGTGTTCTACTCTAGGTGTATCTACAGACATTTCCCACTTTAATTACTTTTGAACTTCAAATGTTTAAGGTTCATACTGAAAGCAAATCTCATTCATTTTAATTGCCAAATACACTTTTCTTTTCACTTTCTCCTAAAATATCTCATTCTATGTATGTCATTCATCATAGCCTAAAACACTCCTGCCACTCTCTCTCCCCCTCTTGCTCAATGTCTCTCTGTCAATATATTTCTCTAAATGTTTCTCCCTCTCTCGCTTTCTGTCTCTCTTTGTTATTGCAATGGTCTCTCCATACAAATACCTCAAAAAGTCAGGCTAGCAACGTCTTTGGTTGGAATGTTATAGTTACGTTTTGATGCAGGGTAAACCAGAGTTGCTTCGGCTCTAATAGGAAAGTTATTGGACTGTCACTCACAAGCTGGAAGGTTTAAACTCTAGTATGTCATGGCAGTGTGTCTCTCTATTTACTTTTTTTTTAACTGTTAAACCTTCATAGTTGTAGCAAAGTGAAGGTATTATAAGGTTTGACTAAGTATTCATACTATTGAATACCAACACAATACCCAGTAGTGGACATCGGATACACTCTTGGTAAACCCTAGCTCAGACCGGGTAGTGTGGCAAAGAGCAATCAGGCTACTTAGAGGAACATGTTTAAAGCATTTCCCATTTCACCTTACGAACATGGACGATTATATATGACAGAACTCAACAGAAATTTGAAAACAATTTAGAAAAATAGATTGCTTTTTAATCTCAAATTAGACACCAAAACAAAATATGTAGCTTTTGTAAAACAGGATTTGTGAAGTTTTGAAATACAGTACTTTGCTGGTTTAAAGGGCTTCCCTTGAAACCAACGGGGAAAATAGAAATGTGCACTCGGGTGCATGTGGGGTGAGTTCCAGCGAGCCCACAGGAACTTAAGGTGCTGGGGGGCCTAGACCAAGAGTCAACAGTCAAACTTTTATTACCTTGCCCAGGGAGTCCAGTTGCAGAGGTGACTTGGCTTTCCTTTGTGCTGAACGGTCTGCAGGGACTGGTGCATTTTGCACTCCGTTGCAAAAGTGGACTTGGGGGTGGACTCTAACCTTCAGATGTAGAGGTGTTTGGGGGGCCAGGACCAGGATTCGATGCTTGGATCTTTACCACCTCATCCAGCGGCTCTGTGTGCAGAGGTAGCTCTTATCTATCAATAACAAGGTTGGTTGTGTCAAAGCTGCTTTGCTGATCCAGTCGAAGTCACTTCCTTCAGGCTGCAATTCTACAGAAGAGGGGTCACATTGGTCCCTGTGCTGGGGGGTTGCCCTGGAGTCAGTGAACAACGTGTGGCTGTTGGTTTCTGCGCAGGTGTCCAACAAGCTTTGGTAGCTGCAAGGGTGATCCACAAGCTTTCTGGCAGTTGGAGGTCGCTTAGTGGGGAGTAGATGCTTGAAACTTGGCACGGGCCTCACACCTACTCCATAGATGCTGGACACTGAGGCCCTTATTAAGACAATGGCAGTAAATGCCGCCCACTGCCGTGGCCGCCAAAAGACTGTTGCCGCGACTAACATCCATCTGCCAAATTATGACCACAGCTGGATTTCCGCCACAAGAAGGGCAGAAATACAGCTGTGGCCATACTGGCGGATGGTGTTAAGGTGGCACTGCTACCATCATCAGCGCCACACCAGTAGACTGCCGCCAGCCGTATAATGACAAATAATTCAGCCTGGTGGTGTTCTGCTGGCGGGCGCTGCTGGCGGTAGCAGCGCCTCATCCCATCCCCTGCCAGAAGATCCACGGATGCAGGTAAGTTGGGTTTCCCACAGGGGAGAGGGGAGGGGGGTGTTGTGTGTGTATGTGGGGGTATGTGCATGAATGTGTGAGTGTGTGCGTGAATGCAAATGTGTGTGTAGTGTTGTTTGCATGTGTGTATGCATGTGTGAGAATGCGTGTATGAATGGAAATGGAAATGCATGTCTGCGTGTCAGTGTGAATGTTTGTATGGATATGTGCGAGAATGAATGGATGCATGTGTGAATGAATGCATGTATGCCTGTGTCAGTGTGTGTGTATGCCTGGTGCGGGTCTGCGATTTTGCGTGAATTGGGAGTGGGGGATTGGAAAGGGGGGCGTGGATGGAGGGAAGGGTGGGGGGCATCTGAGGAGTGTTTGGGGGTGTGTGAGCCTCCTACCAGTGACAGGGAAGGAATTCCCTGTGACTAGTAGGGCCTACCACTATGGTTTTTGTGGCGTTACGAATGCCACGAAAATCAGGGCGGTAGGCAGGGTCAAAATGCCGATTGTTATCTCCAGCCCGGCGGCTGCTACCGCCATGGCTGTCGGAGTGTTATATTGGCAGGTTGGCTGCAGCCAACCCGCCAATTTCATAATGTGGTGGTATGTACCGGCAGCCTGTTGGTGGTACTACCGCCACATTATCACCGACTGCCTGGGGTCATAATGACCCCCTGAGTTTCTCTGGGCTCAGACACTCAAAGCTTGTTGGGTCGCAGTTGTTCTTCCTCAGCGCTTCTTTACTCATGCAGTTTGCAGGGGCTGGTGCCACCAGTCAGGTGAGTCTTCCTATGTGTTTCGGTGTCCACAGGGGTCCATCTGGTCGGGACCAACGATTTTTCATCACCAGCACAAGTTGAGCACTCAGTTCCAATGCAGGTCCCCTTAGGTCACTCTGTGTCCTCTTCTCCGTGCTGGGCCATGGATCCCTGTCCTGTTGTTGGTGCAGATGTCTCTTTGTGCTTCTTTCTTCTTGTGAAGGTATGATCTGAGTTCTGTTGCCAGTGAATCCCTTAAATCCTGGTTTAGGGGGCATTTGAGGGTATGAGGGACAGTGGCCAATGGGCTATTCCGCCCCTGCAGTGACGACTTCCTGTGGGGATTACGTCACTTTCTACCCAGAACTCACTACTCTAGGGGTCTGCCAAGATGATAGGACTCTTCCTTGGCTGTGAAGACTTCCAAGCTCACCCTCAAAGGTGTGGCTAGTTTGAGGGAGGTGCACACTTCCTGAATAACTCATTTAGCACATGCGGGCCGGGCTGGAAGGTTTTGTCCTCCACTGGGGGAACAACTGCTTGCAGATCAAAGTCATATGAAACCTTGGAGGCTCACCACCCTGATGCTTTTCTCAAGAGCCATCCTGGGAGGGAGGAGGTGTGGCCTCCTTCTTGCTTAGGTCCTTTGTCTTACATTCTGCCAAGATGCTAGCACTGTCGGCAGGAGATCAGACTTCTGTCTGTGGTGACAGCGGCTCAGGAGAACCCACCAAAACAGTACAGGACTGGGTAACTCAGTGGGCACCCTCTAAGGGTGTATCCTGAGTATCTGCTTTTTAGCCTAAACACGGGCATCATGTTCAGAGTTAAAAAGCACAGTGTTTGATACCAAAAACGACAGGATTCGGCTGGGCCTTTGCAGAGCTGGACATCTGAGTAGTGGTCAAATGCCAGCCCATGTTATCCAATGGGCCGCTGGTTACTTGGGCTGGCAACTTGTTTTAGATGCCAGCATGTGGACGTGTGTGCTCCTACACTTCTGCCCTCACTCAGTGAAGAGTGCACCCTGCCTCCTGGGCTAGAGGGGGCCCACCTAATGTGGGCAGTCTCATTCGAGCAGCAGGCTGCTCATGCAGGCTGACATGGCAGCTCTGCCAGCTATCTTTTACTTGGGGTACCAACGATGGCACAATCAGTAGTGCAGTCCTGGTACCCTCTTTTCCACCCTTGCCCTGGGTACCCTGAGTACCATTTACTGCAGACTTACAGGAGTGGTAGGGTGCTTGCCAATGGGCCTATGCAATTCAACATAACTGTAAGGGAAAGAACATTGGTAATGGGGCCTAGTTTACAGGCCTCAGTACTCTAGCAGGTCAAAAAACACAGAATCTGCCAGCAAAAAGTGGGGATTAACATCCAAATAGGGGTACTTTACAACATGACCCCTCCAGACGAAAGGGGGTGAGCACTAACCTCTCTTCTGGTAGTCTTCATCTTCTAAGTGGAAAAAACTGGAAATGCCATCTACATTGGCATGCTCAGTCCCTGGTCTGTGTTCCACTACAAAATCCATCCCCTGAAGGGAAATGGACCACCACAACAATTTGAATCTCTCTCCTCTCATCTGCATTAACCAACTGAGAGGCCTGTGATTGGTTTGAACTTTGAAATGAGTCCCAAACAAGTATGGTCTCAGCTTCTTCGGGGACCAAACCACAACAAAGGCTTCCCTCTCAATGGCACTCCAAAGCTGCTCTCTGGGAAGGAGTCACCTACTAATAAAATCCACTGGCTGATTCTGACCCTCATCATTGGTCTGTGACAACACTGCCCCAATACCTAGTTCAGAAGAGTCTGTCTGGACAGTGAATTGTTTCCCATAATCAAGTGCTGAATACATGTTCGATTTCAAAGCATCAAAGGCATTCTGACAGTCTGCTGTCCGAATGACTTTCCTCAGTTGCTTCTTAGAGGTTAACTCAGTGTGGGGGGCTACAATGGTCCCATACCCCATCACAAACCTCCTATAGTACCCTGTCAGGCCTTAAAAGGCTCTGACCCGGGTCTGGGTGTGGGAGGCTGCCAGTCCAGAATGGTCCAGATTTTTGCCTGGAGAGGTCTAACGTGGCCTCCACCTAACAGGTGGCCCACATAGACAATAAAGCTCTGCCCTATCTGGCACTTACTGTCCTTGATAGTCAGGTCTTCCTGCTACAGGGCCTTTTAAACTTCTCTGAGGTGGACCAGGCGATTTTCCCAGGTGGAGCTAAAGAAAGCTATATAATCTAAGAAACCTGCACTAAAGTCTACCAAACCTGACAGAACTCGATTCATCAGCCTCTGAAAAGTGGCAGGTGCATTCTTCAGGCCAAAGGGCATCCCTTTAAACTGAAAATGGCCCTCAGTAGTAGAAAATACAGATCTCTCCTTTGCTCCCTCGGTCAGTCCAATTTGCCAGTACCCTGAGGAATTTGGCTGCACCAGCTTATCAATAAGCTCATCTGCTCCGGGAATGGGGTGTACATCAGTTTTAGTGACTGCATTCAACCCTGTATAATCCACACAAAACCTCATCTCAGGGTTCCCACCTTCTGAGTGAGGCTTGGGGACAATTACCAATGGGCTAGTCTAGGGACTATCAGATGATTCAATCACCCCTAGCTCTAGCATCTTCTTGACCTCTGTCTTGATGCAATACTTAACTTGGTCAGACAGTCTGTACAACTTGTTCTTGACAGGGAGGCTGTCACCGGTGTCCGCATCATGGGTACACCATGGTATCTGTCTGGGGGTTAAGAAAAAAAGCTCTGAAAATAGACTAAGAACCTGTCTACAATCAGTCTGCTGCTGTGCAGTGAGGGTAGCTGACAGTTCTACACCCTCTAATCTACCATCTTGTGGGTAGGATGACAGGAGGTCTTGGAGTGGCTCACTCCCCTCCTCCTGCCCTACATCTGTGACCAACAGCATGGTCTTGTCAGCCCTGTCCTGGTGTGGTTTTAGGCGATAGGCACCCCAGGAATCCTCAAAGAGTGATTCATGTCAAAGTCACCCAAGTAGATGACTTCCCCCTTTCTTTCTACAATGGGATAGGGCCCAGTCCACTTGTCCTGGGGGGGCCTGGGAGCCACAGGCTCCAACACTCACAACAGTTGGCCAGGTTGATTCTCAACCAGGGCTGCCTTCTGACCATACCAGTGCTTTGCAAGCTCCTGGCTGGCCTGAAGATTTATGTTTGCCTAGTACAAATCATCACACAGTGCCCATTTATGTGTGTTGGTCCTCTACGACTTCTTCACCTCTTCTTGAAAAGTTCCTGGCATGGACAACTTCAGCAGGTGGGGTAGCCTTCTGCCAGTTTGGAAAAGCCCTAAAATAATGCTCACTGGCAAAGCTTTAGCCAATTGTCAGGGGGACTGCTGCAGTGAGTGGAAGGGTCCTGTGTTTTGAATTCTGTGTGGATAGATTCCGGAGGGACCCCCACCACCAATGAGTCATAATACTTCATAAAATGGAGAGCTCGAAGGAAGCCTGAGTGGGGTATTTTTCCTTCCCTTTGGAACTGTGCCAATGGCTCTCTCAACTGAACCTGGTTCATCTTGCTTGGAGTTATTTACAACAAGCCTCAAAACTCCTGTGAAACCACAGAAATTAGAAATGCAACTACATGAAGCCAGGCCTGAATCTTCCTTTCTGGCTTTGAAGGTTGCTAAGATTGACTGAGAGTGACTAGCTCTGAACACAGAAAGCATGAGCAAGAGCAGCAAAAGGAAGGGAATTTAACCCAAGTGTGTGAGGACTTTGCCAGCTACTGTTTTCAAGTTTGTCAAGCTTTGAGTTTTTGGTACCATATGCAATGCTTTAGTGCAATCAAGACCTGGGTGAGTAAAACCTAATTGGACTCTCTGTGTCAGCTGCCTTTGAACTTGCTGTGCTGAAGGATTTCTGTCTCCAGAAATAGTAAGACATTTCATTGAGGTAAACCAGTAGGCTTTTTCTTACCCACACTCCGTTGTGGCTGACCACCAAAAACATAGCTCAATATTGACTTTGGCTTTCCCTATTGTTTTCTGTAAATTATTTTTGCTTTTTCTTTACACTTCTATTTTCAGTCCTTTTGGCATTATTGTAATTGGTACTTAGTTCTTGTTTACACTAAAAAGATTGTCAATTTTATCTGTCTAATGTTTTGACTTCAAAGTTATTTTGCCAATGAATAGAACACGTAAACTAATTTGAGGTAGAACACATATTCCAGGGATATACACAGGACTGGTGATTGAAACCTGCATTTTACTTTTTAGGCACTGGGTTAAATAATCTGATGAAACCTCACTTATTGCTCCCACTACTGGTTTCTAAAACCACTAAGGCTTATACACAAGCTTCAACATCTCCTATACAGTGTTATTCAGAAACACCTGGCTTTGCCAGTAGTTTTTCCCTTTCCACGGAATCCTCAGGTTCTAACCCTGCAAAAGGTGATTGGGATTTAAAAACACATGCACACAGTAAATCAGTTAAAAAGAATATAAAATCCAGACTAAGGGCACTGCAAAGAGCATATGCATTTTAGCAAGAAACTAATACGATTGAAATAAAATCCATGATAAAGCAATTTAGAAAATCCTCAGATTATAATAGGGATCATTAAAGTCTATAGTAGCAAAAACATTTAGAAAAAATGCCCAATTTTTGGCCTGTGATCTCTCAAAAGTTTTAAGATATGAGAGACCTGGTCTTGTGAGGGTTAAATTGACCTATGTCACAGGTTTGCTTTTTTATACTTTTATGCTTTGGTGTTGTGATGAGTTAACTTACCAAACTAATGCACACGGTCTTTTTGGCCACTGCTTCTAGTTGTGTTGAAATATTTTAAAACTTCAAGGATCATTTCAGGCAGATCGTAACTTGGTCTTCACTCCAATATATAGGCTGGTTTCTCCTTCACCCAACTTTGAGGTACTCCGACCTAAAGTCGGAGTGTGAGTGATATCATCATCATGGAAGTGTGTGGAGAGGGTAGATTGTTTCTGGGAGGAGCTCAACATACATTGAACGAAGGTCTCCTCCCCTTCATGGTTTGTAAGGATTGACCTTTCAGTCACCATGAAAAACAAATCACAAATCACCATTGTCTGAATGGACCATGGTGAATAGCCAACCTGTTGTTGCCCCTCAAGGCTAAGGTCCTCTAAGATTGCTGCCATTTTGATGGAAGGGATGTAAAATTGAACTTGCTTATTCCCTGCCTGCAGTGTGGCATCTAACACTGCTCACTTTCTCCAGTCAGAGAGTCCATAGATCAATTTGCCTCTTCAAATTAGCCTGACAGCCAGCAAGTATTCATCTGTTGATTTACTTCACAGAGCAAGACTATAAGACTTCTTCATATTTTACCACGCCATTCTTTGAAGGCTCTGTTGTCTAAGTGACACAGGGCGAGATGATATGTCAGATGATTGGCTATAAGCCCAAGGAAAGACAGGTGTGTACAGAACCTTGCTATTTGCCAGATAGTAAATAGTGAACCTGCTTGCTTCTGTGGGACCCTGGAATAATGCCAATTCGAATAAGAAGTTTGGTTCTATCAATCAATCAGGATTTATAAAGCACAGCTAATCACCCAATAGGGTATCCAGGCATTTGCAGGTCCTGGAAGCTTATTAGAACAGTCAGGTCTTGAGGGCCATTTGGGGTTCCGAGAGTGCAGTGATTGTTTGAAGGTGTGTAGGGAGGCTGTTCATGATTTTTGCTGTGATGTGAGAGAAGGAGCGTCCTCCACTTCTGCGCCGGTAGATGCGGGGAGAATGGGCAAGTGAAAGGCAAGTGAAAAGGAAGGAAGAGCATAGTCTTTTTGACGGTTGGTGGAAGCTTAGGTGCTGGTTAATGTATGTGGGACCTTTGTTGTGTACAGCGTTGTGTGAGTGGGTCAGCAGCTCTCTTCTGTACAGGGAGCTGGTGGAGTTGCCTGAGGTGGAGTGTGAAGTGGTTTGTTGGGAAAGGCCGAGAATGAGTCTGACTGCTGTGTTATGTATGTCTGAAGTCTGTGTAGGAGGTTTGGTGTGATTCCAACGTAGAGGGCATTGCCGTAGTCCAGTCGGCTGGTGACGAGGGCCTGTGTCATGGTGAGTCTCGTGTGTAGGGGTAGCCACTTGAAGATCTTACATAGCTTGTGCAAAATGAGGAAGCAGGTGGAGGAGGTGGTGTTGACCTATGATTTTATGGTGAGCTTGTTGCCAATGACGATTCCAAGGTTTCTGGCATGGTTGGAGAGAGTGGGTGCGGGTCCTAGGTCTGATGGCCACCAGGAGTTGTTCCATGTGTTGCTGCTATTGCCAAAGATCAGTACTTCCATCTTGTCTGTGTTCAGCTGCAGACAGTTGTTCTTCATCCATTCAGCTACGCTTGTCATGCATCTGTGGATTTTGGTTCTGGTGGTGAAGGGGTCATCGGTGAGTGAAAGGGTGAGTTAGATGTCACCTGCATAGGAAATTATGCTGAGACAATGAAATCTGACAATGTTGGCAAGCAGGGTCATATATAATTTGAAGAGCATGGGGATGAGGGTTGAGTCCTTGGGTACACCACAGGTGAACTCCTTGGGTATAGAGGTGAAAGGTGGGAGGTGGATCCTTTGGGTTCTTCCAGTGAAGGAGGAGGAGATCCAAGTATGGGACTGTTATTCACCTGGACACTGGAACCTGACATTACAGTCAGAGACTGATACTCATCCTGACTCGAGTTCCCTAGTATCCAAGAAAGTTTTGGAGGTGTGGTTTAGAATTGCTTTTGCCACTGTGTAGTGCTTCACATCTCAAGGTGTGACATGACCTCACTTTTCATCACCCTATTGAAATCCTAAATAAATGTTGCTCAGTCCTGCAGGGGTACATTCTCACATCTACATTTCATCCTATCCTGAATCATTAACACCATTTCAACTACAGCCTGTGATTGCTAACATTACCTCTCCATAGAACTAGTGACACGCAAGTCCCCTGTTGGTACCTGGATATTCACCTTTGAGCATCAGCATGTATGGCAATTGGGGCTACACATGCAGGGCTATTGGTTAGACATCTGAACTATTCCAGTATGAATCAGAGATGCTGCTCCTAATTCTATCACAATTTGATCATTGTACATGAATGATAAGAACCAACAAAATAAGTTACAGACTAAGAATACAGACCAACACTCTAATGTTCATCATTGCTCAGCAAGGTGTAGCGAGAATAGACGACATCACATAATGTGCACATACTTGGATAGAAACTTGTCTGCAAAATGGAAGGAGTGTTAACTGTGAGGTGGTTAAAGCTGCTGTGACAAGAATCTATTTATAAATTTCAAGGTTACTTTAAGGTCTCAAAGCAAAAATGAGTTATCGCAGTCCTATGCTCATGCCTCAACAATGCTTCCTTTATTTTTGTATTTAAGCCCTCAACATATTTCAAGCGTGATTAGGATAGTGGTCATCCAAACAAGCTCTTATTTATATACTACAACTAACATGTCCTGTTTATCTTTTGGATTTATCGAAATGTTAAATATATCTGCCATCGTCCTACCTCTACTATTTAGTCTAACAAATTATGTTCTTGCAGGGACCTAAATGCTCCGACTTCAGTCCATATATGGGGGTCGTCTATAGTCTTCTTCTCCTCCCCCTTTGAATATATGGCACAGCAAATAGTTAATATCTATCCAAAAATACTGGGACAGAGACCTATGCTCCCTGAGTGCATCAGAACGCTTACACTTGAACAAAGGAACGCCAATCGATTTTTTCTAATTTGCCTTTAAACCCTGTAGTATTCCAGCAAATGACTAAATATGCCTTTCATCGTCAAAATCCTGGATCACATATGCTATTAAAAGTTCCCATTCAACATGTGATGACTTAATGTGCTGATGCATACATTATAAGTGCCTTATGTAGTACCCCCTCTTTTTTTCTCATCTCGAAGTATATTCCTAGCAGCCTTTGAACAAGTCACACCTTATCCAGATTAAACGTTCAAAGTTTTGTGGACCTTCAAGTGGGATCTCGTGAAAACAATCGAAGAACACCTTGCTCCTCTGGCTTCTAATATCTGTAGCCTTACAACTATGGCGTCAATAAATATTTGAACGTCTCTTTCATTAACACAGTTCAGTAGATCAGTGGCGCAGGTCACGTTTTAACAGAGAATCACTTAACACACAATATTCTTCCTAATACTTGATTTGCATCCACTGATTTGGTGGATCCAGTGTATCCCCTCAATTCGTCAAATGTTGTTGATTTCCTTCACCTTTCTCGTTATGTATATTTAATACATACTTACAGTTTTCTGCCTACTCTTTGGGGTAGATTTCTCATTAAGAGATGTTCTTTATACACTTTCAATTTATGTACGACTGAAGGGATATATAGGGAGTAATGTGCCCTTGGTTCATTTCCCACCACAACTGTTTTTTGTGTTGTTAAACTTTAGCATCCCAGGGAGGTTTGAAAGTCAACACCTTTTCACTACTCAATACATCTCTCCACCTACACGAGATGAAGTAAGTGGTCTGAGTTTTTGTGATGTATCTAAATGACAAATACATTTCTATCCATCCCTTAGATCCCCAGATAATGTTGCGTAGAATTGCTCATCATAATCATATGAACCTCTGGGCAATGGCCAGGACTGGTCTTTCAGCTAACAAACTTAAGCAAAATAGTATTCCATGCGAATTCTTTACCATTCTCGTTTAATTTGTTATCCAATTTTTTTCCAGCAAATGGTTCAGCTTTCTGAATTAAATATTATAAAATATTGTTTGTGGCATTGGGATACACCAATGTAATGCCTATTTTTTTAGCAAATTTCTATTTTGAACAACATCCCCTCCAGGTTCAACGTAACCAGTGTTTCAAAAACACTTTGAAAGACATGAAGCATAGCAAACTGCAGATAGAATAAAAAATAGTGGCCTTCCCTCTGTTCCCCAAAAATTGCAAAATCTTTTAAAATGCAAAGCTCAGACCATGTCACCCACATTTCATATTTTCCTTTACATTGGATTTTAATAGAAACAATGCTCCCTTACCTAGCTGTTAAGGAAAGAGGACGATCAACATCTCTCACTAACCCTTCATTCTCCTCTGATACAAAGGGCCAGATTTATCAAGGAAGTTGGGGGGCAGATTGAAGAGAAGTGGCACTGCACCTAGTGCAGCGCCACTTTCCTTGTGCCCCTTAGCCCCCCCATTGCCCCCTATCGCCACTATGTGTGCACCATAATAAAAAAATGGTGCACCATGGCATAGGGTAGGACGCAATAGCGTCATTTTTTTTATGCTGTTGATGTACTCTGCAGGAGTAGTGCCAAATGTTGGTGCTACTTGTACAGAGTACATAGGGGCCCATTATAAATAATTGTATGCCCCCTCTTAACACCTGCTATGAGCAGACGTTAAAAGTGCTGAAAAAATGGTGCAGGGAAATCTATTAGATTTCCTTGTGCCATTTGTTCGGCCCCCCAATGGGGGAATGCCCCCCTGACATACATTATGCCTGACACAGGCATAATGTGGCGCAAGGGCTTACAAAGTGGCACAATGCATATATTGCACCACTTTGTAAATATGGCACTGGGAAAATGACACTTTAGCGCCGGCTTCGCACCAAACAAATGATGCTATGGCAGCGGTAAGGTGGCGCTATAGGCTCTTAAATCTGCCCCTTGTTTCCCTTTGTGTTACACAGGGTGTCACAACTGCAACACAATGCCTAGTTCAGATTTACCAAGCAGCACAAGACCACCTTACATGGATCGTGTTGCTTGGTAAATTTAGATTAACACAAGGCAGTGTAAGTCGCTGTCTTGCATTACTCTGCCCTTTGAAGGTGTTCCATGGGTGCAGCGTGAGCATTCCACACATCCACTCAGAGATTTTGCTACATTCCCAGATTCACCAGCACCGATAAACCTTGAAATGTGTCAAAATGCAATGCCTTCCCAGGGGAGATGCAAAACGAAGAAATATATTTATTTCTGCTTGTTGTTTCCTCTTACTAAGTGTGCTACATTCAGAGGATAGTTTTTCTGCTGGAAGACCTCCCTTCCTGCACAAAAACAGCCCTGCCTGCAATGCAGGCACCCTTGCACCATAGGGGGAAGGTACCTGCACTGGGCAGCAGATTGCATGCCAGCACATGCGGAGAACAGGAATGCGCCATATATTTGTAAATGTTGTGTGAGACCTTTATAAATCTGGCCTGAAATCTTGCATTTCTTTTGCCATTAATGGTGATAATGTATTAGATGTTTTTCACTTACAAATAATTCAAACAAATCCAATTCTCATCAGGCAGCAAGGAGGAAAGGGCACACAAAGGAAATAACAAAGAAAAACACAATTAAATAGGGAAAACGTTAAAAAGGGGTGGTTTTTTACTCATTCTCAGGACACAATTAGCTAAGTGCAATTTTTCCTGATACATATTTCTGTTTAGAGTACACGACTCTTATCAAAATCTAGGTATATTGTTAAGACAATGAGGTGGAACCCAGCCTATCCCCCACTGTCCTCTGATGGATACAATATGGACACACCTATGGTAGGGGATTTGCCCAGTCCAAGCCAAACGTGTGAGTGAGATAGGGCTAAACTAAATACAGTGAATAACCTTGCCTCAAGCTGAAATGAAGGATGAGAGCCCAGTGGAAGGGACATAACAGTGTGCTGTAAGAACTTCCTGGTGATCTAAGAATTCAGGTCCCTTGTTATACTTTAAAGTGAATTTTATTAAAGGGGTATAAGAAGAGACCCCCTAAGACCAGACCTGTTTAGATGCATTCCTTCATGTGCTGCCCAGGGCCTAGATAAGTTACAAATAGTCAACTTCCTTCCCTGTTCTCGCTGACAATTTGTTTATAGTGCAAACCTAGCCAGAAGGCAGCAGAGCGCTGTACATGGTCAAAGACAAGCATGAAGCACCGAGTAATAAGTGAGGAAGTTGGGATGTACACAATTAATGCTTTGTGATGTAATGTTCTTTACAAAGGAGAGTCTTCAAATCTTTCCCAAATTGAACATTGGGGTGGTCCTGATAGGGGGATGCTGTTCCAGATCCTGGATGTACAGATGGAAAAGGCCACTGTCTTGTTTTTTCTTTTTCATACATCTTAGTCTGCAGTATGATGGTGTGCTGGTTGCTGGTGTTCTAAGAACTGTCAGAGATTGTGAACTTGCCTGCAAGAGAAGCAGATGCCTCTGTAAATGATGCAGTTGGTTTTGAAAATGGTGCAGGCCCAGAAGTGGGGTAATCTGAACATATTTCTTCAGACACTGGATGTGTTACGTACTGCGCTGGACTTCTCACCTCTGGATACCGGGTTGGCGAATACACCAGGTCTTCTACTGGTTCTGGATACTCCCAGATAAGGGCAACCCTTTCTAGTAGCCACAGTGCCGCTTGACAGACTATGCCAAAGCAGACCGTACCCTGCAGAAGGAGTACCAGAGGGGAAAAAAAACAACACTGGGGAAAAACCTCTAACAGGAACTCCTGAAGAGAAACAAGAAAAAAACGGACTTGACAACAAGAACAAAAATAGGCAAAATCTCGCAAGGCAAGAAGCAGGAACAAAGAATAGGCAAAATATTCCAAGGCAAAAAGCAGGAACAAAGAGCAGGCAAAAATATCCCAAGGCAAAAAGCAGGAACAAAGCAGGAACAAAGAACAGGAGCGAACAGCACAACCAGAAGGAAGTGTTTGCAACGCAAGGTGGAACAAGACTGACTGATTTATATACTGAGAAAAGGGAAGTGACATCACAGGAAAAGGAAAGAACACCATC
Source organism: Pleurodeles waltl (assembly GCF_031143425.1). Classification (NCBI taxonomy): domain Eukaryota; kingdom Metazoa; phylum Chordata; class Amphibia; order Caudata; family Salamandridae; genus Pleurodeles; species Pleurodeles waltl. The sequence continues at coordinate 1,284,500,339 of NC_090444.1, read as the reverse complement.
TTGAATTGGGAACAGCCCATAGACCAGAATAGGAAAAAGAAAGCAGTATAAAAGAAAAACAGAGCATGCTGGGACAAAAACGCAAAGAAGACAAGATGGACACAACATGGACAGAGACAGGAAAAAAGACCAGACAACCCCACCAACAACAAAAAAGGGAACAAAAGGGCTACAGGTAAGTGTAAGAGTAGCGCGACCGGGAGCGAAACATATGCTTCCCAGGATGTTTAATAAAAAAACGGGGGGAACGGCGCTCCGAGTATCTGAAGCGCGTTCCATTCGCGAGGACAGAAAGAGATGCCACGTCTAAGCGCGGCGTTACAGGATGAGATGTACTGCACTATGGAGGATGGTCATAAGGGGTGCCAGTGTGGGGTGAGAGACACCATGGATTAGGGCATTACCACCATCCAGGTGCAAGAGTACAAGTGGTTTGACAGCAGTTCTGAAGTGGGTTTGGAGAAAGCTGGTATCAGGCTGGCTATGCCTTTTTGGCAATGTGTCCCTTGAGGGTGAGGTTGGTTACCTGGGTGAATCAAAGTGACTTCGCATTCAGTAAAAGTTGGGGTTTGAAGCTATTAAGGTACATGTCATTGAGCCAAACTTGTACAGTGCCTTGTTTGCTGTTCTTGCAAATAACAGGAATTCTGTCTAAGCTGAGTTGATCATCAGATAGGCTACGGGCCTCCATCTGGATGATCTGCAGGCAGTGTTGGAGGAATTTTATATCTGAAGCAGAAAGGACTTTCAGGTAGAGTTGAGTATCAACCACATATTGGTTGATCTTGATGCTATTATCTTTGATTGGAACACCAAGAGCTCATGTAAAGTTTGAAGGTGACAGAAGACTGTTTGGAACCCTGGGGGACTCCACAGGTGATAGAGATCTTGTGTGACCTGGATGGTCCCACGTAAACAAACTGGTTCAGTTAGAAAGGTTGGAGCAGAGTCACTGAATGCCATTGCAGGTGAATACAATTCAGGACTCCAGGGTGTGTATGAGGGTGGGATGGTTGACTGTGCCAAAGGTAGCTGTAAGGTCCAGCATTATCAGAAGGAAGGTGTTAACTTAATTTGTGGTCGAGAGGGCATCATCTATGATGTGTAAGGTAGCGGTCTTTGTGCTGTACCCTGAACTGATGTCAGACTGGTGGTCGTGCAGGAGATGATTAGCATTGATGTGTTGATGATTGGTAGGTGAGTGATGGATAGGTAGTTAGTGAGGTCATCAGGGTCTAATGTACCTTTCTTTAGGTGTGGGAAGACCTGGCCTCTTTTGAGAGCTTCTGAGAAGATTCCTTGAGTGATGTAGGTATTGACAATAACAAGTAGGGGTAAGAGACCATACCCAGAGAGAGCTTTGATGAAGGACGATAATAAGACATTATCTTTGCAATGTAGTGCTTTTAAGGGAGGTAGGTACGTCATTGAGATCTGGGAGGGATATAAATTTAAAGGCTGCCCACTGCAAGATTCTACACAAATTGGAGGAGTAAGAGATGAAAAAGAGAGTGATGTTCTTTCATGTTTCTGTGGAGTAAGGATAAGGTGGATCTGGCAGGGGTGTGATATAGTGCATTATACACCCTTTGTTGGCTTAGTGGATTATGTTGGTACAATACTTTGCTTTGGGTGAAGAGCTATCTATGTGCTCCAGGGATAGACTACAGTATCAAGACGTCCTCGGATATATTGCTTTTTTCCATTTTCTTTCCTATATGCAGATATATTGTTTATTAACACAAAAGGATGATGGGTGGATTCAAACACTCACCCAGTCACAGATCTGGGTTTAATCCAAAATTCCTTTGCTCACTGTGCCACCCCAGTTTTGACCCAGCCATATGCATTCCGGTCCCAGGATGCTTGTTTCCAGTTCTTTACGCAGAGTAGAGGACCAGGAGAATTTATGGATGACAGCATTAACATGAATACTTTGCTTCCCTAATTTCTTGCTTCCACTACTTTCTCTGCACCCAAGTACACAATTTACCATGACTACCCTGTCTCTACACTCAAGTACTAAATCTACCCTGACAACGCAGACGTCCATCTCAGTTTCATACATGTGAATGAGTCACTCAAACTTTAAAGATGCTGCAGAACCTTTTTCTTTTTATATATAATGCATTCCTCCCCCTAATGTGGAAAGGTTAGAGTTGTTTAATGAACTCTGGACAACAAGGAAATGTGTGACTTGTAGTTTGCACATAAAATGCCCATGGCTTGATTTCCCAACATGTCTTTAATTCGTCAAACTAATTGTTATTTGACTCTTGAATCAGTCTCATTTTTTGTTGTATCTGCTGTGGCTGAGCTTTACTTTTTTTGTTGCCAGTCTTCGTCAGGGTGTCCCGTGTTGGTCCATGAGCATTGACTACATTCCCCAATTAACATGCTAGGCCAAACATGTGGAATACATTCAGACATTGACTCTAAAAAAAAAACCTACAAATCAGGTGCAGATCTAGCACTTGTGTGCGAATAATGGACATCTCAGCTCTGTTTGCTCCAACCCCTCCTAAAGGTTGTGTTTCTGCTGTTTAATTGCCCCTTATGGCTCTTCATTTTTCTATTCTCTTCCAGTTTATATAGTTGAACTCCTCCAACACTTCCTCCCTCTACAGAGCATATATCCTCTAGCCCAATCTCTGGCTCTTAATCTTTCACTGTCCTACTATTTCTGGCATTCTTTTCTTTAAGACATACAGCCGAATTACGAATTGCCAGGAATAATCCATGTTAACACTCAGCCCCCTGAATCAATGGTAATGGAGATCCCTGAAAATATGTAGTAGGGAAAAATAATGGGGATTGGAACATTGGAATGCTCAGAGCTCCTCTGAAGACAATGGAGTAGCTCCAGGCTTATCATGACTAGTATAAGCCTTCTGCTCCCACATTCTAATGTTTGTCTTTATGTTTCACCCTTTTTGTTTAGAACAATCTATCCTTAGTGGGTGGAGTGTTCCAAAAGACTTATAGACACTTCTGCCTTTGGCTATAATTGTTGATGAAGGCCCTATCCCCCGTAACAGCCCTATAATTAGGGTTGAGGGCCTTATGGCATTTAACAATATGTACAGCCCTCAACAGTGGGCTACAAGGCTATATTACAAGGTTGTGCTGAAAAAATACAGCAATCAGTGCTCCTGTGCCTTTTCCGACATGTTATCCCAAGGTGTTTCACATATTCACATAGAGATTTTGGCTGCTTTCAGCAGCTGAAATCTCCATGTGATACATTACATGATAATTTGTAGTGCTGATGGGTCTGACCCTATTATTACCAGAAGCACTATTAATATGGCCTTAGTCTGCATTCTTTGTATGTTGCTGAACCGACATTTTTCTAGCTGTAAACTGGCATGTGACTCAGTAAATGTATTTGTTGACAGAGGCATATAGTTTACCCTACAGTGCTTGTATTATTGAGACTTGCAAACACATTATGTGGACGTATATGTTACTGAGCACAAAACCCATTTCAGCTTGTTTGATGGTTTTCTTAATGTCTTACATTGTGCAATATATTGGGCCCAATCTAAAATCTATTTCCTTTGCCTTTCCTGAACATAATTTTGTGTTTTTTTCTTTTTCATTACTTGATCCATTTTGATTCGATAATTGTGTTTGCCCTTGACAGACACAGAATGGTTGATCATAAATTTGTTTCCCCGTTTTGGTATTACTGCAATCTCTTTTTTTTTTTTACAAATTTGTACTAAACTATGACAGAATGCGAGTTTCCAAAATGAGACCGCCAGCACGTAATATCACATTGTGGCGCTTAAATGTTGAAAGGAATATTACATAGAAATATTACAATTGGAGAAGTCGGCAAGATAATGGAACATTTATTTGTTTGCGCATTTTAAATTCATGGCAGGACTATGTGGTAATATCTTAAGTACATAATGTTCTTCTCAACTGAGAAACAATAAGACAAACATGTAGCTTTCTAAGGTGCTCATTTTCAACCCTCTACACTAACTCTGCTTCCTTATTAAAATGTTTTGCTTACCCTGTCCCTATGTTGTTAACCTTTAATAAAGGTTCAGGAAATAACAAGCAATTATGTCACCTCAGTATGTATGTATATATGTTTTTTGGTATTTATTTTACGTAAACTGAGCTAAAAAGGCAGTGATGCCTAGTGAATGGTCAAATGCATGCATAAAATCAAGGAGCAATAGGAGAAGTAGCTTGGTTTTGGACTGTTACTGCATTGTGATGTGTCTTTCTTCTTTTTTTTTTTTACCAAGGTGAGTCTTCAACAATTTCCTGAATTGAAGCAGTATTGTGCACGTCCTTATAGGTAAACGGATTTTAGGATCCAGGTTCTGGGTGCATATATAGAAAAGGCCTGCAGCCATGTTTTTAATTTTTTTACACTTTATACTCTCCAGTCTGATGGTGGCCTGGCAGTGGGGGTGCAGAGAGCCAGCAGAGATGATGAGCTTGTCCACCAGATAAGTGGGGGTGCTGTTCGAGTAGGCTTTGCAATTGATACAGCTGTTTTTGAAGATGGTGCCAATGGGGAACCAATGGAATTCATTCAGGATGTGTGTGAATTGACTATATTTCTTCCAGCACTGGAAACGTCATACTGTGGCATGACAGATTCTCATTAGGCATGTCAGTTTGAAGTCAGGATGGTGACAGGATGTTATCACCATACAGATGTGAAAGTATGAGGGCCTTAACAGCAATTTTGATGTTACGTTCTTGTAGTAAAATTTCACTTTTATTAGAAGAGAAAGGAGTAGGCTGTTTTTGTTTTTTTGGGTAATGTGTTCCTTGAGAACGTGAATCCAAGTTAGCTGGCATTCAATGAAAGTTGGGGTTCAAACCAGCAAGGTTCATGCCATTAAGGCAGACATGAACTATTTATTTCTTGTTGTCCTTTGAAAATAACAGAAATTCTGTCTTGTTATGTTCTTTAGGTGATCACTATACATCCAGGTATGGATGAAGTGCAGGCAGTTTTCGAGGCACTGGATGTCTGCAGTAGAGGAGACTTTCAAGTAGAGTTATCTATTGTCATCGTTTTGGTGAATCTTGATGCTGCTGTCTTTGTGTAATGCCCTAACGGGCTCTATGTAGAGGTTGAGGATGACCAGAGAGAGTATAGACCCTTGGGGGACTCACTAGATTATGGAATTCTTTTGAGATCTGGAGGACACTTGTGAACAAATTGGTGTTGATTGGAAAGGTAGGAGGTGAACCAGTGAAGGACATTGAGAGTGAATCCCATTTGAGATTCTAGGCTGTGGATAAGTGTTGGACAGTCAACTCATTGCCATCTCTGTGAAGCAAGTAAAGCCACTGCATGCATCACAACATGGACATAACTACAGTTACACAACTAATCTCTACCGTTTCCATCCACAAGTACCCCTGTCACCTCCACCCTGTAGAGGATGCCAGGCTCAGACAGCCCTCCCCAGGATGAAGGCCCCAGTGGATGTCTGGATGGGGACGACTTGCATGGGCAATCGGGGGCCACTGGACAGTTCACCAACAGCAGACCGCCCCTGGACACACCAGATGCCCCCCATGTGGAAACAACACCACAGCCAGCCCCAGAACCCCAGGCCTGTGCCCCAGGGACCTCACAATCAGAGTGTGTGCCCCATAGTACAGGGGCCAGAGTCAAGGGCACACACCCCAGACAATGAAGGCCTGGCTGCTACTGGGAGTGGCCACACTGTGCAAGGGGGACAGGCACAGGGGGCCAAGGTTAGTGGGAGGGGAACCATGGTCCAAGGCTCCAGGCAGCCACACCAACTGACTGCCCAGGAGGCCCTAAACCAAGTCCTGTGCTTATAACAGCAGACACAGGACAAGGGGCCTAGATCCTCAGTACTGTTCAGGAGATCCAGAGGCTGCAGGGGGAATACCATCAGGAGACCATGCAACAGTGGCAGGTCCACAATGCCACCATGGCCACCATAGCAGGGGTGCTCAAGAACTTGACCAACATCGTGCATGAGTCCACCACCCACCCGCAGGCCCCTTCCAGTGGCCACATCCCATCAGAGCCCTCCACGTCAGCAGCAGCCAGTGGTATGGAGGCCCCACCACAGGACCCGAGGACTCCAGCACCGCTACCCCTGTACATGAGGAACCCCCACGCAAGCGAGGACGTCCAACTAGACATCCAGCCGGATGACCACCAGCTAAGACCATGACCACCACCAGGAAGTGACCCTCTCCTAAACATTCTCCCTTGTGTGTGACTGAGACACCCTGACCACTGTCCACTCTCATGTCTCAGTTTTCCAATGGCCAGCATACTGGACCTGGACTTCCCACAGCTGGACTCACCACTCTGATGATCTCAACTGTTATGACCCCAGTCATCACCCCTTGCACTTGTCCCTCCCACATATACACCATTGAGCACAGTTACTGCCTACGTCTTTATTTGTCATGAGTACGAATGGAACTGCCAATACATGTGCAACTGGCAACCCATCGCCCAGCACATGAATGGGAGGGTGAGAGAGGGAGGAGCAAAATGCAGGGAGGTCGATCGTGGAGCAGCCAGTGGCTGGAGATATGTGTCAAGGGAGGCAACAGGTCAGGCTGGGACAAGAGCACACCATTACAATGTCCTGAAAGTAAATCAAGACAGGGACAACAATCACTGTAGGAGTCACAGATGGCAAGTCTGTAGGAACAGATGGCAGTCAAGTCCACAACCATGTGGCCAGTACCAACACACAAAAACAACACATACCAACCCTATGGTACCACCCTCACAGCACCTAGCACCAGACCTGACCCCATACCCACTGCCACCAATGAAACACTGTCACCCAATGTCGACTCCCAGGATAGATGCTGTGTGGCACACACATAGCACTTGAAGTGGCAGCTCAGGGAACATTGTGCATACACGTTGATGGCACTAATGCACCAGCACAACAGCTGCCTGACTATAGTCCGGACCTGTACACTGTGACTACCTCAGTCATGGGCACATGTAACACGCCCCAACCCAGCCAGAGCTGAAACCAATACCGTCAGTGGTCACAGAAAACAAGTGGTAGCAGGGACAAGGCAGACAGTCAGAGGACGCATACCAGACAGTTGACACATACCTGCATATCAGTCGAAATACTGTCAAATCAGCTCTGCCCTGGATTCAGCTGCACCCTCATCATCCTCCTCTTCATCATACCCCATATCCCCTTCATCAGCGACTGGTACAGCTACCCTCTTCTGTGCATCCAGCAATGGGATGTGATGCCTTAGGGCCAGATTGTGCAGCATGCAGCAGGCCACAATGGTCTGCACACCTTCTGTGGGTTGTAGAACAGGGCACCTCCAAAGCTGTGCAGACACCGGAATGTGGCCTTCAGCTGGCCGAAACAACTCTCAATTACCCATCTAGTACGACCGTGGGCCTCATTACAACAGTCCTCTGCAGTTAAATTTCCTTCATGGGTGTCAGGAGCCAAGGCAGGTTGGGATAGCCAGAGTCACCTGTGTACAGAGGTAAGAGGCATGTCAAGACCGGGAAGGCAAAAGGGCAGTGACAAGTGTGCAGGGACCTGAGGGGCACACATATGCAGAGGTACATACTGATGAGCTAGGATCGGTCACTCGTACGTGGTGCCATCATGTGTGGGACGCTGCTGTTCCACAGGATGAAGGAATCATGCACAGAGCCTGGGAACCTGGTTGTTGCGTGGGAGATGTATTGGTACGTGAGACACACCACCTGCATGTTAACGGAATGAAAGTTTTTATGGTTCCTATAGACCTGTTCACTCCTCCTGGGTGGCGCCAAGGCAATGTGGGTGCCATCAATGGCCCCAATGACATGAGGCTGTAGAACGCAGCCTTTCCAGTGGGCAATTCTGCACATTGGCGGAACCAGATGTAGATGCCCAAATGTTTGAACAGGGTACATAGTACATCCCTCAGGATGTTGCTAAACATGGGCTGCGACATCCCTGCTGGCAGGACCACTGTGACATGGAAGGATCCTGAGGCAAAATAGTGGAGGACTGACAACACCTACACTATGGGAGGAAGGGCATTCGAATGAGGAATGGCAGGTAACAGATCCGGCACCAACTGGGCCACCAGTTCCATGATGGTCTCACAGTTCAGGCGATTGGTCTGGATGACGTGACGCTCCTCCAGGGTGGCAAGTTTGACTAAGGGCCTGTACACCAGTGCATTGCTCATCCTCAACCTTACATCATACCTGGGAACAGGCGAAAGCTAGTATTATGTTGTGCACAATAGACTGTGTAGACAGTGTTGATGTTGCCACAGGTCACCAAATGTCCACCATGACACACTAACATTTTACCTACAACACATATTGGACATGCAAAGTGGCAGCCACCTGTCCTGCATGCATGGGACAGGTGGAAGTGAGCTCACCCCGCTGGCGTAACAAGTCATGGCGGTTGGCAGTCACGACCTCCGTACAACTCACCATTGGTTAACACGTTTGCCTATGAGAGGCAGGAGCCAATGGTGATCACCGCCGGCAGTGACAGTGATGTCCACTGCCACTGTGACCGCCATTTCATGTGCTCTTCTCACTTGACTCCTGATCCTCGTGCACTGAAGACTTCCACTTCGTGTGCTGCAGTGTTCTGACTCTGGTAGTCAAAATGCCATGTCCTGCAGGATACAGGGTCCCAGCCTTCACCCAGGAAGAGTTGGAGTGGCTCATGGACGGAGTCCTGCCCCTGTATGGGAAGTTGTATGGGGTACAAGAGCAGCAGGTGAGCTACGATGGGTGACAACATGTGGGGGTGGAAGTATGATGTGTGCTGTCCACTGCTCTCCCAGGGATGCCACTCTACATGACCCTGTCCTTCTGTCTGTGTCTCCCATGCAAGTCAGTGCCCATCAGAAGAAGAGGGTTTGGCGTGCCATAGCCAAGCAAGTGCGAACCCTGGGGGTCCATGCCCGGCGGATCACCTACTGCGGAAAGCGGTGGGAGGACCTGAGACGCTGGGCCTGGAAGTCGGCAGAGGCCCAGCTGGGATCTCCTCTCAATAATGGAGGGGTGCCCTTCGGGCCCTGACCCCCTGATGGCCCGCATATTGGTGGTGGCCTAACCTGAGGTGGATGGGTGCTTAAGGGCAGCACAGCAGCCACATGGTAGTAAGGTCCACTCTCACTTGCTACATGTGTTGCCATAGTGACTCTGGGTGGGCGCCGTTGGGTAGCTGTGGCGTGGGTGCATGGTACAATGATATCCACTGTGGATAATGTCCATCTGGGCAGGATTGGCATCACAGGTGTGGGTAATGCCAGGCAGTCAGTGGTAGTGGGGCTACCTCCAATGGTGAAACAGTGTGGACATCTACTAGATAGATGTGCTTAATAGGATCGACCACACCATCTTCAGATTCCTCCTCTGGTGGCAGCTCCCTGGTGGTGGCGGACCCATCTGCGACCACCCCAGCACCATCCTTGTCCGCCACCCCACCGCCCTCCCTATAACTCCCCTCCCAGTTGCCCGTACCCGCTCACCTAAGAGGGTGGGCATCTCCTAAATTGCTGGCAACTCTGCCCCTGTCCCAGTCAGCCCTGCTGCCCTCAATGAGGAGGCTATTGACCTCCTGAGATCCATCTCTGTGGGGCAGACAACAATCGTGAATGCCATCCAGGGACTGGCATCCCAGATTAAACACATCAATGCGTTCCTGGAAGGCATTTACAGTGCCTTGTCTGGCCTACAGAGATCATTTCAGGCTCTGGCCTCCTCCTTGATGACAGCCAGTGCCCCTTCTTCTCCCGTCTCCCTCCAGCTACCTGTTCCCATGCACACATTCCTTTCCCCTCACCCATCCAAGGCACACCTACTGACCCACATGCATCTACATCAACAGACACGGTACGCAAGGACAGACATAAGCACCACAAACGCCACTACCGCCATGCACACACACAACAGACACATGCAGACATCACAACGTCCATACCCTGCACAGACTCTCCCACCACCTCCCCCCTCACAGTCAGTACACCACTCACACCTGCAGTCAGCACCACATCAGTCACTGATCCTGCCACATTTTCCCTTACTGCCACCGTCACCACCTTATCTGACTGCCATTCATGCACCCCATACACCACTGGCGCTGACACCACGAATGTCAACACACCCACATGCAGCACATACACCCTACCTGCAAACACTGCCCCAACATACACTCACATGTCCCACTGCCATCTTCCTGCATCTCCTCGCCACCTCCTCCCAATACTTCTAAACACCCACACTCTCCCACCCAACAGTCCCCAGCACACACATTTCATCCACCCATGCACCTGCACCCAAGGCACCTCCACGTACACACCTCACAACCATACCCACTCCCTCCCCTCCCAAACGTCCTTACCCTGACCTCCCTTGTGTCCCCAAAAAACTTGTCCTCAGAGAGTTTTCCCTGTTCCCCACCACTGCCCCAGTCCCCGTTTCTTCCAATGCCCTGCTCCCCTTCCGAGGCCCCTGCCTTCTGCCTCTCAGTTCACCACTGCCCCTCAAAATGCCCCTCCACCCCTTGCCACTTTCGCCTCTTAACGTCCATTGCTCCTCCTGCCAAACCCAAGCCCATGCCTGCTCCCTCCACTTCCAAGGCCAAGCCCACTCCGTCCAATTCCAAGGCCAAGTCCACCCTCTCCAGTTCCAAGGCCAATCCACTCCCTCCAGTTCCAAGGCCAAGCCCAAACCCCTCCTGGCTAAACCCCCCTCCAAGGGCAAGCCCAAGGACCCCCACCTCCAAGCCCAGACAAAAGCCCCCCCCCTCCAAGCCCAAAGACCCACCCCTGAGGTGCCTGCATACTCCATTGATACCCCTGCCCTGTGGAGGCTTGCACTTTGCAGTCAGGAGTCAAGTTGGGGTGTCACTTTGTGCCTAGTGTACTCGGGGCACTGTGGGACTTTTGGACTGGCCCTTGGGTCTGTGTGTTCATTGTTTTATTCAGATTTTTAACTTTTATAATATATGAGCGTCACAACACTGTTAGTATCGATGGTACCTACCTAGTCCTAGCTTTCCTTCCACATGTATGTGTGGTGGTTGTGGGTATTAGTGTGTATGCATGTGAGTATGTGTGTGTGTGTGTGCTGGTAAGGGAGTTTGCATGTGTGTGTGGACGTGGCTTCCCATGTGGTGTGTGTGTTGTGTGTGTACTAACATCGTTCCCTCCAGTGTGTGCTAGGCTGCTGTATTTACGGTTGGTATCTTGGTCGCCGTTGCTGGTCCGGGAGTTGCATGGCCAGGTAGAGCATTGGAAGGAGTTGTAATTCTTGTGCCATGGCGCCTATGGACCTGCCTGTGTTCCTGAAGGTGGGTGTTCCCTTTTATATTGTTTATTTTCACCAGGCTTTTGGTAGCAGTGGATCTGCCCTGGATATCCTGGCGGTGTGCAACCTCGTAATGTAGTCATGTAATACTGCCTTACCACCGGCCTGGAGATGGCTGCCTCCAGCCAGGCCAGCCCCTCTGCTTAGGTGGGCCGAAGTGTAACTTGGCTGTGTTCTGCAGGGGCCTTCCCAGTACTTTTGATATGGCAGTCTTCACCATCAGGCCCGTGGCAGTGCAACCTCCAAATCCACTGCGACGGTCCGCTGGCCACCATACTCATAATGAGGCCCATAGTATCTTCACTATTATGAGGTCTTTGGATTTTCTGTTTTTCTTCCATTTTCTTAACTGTCCGTAGATTCTATTTTACCATTTTACATAGAGCAAACTCAACCCAAAGGTATTGGAGCACTTTTCATGCACACCAGTTCCATTACATAATGTCACGGTCATACACTTAAGTTATTTATCCCAGAATCACAAGATGTGCACTTTTCATGCACACCAGTTCCATTACATAAGGTCAGGGTCATACGCTTAAGTTATTTAGCCCAGAATCACAAGATGTTGAGCGACGCTGAAATTCCAACCTGTTTCATCAGTTCCAAAGTTGACAGCTCTGGCCATAACACCAGAGAATTTTTGTCAGTGAGGTCTTTAGAGCACTAGGTTCCATATTTATACTGAGTTTGCGCCGGTTTTGCGTCATTTTGTTTTCCGCAAATCCAGCGCAAACTTAACTCCATATTTATATTTTGACGCTAGACCCGTCTAGCGTCAAAAATATTGAGTTAACGTCATTTTAAGGATGCGTGAAGCCGCCTTGCATCAATGAGATGGAAGGTAGGCGTTCCCGTCCAAAAAATGACTCAAACACCCTAGCGCCATATTCATCCAACGTGGAAAAATGACGCACAGGGGGTGGAGGACCCGAAAAATGATGCTAAACCCTATTTGCGTCAAAATTTAAAGCCTGGGTCAGGGCAGGCATTAAAATGGGGCAAACACACCACTACTTAAAGAAAACACACACATGCAACACTACAGACCAACAGGACAACATGGAGGTGCTACTAATGCAGCTTGCAAGACAACGGCGAGCACAGGACGAACGGCAGCAACCACCACCACCCCAACACTGCCCACAAAGGCAACACCGAAGGCAGGAGAGGGTCTTCAGGAAAAGGACAACCCTCCATGGCCTCAGGGAAAAGGACATCATCCGGAAGTATTGACTCAACTGGCAAGCCATACAGCAGCTGCTGCGCCATATTGAGCCACAACTAACAGCTAACCAGCAAACACCACACAACATATCACCGATGACCAAGCTGCTAGCTGTCCTGCATATGTTGGCAAGTGGCTCCTTCCAGAAAACAGGTGCCCTGGTCACTGGGGTATCATGGCCCTCATTCTCGGCCTTCCTGCCCAAGGTGTTAGATGCCATAATTTCCCTCACACCCCGCCACATCAGCTTCCCCAACCCCCAGCAGAAGCAGCAAGAGATAAAACAGGGCTTCTATCAAATCCTTGGCTTCCTGCATGTGCTTGGTGCAATTGACTGCACCCATGTCCGGATCATCCCACCTGCAGCAACAGAACACCTATTCTGGAACAGAAAGCACACGCATTCCATCACCATCAATGTACAGGCCATAGTTGACCACCAGGGATTTTTCACTAACATCTTGGCCAAGTATCCTGGGAGTGTCCATGATTCATTCATATTCTGTCACAGCAGGATCAATCAGCACTTCTAGGATGGACAATATGGCAATGGCCTTCTTGTCGGTAAATCAATAAACCTAGCAATATACACATAGGACAACAACCCTGTAGGACACACAAAAAATACACCACTACATTGACACGTGGGCAGGCTGACCTTGAGGTGTGACCCTGGTAGTTATGTTATACAGCCTGACACAAAGGGATACATACCTTTGGACAAATGACAGTTGCCACAAACATTAGCTGCCAATCTAGAGCAACAAGGGACCAATGTCAAAGCCCACAGTGACAATGACATGGCCTGCACTGGAAGTACAACTAGGAAGATGAACCATTTACAATTTTATTAGGCCACACAGTCAATCGGCCACCCTCCCAAGCAGTATGTAGCATGAAAGGGGTGTGCAATGTGTGTTGCAGCAGGTCTAAGACCATGAGACACATAGCATGATGATGCTGACTCACATGTAGATGACACAGAAATACTGAGGCAGTCCCAACATCATACGTCACTCCTGGGGTGCCATTGCCAGGTTGCAATAAGGAAGTGGACTGTGCTATGAACACATATTGATGTGGCACGAATGCAAACTGCACACTGCTGCACACACTGAAAGAGCCAATTGTCCATCAAAATAGCATATGTTCAGGGAGATGGCCCTTCCTGCGCAGACACATCTACCTCCACAAGGCAGTTAGCCAAGTTTCCTGGATCAAAATCGGTAGTGTAGGTGCATGGTTGCACATGAGCTACTGGCAGAGGGAATAACAAAGGCTTGCCTAGAAACAAGTCGCACATGGGACAATTGTGCGTTGTCAATACTTAACACATAAGTGCTGCCAACTTATGGAGATGTGTTGTGCATTGTCACCTAGCAAAATCAAAGGGCCTCACTGTTGCATTTCCTCTGCAATGACATATGTCTACATGGATGGGATGTCCAGGCCATGTAGTGCAACCATGTTACCACCACATCTGAATCCATTGTGTATGTGGAAGTATCATGTCCCCTCCAGTGAAACCACACTAAAACATGTTGGACACTACACAACGCATGGTACATACGTACTGACCAACAGTTCGGGAAAAAAAATCACTGCAGAAAAAACCTCACAGAAGCCCAGGTTCTCACACAATACCACAAACACATATGAGCAACAGACGGCACAAGATATCAACTCCCATGCTAAATGACATTCCTGTTTCAAGCACTAACAAAATACTCACTCACAATCTTTTGGAGTGGATCAGGGTTACAGGATCCATTCATTGACCATGACTCCATTCCTCAACCCTAGCACAGCAGCAGAGCATGCCTGTAATGAAGCACATCGGAGGACACACACCATTGTGGAAAGGACCTTTGGCATCCTGAAATCCAAATTCAGGTGCCTTTACATCACAGGAGGCAGCCTCCTGTATGCCCCACACATTGTGTGTGAAATTATACTTACTTGTGCTATCCCGCACAACATTTGTGTGAGGAGGAACATCCCTTTATGTGAGCCAGACCAAGAACTGCCTGAGGAGGAGGAGGACGAGGGTGGTGGCTGGGAAAATGAGGGGGAACAGCAGAACAGCAGCTGCAGGAATGCGCCGCAGACAGCAAATTGTACAAAACTTTTTCACTTAATAGTCACTCTACACACCTTGTTAAGATATGTAAACAAACACCTTACTTAATCACACAATCCTGCTCTGGTTTCTTCATTCTCTATCACATGTTCCTTAGGAATGTGAGTATTACCTCAGGGAGCATGTTACAGAGACAAATCTGACTACTTATGATCAACATCACATGTGATGCGTATGATTGTTCAGCAAACATCACACACATATAAAAAATACTTATCTCTTCAATTTCACATATGAAGGACAAAATCTATAGACCACAGCACATGCCAACATGGTCTACTGTAGCACATGACACACAACTATGACATCTCCAATCATAAGGTAAATAAGCACCCCATACATGAGGCTGTAGATGTGAATATCATTGGAAACAGGGATGTATGAACAGACACCTGAAATTAGTAAATGTGACACTTGCAATCTCTTCAAGGAGCTTGTGTGACAAGGGAGGAATCATTTGTGAAAATGGATAGCATGAGTGTACCAGGTATGACAAGCAGTGTTCACAACACATGCCCTGCACAGTCCATCCCTGGAAATCAGTCCTGCCACTGCCATGTGTTTTGTTTCTGCCCTCCCATCTCTAGGGGGTACTGTAAACGGACTATCTGTACCCTGGAAATCATCATTAACAGTCACCTAGAGTCCCTTTCTGACTCCTGTTTGCTTCCCTTTTCCATGTGGCATGCTATTGAAGACTACATTAGCTTCCAAGGACTTCAGGTCCCATAATGCACTGCCTGGTAGTCGGTAAGACCTGTAATCTTGTCCATTGCTTCCTACGGGAAAAGTCGAGTTGTCCATTTATACTGGATTCTCTCCTCCAGGACTTGTGAGAGACTGAAGCTGCACGCACCTGTGACCTCTCTTGTGCAGCTCAGCCCTGGCCTTGCTGCTGCCTGCAACTGCTTAGAAGCTGCCATTCCCTGAAGTTCTTCATCGTGCACTGGAGTACGATTCATTTTTGTTCCAGACCCCTTGTTGGATTGTGTTACAGTCCTGATTCAGCCTGAACCTGCTCTTTGTTTTCCCCGTCCTGTTCCTGCTTGTTCCAGTCAGAGTCTGCTCTCTGTTTCTCAGCCTTGTTCATGTTTGTTTCAGCCAGAGCCGGCTTTCTGTTTCCCAGCCCTGTTCCTGCCTTTGCATCAGCTTGAGCCTGTTCCCTGTTCCTGGCTTTGCCTCCTAGTTGGTTTCTTCGCTTTCTGTTTCGTCTTGGGTTATCATGTTTGGTAAGTGTCCTAGAAGTCCTCACCTGTGTAGAAGTGTTTTCCTTTGTACTTGGGTTAGCACCTGGTTTCCAGGAGGAAAATCCAGCCCCCATCCTTTGTCTGGTGTTGCATGTAGTCTTTAGTGCCTGACAGTGACAGTGTGCTATGGCTGTATTCCAGGAATTGCCACTGTGTCTCCAACCGGACCCACAAGGGCTAGTCTCGTGTATGTAAGTACAATCCTTGTTTGTGTCCTAAGGGTCCAGACACAGACTTACTTCTGCTGCCTCCTTTCAATGGGGCTTGCGTGGTGACTATCTGTAAGATTAACCTGCACAGTGGCACCGACATTCCCTGTTGCTGTGGAAAGTTCTGAGCCCTACCATGTGTACAACCTTAGTGATAACCCCAGTGTGTTTGTCCATTACTGACCCGTTCCATATTTGTTCACACTAAGGTTGCTCTGCCGTCACCTTTCTGTTTTCTCTGCCTTACCAAGCTGGCCTTCCCCCTTGTGTGCCTTTAGCTGCTCTTCTGCTTTGGTACACTACCTCCTTGCGAGATACTCTGTGAACTCAAGGGGTGCCCCTAACAGAGTCCTGACTAGACCCACCCGAAACCGTGACACCATGGAGCCTAATCCTGACACAGGGTACACATGCCCACACACTTGAACTGGACATTTCTGTGGAATGCCATCTGAAAATATGTGAACCCATGCAGCCAGGTCCACCACAGCAACACAAGTAACATAGGTAATTGTAATGAGTCCAACTGATGTGTACCAAACATTGAAGGGGTGGAATTAAGGCACAGTGTCTCAAACAGAGTACATACCAAACATGTACACATGTCAGACATTTGTGTAGTCCATACACATCAATATGAAGTCGTAACCAACAATTAATGATATATGAGGGGTAACATATCCTACATAGCACTCATCATCCATCCTCAATGATACATGAGTTTTGTTTGTCGTGTGAAATGTAATGTCCCCTAAGTCAAACAACTACCCACATCAAATGAGTCAACACATATTATAAACACACACCATGACTGTTTTAGATCACTAAATTCCATCAGATGTGGAACGCATTCAAACATGTGCATGATGTCCAATGTATTGCATGCCGTTCCTTCAGGAACACACACATTGTTGTTACAGATCATTCACACCCAAAACACACAGCTGCATTCTCTACCATATGTGGCCAAACACTATACCACACACTGCAGGCCATACCATCCTATCTTCATGTTGATACAGGGTACATGCTGCTAAATATTAAAAAATCACGCAATTATGCATACGCAAACGCAAACTAACCATACATGGCCCCTTAGCCTGAATTCCATCTGCACACCACACGCAAGCGGATATCCATTGAAATTGAAGTCTACAGGTGATGCATGGTATTTTGCCACACATGTAGGTTATGCGTCGAAAATATTCATGCAAACATTGTATGCGCCAAAAAAATACACGCATCACGGAAAATGGGCCGCAAAGGGGACAGGAAGTGATAAAATAGGAAATCCAGTTTACAGGCCTGGTACAGTGGGTATACTTTCACTTTCACTTTACAGTCTGTGCTATTTCTTGACTGTGTGGCTGTGTCTTGGTGTTGCTGGTGTCTCAATTGTGTTTATAGTATCTTGTGGTGTCTCTCTTGTTGTGTCTTTTGTGAAATATGTTTGTTTCTTGTACATGTATATGTGATTGTGTGTAGTTTAGTGTCTTTCATATTGTATTTGTACTGTCGGGTGTCTGTCTTGGGGTTAGATTAGTTGGGTTAGTTGGGGTTCTTGTGTTTGGGCTGTAAGTTTCCTTTATTTTCATTTCTTTTCCTCTTTTTTTTACACATTCTATGTTTGGATTTGTTGTTCAGGGACATGTTGGGAAGAACGAGGCTGACCCGCATGGGGGAGCAGGAGCTTGGGGGCTTTTTGTGGTTACTTCCTACCCTTGATGCTGGAGATGGGTGGGCAGGTGATACAGGGGTATCACACAGAGGTGGGGCGGCTGTGGTAGGGCAAGGTGGTCTACCACCTCAAGAGAGTCTACCATACAAACAGGAATGAGCACCAGCTAAAGCATTGCTGGGCTGACCAGGTGGCCAGAAAGCAGGATCTGCAGGACCACCTGGGTGTGGTGATC
This sequence comes from Pleurodeles waltl, assembly GCF_031143425.1. Taxonomy (NCBI): domain Eukaryota; kingdom Metazoa; phylum Chordata; class Amphibia; order Caudata; family Salamandridae; genus Pleurodeles; species Pleurodeles waltl. Next base: position 1,284,482,249 of record NC_090444.1, on the reverse strand, counting down.
AGTGTCCCTGTTGGTGAGTATCACATTAACAAATATGTACAGTAGAATACTCCTGAGTGACAGTAGCAGATGTGGTGACATGCTGCATGCAATGTTTATGGCCAGGTTGAATGCAAGCAGAACAAAGTGTTACTGTCCAAGTACTGAGATGGCGTCGACATGTCTATACTGTACATGTTAACAATGCAGGCCTGAGGTTTGTTGAGTTATGTACAACTATCACTTAGGGCCACATGTACAAAGCTATTTTTAATTGTCACATATGGCCTAGTTTTCTAAATTTCTGAGTTTACGTCAAGAAAAAATGGTTATTCCAATGCACATACCCAATTTTGCCATTCTGCAATCACACTGCTGAATCACAAAACAGGGTTTGCTAGTGGCTTTTAGGAAGAGGAATTTCCTTCCTATTTGTGAGTCATAGTACGCTGATAGATTGTTTGGGGACCGCGAATGCGATCACAAAACAATTGCAGTTACTACCAGTTTCAAGTTGGTTCTAACCCATTAGCTAAGGGAAGGGGTGCCCTTTGTGAATGCATGCAAAAAAATAGTTTCAGAGCAGGAAGTTGTCCCACGGACCACTTTCTGCTTTAAGAAAAAAAAAAAAAACGTATAATATTTGTTTTTGATATGCTTTCTGTTTACCCTTAATGAAATAAGGCTGTATTTAAAAAAAAAAAAATACATCTCTATTTGAAAGCAGTCACCAACTTTTCAATATTCATGATGTAGGTAATTTGCTATCCCATTTGTGATTTGCAAACAGTGTCATTGACTGTGTTGTACATCAGATTATCCTACTTGCAAATTGCGAGTTGCTAAGTCTCGCAATGTGTGACTCACAAAACCTGATCTTGGTACATGTGGCCCTTAGTCACACATTTCAGGTGCTATGACAACACCTGTGCCCATGCATTCTGTCAATGATGATTAGGTAAGACACTGTCAGCATACCACATTTCACTGTATAGGGACAGCAAAGTGGGCACTCCATGTTTAGTGCTACATTGTCATCATTACACACACATGATCCCCGCCATTATGTTGGCAAAGGGGGCATAAACGGCTTAGGGGACACTGCCAATGGGGCATTTGTTACCTACATACAACTGTGCCACATCTGTCATGGACCACTGAACGCATGATAATTGCAGACTGACAATTGAGCCACATGTCCATCACACAGCAACTCAGTGTCCCTTAATACACAAGCCACAATACCTGAGTCACTGCAGTGCACCAGGGAAGTGCCATTGAAATTGTCACCAAAATACAAATCATGCCATGGAGTACCATCTGAAATGGATTAGCCACAAATGGTTGTAGTAGGGTTTAGCACCACATGATTGTTAGGCCCAGTGCATGTGTGCAGATGTGTGGCTATCACTCACTGGAGTGTCCGTGTTAATGTGAGTTTGCAGTGGTATGTCTGTTGTACTGTCTACATGCAGGATCACCAGCTCACTCATGTAAATTGTTATACACTGGGATATGTTGTCCACACACATATGCACAGTGATCTGACATTGAGCATATATTTCCTTTCCATGTCTTACAGGTGAACCTGCCCCCTATACCATTGGGGAAGTGGCTAGATTTCAGGACCCAGATGAATCCAGTAAGTGTGATAATGTCTGTCCTGTGTAGTGATTGCGGCTGTTGTGTGAGTAACTCTTGTGTGTTGCATTAATTGCAAGATATGATGAGCTGGCACGTGATCTGGTATCTTACTTGGCTGGATGTTGACATAGTGCTCCATGCAAGGATTACACAGTCACAGGCAGAGAGTCATATCTTGGGAGTCTTGTGCTGCGCAATAGGCAGCAGCGTGTGAACAAGGTGATTACTAGCCACATGTAGGCCCACATGTGACTTGGAAGTGCACCAGTGTCAGTATATTGGCACAGGGTCATACCCTCATTCTCACAACACAGTGATGTATCAGTTTTGCACACAAAATTGTGCAAACCTGTATTGTAATGTACATGTAGGACTGTATGGGTAACTGTCCCCCAGCATCTAGCCCCATAAGTTGTACTCCATTTACGTGACACTTATGTGGTATGGAATAGGCGTGCAAGCAGGTCAAGTCCAGACCTGTTCTGGCATCAGTGTAGGTGTTTTGGGAATTGTGATGGCAAATCAGATGTTGATGGTTGTCCGTAATTGGACACATGAATGTAGATGTGAATGACCTTTGGATACCTTATTCCTAGGTGGCAGCCCTCCTCACATGTGTTCCACCCACTATATCAATTCACAACTGGACATGCCTTTGTGATTGTCCTTGACAGTTGTGATGATGTATTGCATGCCCATCACCCCTGAGGCACAGGGGTAGGGGAACAGCACATATGTAGGAAGATGTGATGGTCACAATGTAGATGACAGTCATCTCATTCAAGCATGCATGTGCCCGAAACAACACTGACCCCTTATGATTAGCAACTGCATACCATCCTGCCAATTACATCTACAAGTCACTGGTCTTGTGTGCTTTGAAGTTGACTCAAATTATAAAGATTAGTCGGCCTGGCCCATGTGAAGTAGTTGCTGCCTTTGCATTGTGTCACTTTGCACTACATCAATGCACTGATCACTTTATTTGGTCCAACTCTTGTTGTGCTTTGCTGTGGTATGAAAGATGTGATGGGTAGGCAGTGTTGCCATTACATTCATCAGGGACATTGTATTATCTGGACTGTGATTCGGACTGCATGTGCAAATCGAGGCAGAGTGTTAGATTATCATCTATACATGCATCACAAAATGAGGACACTGATGGTTGTCTGTCTCATTTTTTCAGCTGCCAACATCGATGTTGCGGAAATCAGGGCTTTCCAAAAGCGGGTAGTGCGATATCGACACATCTTTCATGTTGAGTCTGGGTACCGAAAGATGGAATGACGCTATCAAAGAGAGCGAGCCACAGGGGAATGGCGGGCTTTCAACCAAAGGGGACCGGCATTGGCCACATAGGTTGTAGCCCCCACCACACCTACACAGAGTACCACAGCCGCCACCGTCACATCTGCCCCACCTGCTGCACCATCAACCTCTGCACCACAGACCACAACACCTGCTGCAATGGACATGTCGACAATAGGGGAGCTCCAGAGGGACATGAAAAAGGTCCTCAAATAGCTGGACAACATTCAGAAGGATGTGGACAAAAACACAAGGTGACTGAAGGCCATCAAAAAGACACTGAGGAGGGCCAACCTGTGAATTCTTGTCCCCCCTCACCCCTAGTTCAGTCCCCTCCCTCCTCATTCCACATCCGGTTTTGTAGTGGGTTTAAGGGATTTAGTGATAGGATAGAGTAGGGTAGTTGTTTAGAGCGGATAAGTAGGTTTGGGGGTAGTATTTCATATCATTACATGTTAGTTTGTTGGGGGGTTAATGTTGGGGCTTTTGTGTATTTAAAAAAAAATATATATATATATGTTTAGTGTTAGGTATTATATGTTTAGGTTAGTATATGTTGCCCTGCATTTGTCTCGTCATATAAGGGGAGTCGGGAGCAAATGTTTAGAGTGTGTTGTTAAATGTGGTAAGTAAGCTTAGCATAGGGTAGTTAGGGCCAGTTGTGGGTAATGTATAGATAGGATAGATTAGGTTAGTATAGGTGTGTTACATAGTTTTAAGTTCAGTCCCATACATAGATAATAAAAAAGTAGGTACTCCCTTGCTGCATGTGTCACATGCTTGGGGCTCAGGGTCTTTGCATGAGTGGACAGTGCCAATTGTCTGTTGGCCTGTGAATTCCATGCTGTATCTACATCCCTCTCTTGACAGGTTAATTCCCACTTCCAACTGAGCTGTCACATTGGCAGCTACAACAAATCTAAATCTCAATGCATCTGCCATTCATTGTACCCACTACTCAACGTGACTATGGCTCCCAAGTATTGGACAGGTAGGTGTGCTTTTTAAGCTGTAATTGTTTTGATCCTGTGTCGTGATGTTGGGCACTGTGGGACGTAAGCCTGAAGTTCATGTCAACACTGCTAAACTGAGTAGTGCCAATTTCAGATGAGGTCAAGTATACAAATTTCACACCAATGTGTTTTACCTGTATTCCAAGCTTAAATTATTGGCCGAGCACTCTTACACAGCCATTTCTGCTGCATGTAGTGGGTGAGGCATGTATGTTTTAAAGCAAATGTCACATACACAGTGACTTGCTTGTAGGGGATGTGGCCAGTATTGATGTTCATCTTGTAAATACCTTGTGCGTAGATATCTGCCCACATTATTTCTGCACTCTGGTATTGATGTGTCACATCACACAGAGACAAAGTGGTTGTGTAGGTGCTGTGTATTTTAAAGTCCTGTAGTGCAATATTTACATAGTCCAGGTCTGTGACCCCAGCAGTGTACACAATTCTATTGTGACGCAACACACGTGCAAGGTTGAGGGACATGTCATTGGACACGCTGAGGTGAAGTGTCGTCCAGGGCAGGGGAACATGAATTTCCAATGGAGTGGTGAGAGACAATTGCAGTCCATAGTGGAAAGGTTAACAGTGTGTTGGTGAAGAGTGCATGTCCCCCACTTTAGCGTCAATGGAATGTTGTCAAGCACAAGACAAAGGAAAATCACTGCCAAGGTGGCCTGGGCTGGTGCTACCGGGTACTCCTATGATATGGATGAAGATAATCTGTTCCACATCTTCATCCTCTGATGTGTGTGTCGTCTCCTCTGCCCTTGAGAGTGGTGGGGTGGGTTTGAGGGTGCAACACACACTCAGTGGTTGGAGAAGTGGACACCAAATTCCCAGCAGCTGCCATCTGTGGAACTACATATGGCATTACTGCAGCAAGGAGGAGCTGCTGATTATGGCAGCAACATCCCTGTGGTAGGCAGCCATGTATGCCCTGAGGGAGGGCAGTTCCCGGTGCATGGAGTCATGCTGGTTGTCATGAATGCAGCAGCAAGATTGGGAGGGCAAGTGTTGTAGCTACTCCCTCATGGCAGTGGTTAGGTCCCTCACACACTGTTGAACTCCATGCAGTAGGGATTGTGTGACTTGTTTGGCTGCTGTCTGTTCAGCGGACGTTATCATGCACATGAGCATCCCCTCATGGCTGCCAGCCATAGTTTGCATCCCCCCACCTCCTTGGCCAGCTCCCGCTGTACTCCCACTAATGTCCTCTCAAATGTGGTCCCTGTGTCATCAGAGTGCTCAACTGTTTGAGCTTGCAGGTCGTACTTTTGTGGTGGTGGGTGGGTCCTCTGGGAAGGCTGCTACATGTATGCTCCTCCTTGTGACTGGAGGTGGTGTCTGAAGGGTTCCCAGGACATCTTGGAGGGTTTCCTGGCTGATGGTTGTCAGCTGGTCATCCAGGTCATCAGGGTAGTCCAGGACAGGCAGATTCACAGAAGAGCCATTGTCCTCTGCAATGAGATATTGTACAGTTAGTGTGTCTGTGTTGTGCCAGTTGTAATGTGACGTCACTGACTTCCTATTGGGGGTACATTGTCATCTTCGTTCCCATGCATTGATCCAGTAATTCATGTTTGCAGTCTTTCAGCCCTATGTCCCACCTGCATGTCACATGTAGTGAAGGGAAGTTTGGGCAATTGTCTGCGTCACATCTTCTAGGTGTGGGTTCTGTCCAAATTGTGGCTTGCCACCTTCTTGTCCTCATCAACCCTCCCTCTGCTTCCATTTGCATGGTGAGGCCTTGCAATGATTGTTGGTGTGCTGATGCCACAGCACTACACATGACAATTTGGCCCTGTTCCAATCTATCATTTTTCACATACACCTATGCAGTCCTGAGATCTAGCACCACACCATGTATGGCATTTCCATGAGACAATGAACATGTTCCTCATGTTGATGTTTGCGTATGTGTGCTACATTGCATTGCACTGATGGACCTGGCAGAGCTCCATTTCCTCTTGTGACTGTCCAGGTGTGTTTGCCTTCCTACACACGTATGTCCTCCAGCTCAATGCAATTGTCTTAGTACTATGATACCTGAGATGTTGCATGGTGGCATTGCAGCTATTGTGACACAGGCACAGGGGTAAACCCAGTGTTGGCCAGCATGGGTATGAGATTACTGCTGTGTACATCATTATGTATGTGACAGTGCCTGATGGTTATTGAGTCTATGGACATGACCGGTTGACAGGAGTTGCACTTTGATACGGATTGATGGGGATTGATCACGTAGTCATATTGAACCCTCATTTCGAGTATGTTTGTTCCATGGGCACCTAACTGGCATTTCCTAATTGACCAGCACACACAGCACAAGTAGTTGTGGCAAATCTTGTCAATGGGGAATGCCGCTTGAGCCAATGGCCTGAGACTAGGCATTGTCCTCTAGTTTACATTCTGACAATGCCAGCTGTCCTGTGACACCAGACCAGTTTTACATTCTACCCTACCCTCCTGGTCTGCTTCAGCATTTCCAGCAGCCTTGGCATGGCGGTGTATCCCCATGCAAAGGTTGTTGGTGTTGTGTTGTGCTGTGCCCCTGGACACCCCTGCACAACCCATGCACCTGGCATGGGCAGTGCAGAAAGTCCCATGGCGTGCCTCTTTGCACTTTCCACTGCCTGATTTTCAGGGCTGACATGCATTGTGTAGTAGGCATGTGCCTCCCCCTTCTTGCACTTTACATTTTGGCATTTTGGTCCCTCATGCAACTTACCCTGCATATGTGTTGTTTCCTAGTAGTCTGCGCTGTCCTGTCCTGCAATACAAGTGACAATTTCCTCCGGGATGACGGCTGCAGCCATCTCCTCCATCTCGTCAAGGTCCTCTTGCAGTGCTGGACTCTCACCTCCGGTCTGCAGTGCTGCCTTCCTTTTTCTTGCCATTTTCTCCTTTGTCCTGCGCTTTCAGTCATGCCAGCGTTTCTTGCACTCAGTGACAGTTCTCCTGACGTCTGCCACACTGTTAATCTTGTCCACAATCTGTTGCTAAATTGCCTCTCTCCTTTCAATTGTCAATTTAGAGGTGATGAAGAGTTGATGCTGGTACTCAGTCACTCCCTGGGGTCTCTCCTGGTTTCTGGGATTCATTTTGGGGCTCCTTTGTACTGTTTGCTCAGTTTGCGTCGCTTTTTGATGCTATTGCAGGGAAAAATGGCACATTTCTGTTTTGCTACGTGTTTCCATATCGTGAACCGGATTAGAGTAACTTTTTCTGCGTCAATGTCATTTTGCCTTACGACAAGGTGCAGTGGTTAGCATCAGGAAAAATGACTCTATCCTCTTCTTAGTGCCATTCAGCTTCAAAGTATAAATATGACGCACTGATGGTGTTAAGAAATTGCGCTAGACAGCGCTAAACTTTTTGACGCAAAACTACATTAGCGCAGTTTTGCATCAAAAAGTATAAATCTGGTTCTAGATTGCTGAGGGTTTTGATTTGCACTTGTGTGATTTCATATGGAAAAAACATTGAAGTTGTTTTGAATAGTGTTGGCATTGAACATAGAATTGGCAGGGTGAGAGAAAAGTTCACATACTAGGTTGTTAGTATAGGAGTCTCTGTAGGATCTTAAGGCTTGATTGTCTTCTTTGAATTAACCTCAATTTATTGGAAGGATGCAGAGCAGGTAGATATGGATGGCAATGTGCTCAGTCCAGGAGTATAAATGGTTTGTATTGAACTGCTCATGATGCTGAAAAGATGAGGTCGAGAATGAGGCCTGTGGAGTGTGTTGGCACAGTGACATGCTGGGCCTTATTTATACTTTTTGGTGCAAAACTGCACTAAGGCAGTTTTGCCCCAAAAAGTTTTGCACCGGCTTGCACCATTTTTTAGCACCAGCTGGGCACCATATTTATGGAATGGTGCAAGCTGGTGCAAAGGGTAGGCTAGCTTAAAAAAAAATGACGTTAGGCAGTTTTGAGTCAAAATAAATGATTCTGACCAGATTAGCATCATTTTTTGACGCAAAGGGGCGTATTTATACTCTGTTTGCACTGAATTTGCGTCATTTTTTTTTACTCTAATTCGGTGCAAAACTAACTCCATATTTATACTTTGGTGCTAGACCCGTCTAGCACCAAATTTATGGAGTTAAAGTCATTTTTTGGAAGTGGAAACCTACCTTGCCTTAATGAGATGCAAGGTAGGCGTTCCCGTGCAAAAAAATGACTCTATGGCCGTAACACCATATTTATACTCCCATGTAAAAACGGTGCAAGGGAGGGAGGAGGGTCAAAAAATGGGGCAAAGCTTGCTTTGCCCCATATTTTAAGACCTGGGTCAGGGCAGGTGTTAGAGGACCTGTGGCCCTATTTCCATGGTGGAACACCATGGAATAAGCCCAGAGGTGCCCTCCCTAGGCCCTAGGGGCACCCCCACCCACACTAGAGGGACTGCGAGGATGGGGGACCCCGTCCCAGGTAAGTACAGGTAAGTGCATTTTATTTTTGAAAGTGCCATAGGGGGCCCTGAAATGGGCCCCAATACATGGCACCGGGTGCAATGGCCATGCCCAGGGGACCCCTGTCCTATGTGCTGGCCACTGGGGTAGTGGGCATGACTCCTGCCTTTTCTAAGGCAGGAGTCATGTGGCATGGTAGGTTTAGCACCATAAAACAACGCTAATCTGGTTAGAGTCATTTTTTTTTTACTCTAACCTGCCTAAAGCCATTTTTTGGTGCTAAACCCTCTCCTTCTATACTGCCAGCCCCACCGACTAAAGTCATTTTTTTAAACTCTAGCCTACCCTTTGCACCGGCTTGCACCATTCCATAAATATGGTGCCCGGCTGGTGCACAGAAATGGTGCAAGCCGGTGCTAAACTTTTTGGTGCAAAACTGAGTTAGTGCAGTTTTGCAGCAAAAAGTATAAATAAGGGCCAATATTTTGTAAGTTTGCGCCACTTTTGTGTCATAAAATGATGTTAATGAGGTGCAAAAAAAGTTTAAATCAGGGCCTTGGTGCTAGATGGGTCTAGCACCAAAGTATAAATATGGAGTTAGTTTTGCACCGAATTAGAGTAAAAAAAAATGACACTAATTCGGTGCAAACAGAGTATAAATATGCCGCAGAGTATAAATATGCCCCTAAATATGGCGTTAAGGCCATAGAGTCATTTTTTGCACGGGAACGCCTACCTTGCATCTCATTAAGGCAAAGTAGGACTCCACTTTCAAAAAATGACTTTAACTCCATAAATTTGGTGCTAGAGGGGTCTAGCACCAAAGTATAAATATGGAGTTAGTTTTGCACCGAATTAGAGTAAAAAAAAATGACACTAATTCGGTGCAAACAGAGTATAAATATGCCCCGCTGTACTCTGTTGAGTGTGCCAATGTGGGGGAGGAGGTTCTTTCTTGTTTTTTTAGCTCGTGGGTCTGGGAAGTTGAAGCCTCTCAAGAAGATGGTATGGATGTTGGACCAAAGGAGTGGTAAGGAGATCCAAAAGTTCATCAATACATGCCTGGATGGCCTGTAGCTGAGATGAAAGATGGTGGTCTGATTAAAGGGAGTGTGAATTGGCATGTCTGTAGCTGCTTGGAGTTGAGAGTCACATGCTTGCCTACAGTACAGGTAGAAGAGTACTTATGGTTGAGCGCCAGGCCTCCTCTCTTTAGTTTTTTGCTTGTTCCCCACAATGGATTTTGTGACTTATGGGAAGAAGTATATCTATGATGTGTGTAAATATGGGGTAAACCATGTTTCTGTGATGGAGAGGCTCATGGTAGGTGATGGGCTCTGTGATATCTGGTACATGGAATACGGCAGAAAAAAAGACAATGACCATGATTTGGAATGTGTATTCAGTAGTTTGATGGTGTCTGGTAGTTAGTGGGAACTGTGTGAAATTGGTTGTATGTTTTGTGAGGGAGCTATGTGACTATCTGGGACATCTAGGTCTGGGTGTGATTATGGGAATTGCCTGTATGGGTGCTGGGTGAAATATATGGTTATATTTTTATTTTACCTGGTGAGCTTCAGTAGAGTAGGCGTCTGGTCCTTAGAGGCCCTGAGAGGCATCGCTCTTGCTGGGGGCACCCAGCGGTCAGACTCCTGCTGACTGAGGTAAGGAGAAGGTAGAAAGTGAAATCACTTCCAGTGCATATGGGTGATGGGAAATGCAGTGATATCACTTTCAGTGCAGATGTGTGATGGGAAATGAAGTCTTCTTGTCTAGCATATTGTTCTAAATATTAAGGCCCTCATTTTGACATTGGTGGTAAATCTCGCTTACCACCGCGGTGACGGCTGCCCACATACCATTGCAGAGGCGAATATCTGTTCGCCATATTATGACACACACACTAAGCCGATAGAATACTGCCACAATCACATATCTGCCAGACCAAAGGTTAGTCTTAAACTGTCTTTACAAACACCCATACCGTTACACCAACAAAACAACGCCCTCCACATTATGACCAACCAATCACCACAGCAGACATTCAACGGCCGCAAACCATTGGCGGTACACACCGGCACAGTCAGAATGGTCACCCAAATACAAAACAACACAACACTGGCCAATACTGTACTAAAAACACACACCTGATACTGATACACACACCACACCCACCCACCCACAGCACTATAAAACACACACACACATTACCCACAATCCTTTCCTAACACGAAAAATAACCAGGAGATAGTCATGCAAATCATAACCGCAACTACACTCACACCACAAACACCCATTTCATCCGTCACGCACCCTACATCCCACCACATTACTCAACACTCTCTTCACAACACTCACCACACAACACCCATGTCCCCACAAAGACATGCCTGTTTCACTGATGAGGACTTGCAGGTCATGCTGGAGGAAACAGTTTGGAGCACAGGTACAGCAAATCTCCTTTGCAAGGAAGATGGAGCTCTGGCAGAGAATTGTGGACTGGGTGAACGCCATGGGACATCATCCATGAACAAGGGATGACATCAGGAAGAGGTTGAACGACCTACAGGGGAAGGTACGTTCCATAGCAACAAGGCACCAGCTCGCTATCCAGAGGACGGGCGGTGGACTCCCTCCTTCCCCCCCACAGCTGACAGCCTGGGACGAGCAAGTCTTGGCAATACTGTATCCTGAGGGACTCACTGGAGTTGCCGGAAGACTGGACACTGGTGAGTCAATATTTACTACCTATCACCCCCATACTTGCATGCCACCACCCCCTCACTCTGACACACATCACTCCACTCCATTACACAGAGTGCACCATCACAATTAACTAACCTGAATGCCAAGCCCTGCATGCCATACCCACTGCATGAACATCCCTCCCAGCCCTGCATTTACACCCACCACCAATGCACGCACAGCATGAAGAACTAACAATCCCACAATACATCACCATACAAAAACAAAGGTAGCAGGGCAACAGTTACAATATAGGGGAAGCTAGGGATGCAGAATATGTCACAGACGTAGCATAATACACCACTTACATCCCCACAGGTGCCCCAGAAAAATATCAGTGGCAAGGAGGTGCCACGGCTACTCAGTCCCCCACCAGAAGATACCTCCAGTGATGACAGCAACTCTGGACTTCTGGACCTGGATGAACTCCTTGGCCCATCAGGGACCATTGGTCAGTCAGATACCCCAGCCCACACCCACTCCACCACAGAGCCTCCACCACAGCAGCCACCCAACATCCACACACCTCTGTCCCCAGGACATGTCAATCAGCAGTTTCCCCACCTGTACAGGGTCCCCAGTCGACACCTCACCGGCAAGACAATCAGGGTCTTGGGTCAGTGGCTGTGGGCACACCATTCAGGGGACACAGGCACAGGGGCCAGGGACACATGAAGGACAGGGGGAGGGCAGGCTCAGGGAATCGACTGTCCAGGAGGCACTCACTAATGTCATGGGGACTTACCAACAATCCCAGGACAAGATTGGTCAGGTGATAGACATCATGCAGGAGAACCAGTGGCTACACGAGGAACACCACAAGGAGATCAGGAAAGAGTTGCATGCCCTGAACACCACCATGGTGTCCATAGCAGGGGTGCTGGGTGATAAGGCCAACATCATGAGGACTACACAGCACACCAGCGGGTCTTTCCACTAGCAAGTCAACTAAACAGTCCTCCACATCTGCTGCAGCTAGTGGACAGAAGGCCCTGCCACAGGACCCAAAGGCCACCAGCACCTCTCCCCCTGCAGAAGGTGAACCACCCCGCAAATGTTCCCTGTGACCCAGACAGACACCAGAGACACTTGCCATGACCAAGACCACCGCCAGGAAATGAGACGCTCCTGAATGTCCCCCTTTGTGTTCCACTGTGTCACCTGTCCACTTTGTACTGCCTTTGCTCCCCTTCCTATGGCCCCTTGGACACTGGACCTGTGCTACAAACAGACTGGACCAATATCCTGGACTTTTCTCTACCATCAACCCATTCCATTGCACTATACTTTCATAATTTTCACTTCAATAAAAACCTATGAACACAACTTGAGTAATAGTGCTTTATCTGACAGAAATATGCAATGTTTTGAACTGTATCATGTTGTGCAATTGTCCTGAACTTTGTGATTCCATCCAAAAAATGGCCTGTAGCAGTTTGTAGTCATCACATCAGTACACTGTTGTAACCACACCAACATCTGCAAAATGGGAAGCATAGGTGACAGTCACTTGGGATGCAAAGGAAGTGATTGCCATCATGCTACAGCTACACAGAAAAAACATGTATCAGAGGAATGGTCAGTTATACTTTCTTGCATGTGTGTTATTGGAAGTACTGGCGTATAACTGATGTCCTGTTGTCCACATCCCCCATCCTCTTCCTCCTCATTCTAATTGTCCTGAGGGTCCACTGCTGCCACAGGAGCATTTTCACCCTCCTCCTCCTGCAGATAGGGCACATGTCATCGGATGGCCAGGTTGTGCAAAATGCAGCATACAGCAACTGTCTGGCAGACCTTCTCAGGGGAGTAGAGGAGGAATCGAACCTGTCAGATGGAGGCATCCGAACCTGGCCTTCAGAAGACCAAAGGTCCTTTCAATAATTCTCCTGGTTCGCCGATGAGCATCATTATACCAATTCTTAGCCCCTGTCCTCGGATTCCTTACAGGAGTCAAGAGCCAGGACAGGTTTGGGTAGCCAGGGTCACCTGCAAGAAGTGAGGGACAAACATTAGCCTTGTACAATGGCATGGGGGGTGACTCCTGATGTCATACATTGACATGCATTGGGTGGGAACTCAAGCTCACCTATAAGCCACAACCTGTGCCTCTGTAGTTGTGCCATCACATGTGGGATGCTTCTATTCCTCAAGATGAGGGCTTTATGCACTGACCCAGGATAGTGGGCAGTGATGTGGGAGATGTACTGGTCAGCCAGGCCCACCATTTGGACATTGAGTGAGTGGAAACTCTTCCGATTCCTGAACACCTGTTCATTGCCCCGGGGGGGGGGGGGGGGGGGAAATGCTATATGTGTTCCATCAATGGCCCCAATTGCATTTGAAATATGTCCCATTGCATAGAAACCAGCCTTCACTGTGGCTAAATCTTCCTGAGGGGGAAGCGATGTAGCTGCACATGTGTTTGAGCAAGGCAGACAAAACACCTGCCAGCACTATTGAGAACATTGGCTGTGAAATTCCTGAAGCCAAGCCCACTGTCACTTGGAAAGAGCCAGTTGCTAGGAAATGGAGCACTGCTAGGACATGCACAACAGGGGGAATCCCAGTGGGTTGACGGATATCAGATATCAGACTCCATCAATATCAGATATCAGGCTCCAATTGTGCACACAGCTCTGTGATTGTGGCCCTGTGCAGTCTATAGGTTAGTATTATGTGCCTGTTCTCTAGTGTAGCAAAGACCACAAGGGTCTGTACACGGGGGCTTGACTCATCCTCCTATTCCTCCGCATGGTAGGTACTTAAGGGAAACAAGAATGAGAAGGGACTGATAAACTGAACAATGGAACCACCACTTCAGTGTACATTGACAATGTATGTTACTGGACAATTGACAGCAATGACACAGTTTTCAATTTGAGATTGTGTACCAGCACCATAAAATGGCGAACGCCTGTCCTGTATGTAGGGACAGGTAGAAGTGATGTAACTCTGCTGACGTTGGGCATCATGGCAGAAGGTGGTTATGCACCACCGTGCTATTCCTCATTGGCTAAAATGGAGCTCTATGGAGTACAGTGTCCAATGAGGATCATCGGCGCCGTGACGGTGTACACCGCCACGGATGTGACTGCCATTTTCTGACTGTAACCTTACTTCATTCCTGACTTTCCACAGGAAAACACCTCAACTTTGTTTTCTGCTGTGACCTGTGCCATGGCCCTTGTGACTTCACTTCGGAGTAGCTGGAGCGCCTGGTGGATGGGGTCCTACCCCTGCATGAACAGATGTATGGGCCTCCAGACGAACAGGTGAGTACACCACTGTATGATGCATGTCACAAGGCAGCATGGATAAGTGTGTTGGCAGTGTGTAATTTGAGTGGGGGGTATGCTGGTGGTAGTGTACATGCAGAGCTCCGGGTGATGTGTGTGCCTGATGAGGGGAAATGCTTTTTGTGGGCCATATGTGTGACAGGATTGATTGTATGGTTAATGTTGTCCTCCTGTCTGTGTTTCCTCTGCAGGTAAGAGGCCATCAGAAGAAGGGATTGTGGCATGCCATCGCCAAGGACGTGCGGACCCTGGGGGTCTATAGCAGGCAGAGCACCCATGTGGGAGGACCTGAGACACTGGGCCCGGAAGTGCACGGAGGCCCAGCTTGGGATGGCCTCCCAATGAGGTAGGGGTGCCCGTCGGACCCTGACCCCCCTGATAGCCCACGTACTGGCAGTGGCATACCCAGAGCTGGATGGGCGCTTGAGGGCATTACAGCAGCCAGAAGGGGGTGAGTACATTGTGTGTAACAACCATATTTGTTGCCTGGCATAGGATCCTGGTGGTGGGTTTAAGTCAGTGGGTGCCCCTTAATGCCAACTCAGACATTGCTGCGTGGTCCAGCTCAGGGTAAATAGGTGAATAGCTAAATCTGGATAGCTAGCTGGGTGGCATTCCATCTCAGACAGGGCTTAGTAGGTCCCAGGAGGGGTGCAGATAGCATGGGTTGGCTCTCATCCTGCTGTGGTACCTAGCCAATGGAATGCCAGTGCAGTGCATACTGCTCAATCTTGGTCCCTGTCTGTGATGAGATGTGTATGCCATCTATGGTGTTGGTGCTGTAATTGACCCAGTACTCCCTTTCTTTCTCCCCCCCCCCACATTTTCTTCTGTCATCTTGTCCATGTGTGCATCAGCAACATCTGGCGGATGAACAGGGGCACAGGCGAGTGAGGGAGTTGCAGCCCAAGACACTTAGGAGACCAGTAGGACAGAGGGCGAGGGGCGAGGGGAGCACCACGGCAGAAACAGGAGGTGACAACACTGTCTCTGAATGGTCCTCCAATGAGAGCTCCCTGGTGGTGGCAGACACTTCTAGAACCACCCCAGCTACAGGTACAGCCGCCACCCCGTAACAGCACCGCCCTCCCAGTAGCTACCCACCAAGTTGCCGTGCCCACTCACCCCAGAGGGTGGGCATCTCCTTCGCCCCCAGGAACCTCAGGACCTGCCCCAGTGAGCCTTCCTGCTCTCATTGAGGAGGCTATTGACTCCTGAGATCCATCTCTGTAGGACAGTCAAACATAGTGAATTCCATCCAGGGGCTGGCATCCCAGATGCAGCAATGCAATGTCAACCTGGAGGACATTCACGGAGGCTTGGCGGCCCTACTGATATTGTTTCAAGCTCTGACCTCCTCTCTGATGGCAGCCAGTGTCCTTGCTCCTACCGTCCCCCCTCTAACTACCACTTCCCAGTCTCCTGAACCCCAACCCATCCCATGCACACATACAGAGAAGCATGCACACAAAACATCACACAAGAGTGGCACAGACAAACACAGGCAGCAATCTTCAAGCCTCAAGCACTCACACAAACAACAGACAGTTGCACACACAACAACATCCCCTGCCTCCATTGTCTCCCCCTCCTCCTCCATCATAGTAACATCCCCACTCACACCTGCATGCTCTGCATCAACAGCCACCACCACCATCACAACATCATGCAGAACACCCACCTCACTTGCAGACACCTCCACAACATCCATCCACATATCTTGTTTGTCCTCTCCCACCCTATCTGCCCCTCCTAAGAAACACAAATGCTCACACTCAGACACCCAACAGCCATCCACCTCACACATGCACATTGTCCATGCACCTGCACACAAGTCCAGCAAACATATACCCCCTACAACCACTCCCTCTACCTCCAGTCCCATCCCTCCTCCCACATCCCACCCCAACGTCCCTAAGAAGCTTTTCCTTGTCCATCTTGACCTCTTCTCTCCTCCTCCCCCCCTTCCTGTCTGTAAGTGCAGGGTCCCAATGACCCAGCCCAGCACCTCAGCCAAACAGTCTGCCACTGCTCAGACCAAGAAATCTGCTGCTGGCACTAAGGGGCCCCTGAGTGGAATGGCAGCCACTCCCAGTAAGTCCACACCTCCGCCTCAGAAACAGAGGTCTAGGGTGGCAAAACCTAAGGGACAGAGGATGGGGTCAGTGGAGGCATCTCCTAGACCTAGAGGCAAGGAAACAAGTCACATGACAAAGGCCAAGGGGGCCCATCACAAGAAAGAAGCCAAGGAATCCCCTCCACCACCTGAGGGAAAGGAGCCCCCTCCACCATCTGAGGGCAAGGATCCCCCTCCATCACCTGAAAGCAAGGATCCCCCTCCTTCACCTGAGGGCAAGGAGCCCCCTCCATCACCTGAGGACAAGGAGCACCCTCCATCACCTGAGGGCAAGGAGCCCCCTCCACCTCCAGAGATTGTGACCTTTAACTCCCCTCAAGAGACTATTGGGCAAGGAACCCCCTCCAGAACCAGTGGGCATGATACTCACTCCAGAGACTGTGGCCTTTAACTCCCCTCCAGAGACTATTAGGTAAGGAGACCCCTCTAGAACCAGTGGGCATGATACCCACTCTAGATGAGGTCCCCCCCACCCCTTGAGATGCCTGGCCATTTCTAGGACAGTAGAGTCTGGATGATGTCAGGAGTCAAGTTGGTGCTTGGACTATGCCCTGTGGTCATGTGGTCCTTTGGTACTTTTGACTGGCCATTGGCCCAATTCGTACATTGACATCTGCATTTTTCATAATTCATTATGGTGGCTGGTGTTTGCAAATGACATTTTTCGTACTTCAGATTTTTGTCCTAGCATTATTTGTTTGTGACAGTCGATTAGCTCTGCAGCTGGTTATGTGTGTGTATTGTGTGTGTGTATGGTGCATGTTGGGCGTGTGCGTGTCACTCTCCTTTTCCTCCCTCCCTCCCTCCCTTGTGTGCTAGGCGGCTGTACTCACTGTCGTCGTCTTCATTGGCGTTGGTGCTCCAGGATGGCCATGGCGTTGTAGAGCTTCGAGAAGACTTGGAGTTCCGCTTCCATGGCAGCCATGGAGTCCTCTGTGTCCTTAATCATGAGTCTTATGCTTTCTGTGATGTGTTTCTGCCAGGCTTTTGATGGCGTTGCTACCGCCCTGGAAATCCTGGTGGTTTACTATGTCATAATATGATGGGCGGTACCTTGACTTTGGCCTGGCTGTAGGTTGCTAACACCGTGGTCAGTGGTGTTAACGCCCTGGTGGTTGGTATGGTACGTTGGCTGTCTATTGGAGGTCTCACAGTTATAGTTATAATTTGGCAGTGTTAGAAATGGGGTCTTTGGTTGGCAGTCAGGTTACCCCCTGTCCAAGCAAGGACCGTCACTCTAGTCAGGGTAAAAGAGAATCACCCTCAGCTAACCCCTGCTTACCCTCTTGGTAGCTTGGCGCGAACAGTAGGCTTAACTTCAGAGTGCTAGGTGTAAAGTATTTGTACCAACACACAGAGTAACTTAGTGAAAACACTACAAAATGACACAACACAGGTTTAGAAAAATAGAGATTATTTATCTAGACAAAATAGGACCAAAATGACAAAAATCCACAATACACAAGTCAAGTTATAAATTAAAAAACTAAAATAGTCTTTATGTAGTTTTAAACACACACTCACACTGTTAGCGTGAAAATGTACCTTGGGTGCATCAAAAATAACCACACACGGCGAGTGTGCATCAAAAAGGGCTTGCGATGCATCGATTTCACTCACGAGTGAGACCTTGTGTCATTCCTCCTTTTATCGTGTCGGGCAGATCATTTCTTCTCTGCGCAGGAGAGCAATACGTCGATCCGGTCAGCACTCTCGCGTCCGGGCAGACCTTGCATTGTTTTTACACTCCCAGCGGCTCTTGCATCAGAAATCCAGCCGCACGATGCTCCGAAAACCACGCAGCGCGGGTTGCGATCTCACCAGCCTCTGTCAGCGATGCTGCACGTCGTTTCTCCAGCTCCGTGTGTCAATTCTTCGGTTGCGTTGCAGGCGAGCGTTGATTTTCAGCCACGAAGCCAGTGGCATGTCGATTTTTCAGCCGCAGATCGGAGTTGTGTTGATCTTTTCCCTGCACGACGTTCTGTGCGTCGATTTATTCCTCTTAGGGCACCACAGGGCAGAGTAGGAGTCTCTCCAGAGACTCCAGGTGCTGGCAGAGAGAAGTTTTTGCTGTCCTGGAGACTTCAAACAACAGGAGGCAAGCTCTAAATCAAGCCCTTGGAGATCTTCACAAGATGGAAGGCACACAAAGTCCAGTCTTCACTCTGGCAGAAGCAGCAACTGCAGGATAGCTCCACAAAGCACAGTCACAGGCAGGGCAGCTCTTCTTCCTCAGCTCTTCAGCTCTTTCCTAGGCAGAGGTTCCTCTTGGTTTCCAGAAGTGTTCTAAAGTCTGCAGTTTTGGGTGCCCTTCTTATACCCAATTTCTCCTTTGAAGTAGGCCTACTTCAAAGCAGAGTCTCTCTTGAATGTGAAATCCTGCCATGCCCAGGCCAGGCCACAGACACTCACCAGGGGGTTTTAGACTGCATTGTGTGAGGGCCGGCACAGCCCTTTCAGGTGTGAGTGACCACTTCCCCCTCCCTCCTAGCACAGATGGCTCATCAGGAAATGCAGACTACACCCCAGCTCCTTTTGTGTCACTGCCTAGTGTGAGGTGCAACCAGCCCAACTGTCAAATTGACCGAGACAGGGAATCCACAAACAGGCAGAGTCA
The DNA here is from genome assembly GCF_031143425.1 of Pleurodeles waltl. NCBI lineage: Eukaryota > Metazoa > Chordata > Amphibia > Caudata > Salamandridae > Pleurodeles > Pleurodeles waltl. The sequence goes on along the minus strand of NC_090444.1, from coordinate 1,284,463,087 downwards.
CAGAAATGGCATAAGCAAGAACATGCTCACTTTCTAAAAGTGGCATTTTCAAACACACAATCTTAAAATCAACTTTACTAAAAGATGTATTTTTAAATTGTGAGTTCAGAGACCCCAAACTCCACATGTCCATCCGCTCCCAAAGGGAATTTGCACTTTAATCAGATTTAAAGGTAGCCACCATGTTAACCTATTAGAGGGACAGGCCTTGCACAAGTGAAAAGTGAATTTAGCAATATTTACTGTCAGGACATATAAAACACATTACTATGGCCCTCATTACAACCCTGGCGGTCTGTGTTAAAGCGGCGGTAATACTGCCAACAGGCCGGCAGTAAAAAAAATGGGATTTGGAACATGCCGGTTACCGCCATCCAAAACTGCCACTTTAACACACCGACTGCCAGGGTGGTAACTGCCGCTGGGCTGGAGACTTCAGTCTCCAGCCCAGCGGCAGCCACAATCCCACCCTCAGGTTTACGACCTGGCCTACCGCCATGGTTTTCGTGCCAAACTTACTGCCACGAAAACCATGGCGGTAGGCACTGTCAGTGCCAGGGAATCCCTGCCCCCTCCCCATTTTCCTCCTCCACCCTCCCTGCTCCTGCTCCTGTCCCCCCGCACATATACACACCCACACGCGCACCCATATACACACATGCACACACACATAACCACCACCACCCATGCATGCACACATACATACCCACGCACCGCAACACACACCTGCATTCACAACACACAACACTCACAATCACTCATTCACACATACATCCTACGCGACTCACACCTGCATGCACACATACCAATACATACACCCCCCACATACACACAACACCCCCACCCCCCTCTCCGGTCGGAGAACCAGACTTACCTGCTTGCAGGGGGTCCTCTGGCTGGAGACGGTCCACGGCGCTGCTGTCAGCAGCAGCATCCGCCAGCGAAACACCGCAAGGCCGTATCATTGCTCCTGATACGGTCGGTGGTGTTTTGCAGGCATGGTGGTGCTGCTGTCAGCAGTGCCGCCTTACCGCCGTCCAACGCCATGACCGTCGGCAATATTCCACCAGCATTCTGGCGGAATACCGTCGGCCATCATGTACCGGTAGATGGCTGGTAGCCATCAGTAACAGTATGTTAGCGGCCATCGCCGTGGCGGTAGGTGGTCAATACCGCCAATGTTGGAATGAGGGCCTATATGTCCTACCTTAGCCATACACTGTACCCTGCCCTTGGGCTACCCAGGGTCTACCTTAGGGGTGTCTGATATGTAAGAAAAGGGAAGGTTTAGGCCTGGCAAGTGGGTACACTTGCCAAGTCGAATTTACAGTTAAAACTGCACACACAGACACTGCAATGACAGGTCTGAGACATGATTACAGAGCTACTAATGTGGGTGGCAAAACCGGTGCTGCAGGCCCACTAGTAGCATTTGATATACAGGCCCTGGCACCTCTAGTGCACTTTACTAGGGACTTACTAGTAAATCAAATATGCCAATCATGGATAAACCAATCAACCATACAACTTACACAGAGAGTATATGCACTTTAGCACTGGTTAGCAGTGGTAAAGTGCTCAGAGTTCAAAAAACCAACAACAATAGGTCAGAAAAAATAGGAGGCAGGAGGCAAAAAGATTGGCGATGACCCTGCATAAACCCAAAAGTCTAACAGGCAGTAATTACGGCCAGGCTGGTGGTTGTATTACCACCACTTTAACAGTGGTGGTCAGTACACAACCAATGTCATAATGAGGTCCTACATTTTTGTAAGAAAAAAGTGAAGTCAATTCCTGTGCACTTGTGCAGATGGATGATAGGAACTGAAGTCCGTCTGCCTGGTGTCTTCTTTTAAACATAGCTTAGGTATGAAATCAATGATGCCCCTTTCTTATTTAGCTTCTAATGTCAATAGCTTAATAATCAAGTGAACATCTGTCGCATCAATATGATTCAGTAGATTGATGGTCCAGTGTCTGTTATATTTAAGATTCACTTTATGCTAATAATATCGTGATCATTTATATGCACCCCTTCATGGTGTGTATCCAACTGATTTTCCTTCACTTTTTTGTTGTTTTTGTGACATGGTACATAACTTAATAGCTCCTAGCTTAGTCTTTGGTGTAGAACTCTCATTAATGTTCTTAGTGCACTTTTCAATTGCTGGCAAGACTGAAGTGATATATAGGCCATAATATCTCATTTGTACATTTTCTACCATAACCACTTTTTTCTTAAAACTTAGCAACCTGGGCAAGGGAGGAATGTCCAATGTTCAGTGTTTTCCAGTAATTAATATGTATATCCTCCTATCAAAGGACACTTAAAAGAACAGGAGGGTCTTGAGCAGAAATACATTTCTGTCCACCCCCAGATGGTGGCAGGATAATACTGCCTTGATTTACTTACCACAATCAATCCTCTATTTAAACGCATGTAAATTGCCAGATCTAGTATTTCAGCTAATGGTTTACTGCAAAATTGTATTACATGTTTCTGCAAATCCTTTACTATTCCCCTGGAAATATTATCCCGTCCTTAAATGTGATACGATGTCCGAGCAAGCTAGTTCAAATCGCTGAGGTTAAAGTAAAATTTCAAATTGTTGCAGTGGAATAAATGCACCAGGTATGGCTGTAATTAAATTGTCCTGCAGGTCCCGGTAACCAGTGTTTCAAAAAGTTTTGCATGACACTGAGACTATAACATTTTATACGTTTTTTTGAGTTACTAAAACACTACAGGAGGCATAACAAATAGTAGTTAAATAACAATAATAACATTGCCTCCATCCCACTCTTTTAAATGACACTGCCCAGAACATATCCTCCAGCACACCACCCTAATCAAAATCTAGGCATGTATTTCCCAGAATAACACAGAGATTTTGGCAGCTTTCAACAGCCGCGATCTCCTTCACATAACAGTTTGTAACTAGTGTTACTGACTCATCGGAAAGTAATCATAATGAGGCCTTGATCTACATTACTTGCATGCTGCTGAACCTCCATCTGTCTGTGGAAACCTGCCCTCTGTAATCGGTCACGTCTTCAGCAAATCTAATTGTTGACAGAAACGTTCCATTTTCTTTACAATGCTAGGTATTATTGGGTTGGTTGGTATTATTAACTTGGTTGACGGTTTTCTTAACTTCTTACATTATGAAAAGTACTGGGACCAATCTATAATGCATTTCCCTTGCACTTTCCTCATCATACTTATATTTATTTTATATTTCATTGCTTAATGTATTTTGCTTTCACAGTTGGGTTTGCCTGTAACAGACAACGGCTCAGCCTAAAATTGTTCCCCTAATTTTGAGTCTTTGTGATTTTTTTAATCAATTTGTACTAAACTTTGACGGAACGTGTCCTTAAAAAATGAGACAACCAACATGTACTATCACATTGTGGCGCTTAAATGCAGGAGGGAATATTACATCGAAATGTTACATTTGGACATGGTGGCAGGATAATGGAACATTGATTTAATTTTGCTCATTTTAAATTCATGGATCGATTGTAGGGCCATAAGTTAAATTGTTAATTTTCTTCTCCACTTAGAAGCATATAGCTGCCTATATTGCTGTAAACTGATCACGTTGTTTTTGTTTTTTTTATAATGGTTTTCATGGCCTATTCTTATGTTGCTAGCCTTCACTAGAGGTTTGGAAATAACAAACAATTCCATCAATTTTAGAAAGGTTTGGAAAAGCCAGGTCATCGAGTTCAAAAAGGTATGAAGAATAATGCAGGTAAGAAAAATGTTTAGCTTGAAGATCGAACAAAAGATACGACGAATGATGCAGAAAAACACATCTGTCCAGATTTACCATCTTGTCACGCAGTACAGTGCAGCAGCAGCAGCAAATGCTGAGCAGAGTGAGAAGGAAAGAGCAGGAAAGCCCCATATTTACAGAAATATGGCAGTCTCCTCCCCTCTCTCTAACGTCCGTGCAGAAATGTGGGGCTGTGCGCCATAGACACAGCTTTGCACCATAGTCTCTGTTTCTGTGAGTCTAGCATAGGTTTTGAACTGGAAGATACCCTTCCAGTCCAAAATACTATGCTTAGGCTAACTTTAAACATTTTACCACTTTGTATGTGTGCTGTACAATGAGAAAATGAAGAAGAAAAACTGACACTATTTTATGACGCTAAACCCTGTCTACTTTTTATAGTAAATAGGGCTTAGCTACAGAAACCTTGGGTGGTTGCATGGGAACGTCCATGCACCACCCATGGTACGTCCCCTTCTCTAAGTAATGCAAAGCAGCTCTATGCACTGCTTTGCCATACTTCTAAGTGAATTTCCAGCTCTAAATAACTGTAGGGCTGGAAATAAAATTTGTGAAAAAAGATTTATGGCCTGAATTTTAGGGCCAAATTTGGTCATTTTTTGACGCAAAAGCAGCGAAAACTTTCAAAATATAATTGAATTTTGTAAGTTTGCACCCCTTTTGCGTAAAAAAATGATGCAAATGGGGCACTAAAAAAGTATAAATCAAGCCTATAGTGTTGTTTTGCGTCACTTTTGTGATTCAAACACGGTGCTAAAACTTAGGCCCAGATTTTGAAAGGCATCAGTCAGCGCAGTGCAGCAGCCAAAAATGGTGAGCTGCATGATAAGAAGAGAGCAGGAGAGTGCCATATTCCCATAAAAGGGCACTCTCCTCCCCTCTCCCTAGCTCCATCGCTGATTTCAGCTCCCGTGCACCACACACACACATCATAGTGCTAGGGTGTGTGCGAGTCTAGCATGGGTTTTGTACATGAAGGGTATCCTTCCTGTACAAAATGCTATGGCTAGACAAGTGAAAAACCTTTTCCTACTTTGTATTTGTGCTTTACAGTGCAGCACACATGCAAAGTCAGAGAAGCTGAGAGAAATAAAAACATTTCTCTGTTTAACACCTGCTTTTCAGCTGCATACATTTTTGGCGCTAAACCATTTTTACTGATGTTTGAGAATGGGGTTTAGCAGCAAAAAGCATGGGTGGTAGCACAGGTACGCACATGTACCACCCATGTAATGCCCGCTTTCACGCTGATTTGGGCTACTTTGCCGCAAAAACCAACCCAAATACCAATTTGTGTTGGGTTCTGAATCCCCAAAAACGTTCAGCGCTTGTTTAATGTTACAAAAGTAATGCTAATTTGATGCTAATCCTTTGATAATCGGACCTTAGTAAACAGACCTCATCGTGTGGTGATGCTGGACTGCTCTGTGAAATTACAAGTCCATGTCTGATTGTTATAAGATAAAGTCATAGATTTTTTTTCGTTTGCATAGCTAGATGTATTATTAGCCACATTGTAGCCACTGACAGTTGAAATAGCAGGGGTGCCCTTGGCCCTAAAAAAAACAAGGTCAATTGTCCCTCATTCACTCCCCTGGTTTGATAGTAAAACACAGGTATACTTTGGGGTCAAGTTGGCTCCTCACACCCCAGGAATCCCAGTGCCACTGCACCTGCTGCACTATTGATACCTATACCCCTGGCATTGTTCTGTCTGTCGATTCTTCTAGCTACCGCTCTTTCTTTCTGGATAGAAGTCATTGCCCCTTGTTTTCAGCCTTTACCCATATGTGTCAGTATGCATGTATGTTAAAATATTTCAAGAGACTGAGGCCCTCATTACAACCCTGGCAGTAAATGCTGCCTACCGCCGTGCTGACGGCCGCCAACATACCGTGACCACGGCGGTATTCCGCTACGGGTATTATGACACAAACTGAGAAATCCACCACTATACAGACACCCACACAAGTCCCCTAGACCAAAGGTCAGTGATAAACTGGGGGTATCAAAACCCACACCATTACGTCAACAGAAATACACCCACAGTATCAGGACCCATGAATCACCGCGGCGGCCTTTCAACCGCGGTGAAGCATTGGCGGTACACACCGCCGTGCTCAAAATACACACACACTAACAAAACTTCAACACATTGGACAATTCAAACTACACACACCTGACACACATACACACACCACACCCACAACACTATAAAACACACCCCCACAATACCCACAACCCTTTACGACCCAAACATTTTGTCAAGTGAGAGAGAGACAAGCCAGGAGCACCCACTCAATCAGAGCCACAAAACACCATCACCCATACACCGTCCACGCAACTCACCCTCCAACACAGCACCCCACACACCTGCACACATATCACTCACATCACATCCATGTCACCCCAAAGACACCCCACGTTTTCAGAGGAGGAGCTAGGGGTCATGGTGGAGGAAGTCATCCGGGTAGAGCCACAGCTATTCAGATCAGAGGTGCAGCAGATGTCCATTGCTAGGAAGATGGAGCTATGGCGGAGAATCGTGGACCGGGTCAACGCCGTGGGACAGCACCCCAGAACAAGAGATGACATCAGGAAGAGGTGGAACGACCTACGGGGTAAGGTGCGGTCCATGGTTGCAAGACACCAGGTAGCAGTACAGAGAACTGGCGGTGGACCCCCACCACCTCCCCGACAACTAACAACATGGAAGAAGCAAGTGTTGGTGATCATGCATCCTGAGGGCCTCGCAGGAGTAGCAGGAGGACTGGACTCTGGTAAGTCAAATCTTTACTACTATATCCTCCACCCTACCTGCATGCCATCACAAACAACAACTCCTACCCTCACCCCAACACTCCACCACCTCACATATACCCCACTATCACAACCCACCCATCCCAATACCAAGCCCTGCATGCAACACCAATGCATGGACACCCATCACAGACCTGTATGGACACCCATCACCACAGCATCCACACTATTGACAATCACTTAGCCAAACCAAGCAGAACTCACACAAGCAAAAGCCGCCTTGGGAATAACAACCATAGAGGGGAACATACCCATGCACAAGATGGCACACGCAGAAAAACTAACACTGCATTTGCATCCCCACAGGACCCCTACTCAACGTCACCAGAGATAAGTTGCCAGCAACATCCAGTCCCCCCCCAGAAGAGGCCCACAGTGATGACAGCAGCTCTGCACGCCTCGATCAGGATGACCAACCTGGCCCATCAGGGACTTCCGGACAGTCGGTTGCCCTGCCACAGTCCCATACCACCACAGAGCCTCCCCCTCAAGAAACCCAATGGGTCCATGCCACTGTCCCCAGGACACGTCAATCAGCAGTGTGTCCACCACTACAGGGACCCCAGGCAACCCCACAAACCCAGGACGATCAGGGACCTGGGGTCAGTGGCAGGGGGCCCACGGTTCAGGGGACAGAGGCACAGGACAACAGGGAAGCTGGGAGGACTGCTGTGCGACAGGGGGAGGACAGTCCCAGGGAACCCACTTTCCAGGAGGCACTTACAAACATCCTGGTAGCATACCACCATTCCCAGGAGACCATGGGCCAGATACTGGCCAAGTTGCAGGAGACCTAGCGGCTGAGTAAGGAGGGACAGTACCTGGGAATCAGGGAGGACCTCAAACTCATCTACACCATCCTGGTCACTATTGCAGGGGTGCTGGGTGACATGGCCAACACCATGAAGGAGGCAGTGGCACAACAACGGGCCCCTGACACTAGCCACACCGAAGAACAGCCCTCCACCTCTGCCAGCGCTAGTGGACAGGAGGCCCGCCACTGGAACAACAGGCCACTAGCACCCCACCCCGTGCAGAAGGAGAACCACCCCGCAAACGGTCCCTGCGATCCAGGCAGAAGCCAGAGAATATTGCTAAGACTCCCGCCAGGAAATAAGACTCTCCTGATTGTCACCCTTCTGTCCCACTCTGTCACCCTATCCACCTTGAACTGCCATTGCTCCACTTCCTATGCCCCCTTGGACAATGCACCTGTGATACCAAGAGACTGTACTATACCTTGGACTTTCCTCCACCATCGCCCCAGCCCATTGCACATCCCCCTCTATTTATGAGCACTTAAATAAACACCCTTGGAACAAATACAAATCTGGAGTATGTCAAATGATTCAGATATGTATTAGTACAACATTATCAAAGCATAGCAAGCCATATGTACAGTTACATTTACATTGGAATGACCTTTAGTGGGCAGCAGTAAACACACCAGGAGCCAGAGTGGGCCACAGAAAAATAGAGATGCCAAAGGGTATAGAAAGTGCCATAGACATAGTGAAATCAGGCTGCCATGTACAATGTCCAACAGAAAAATGAAAAGTAAAGTTAAGTTACAGTGTACTACCTGTGTGTCAGTAGTACTGCTGCATTATGTTACTTCTGTTGTCCAAATCTTCTTCCTCTGCCTCCTGTTCCTCACTGTCCACAGGCTCCACCGCTGCCACAAGACCATCTCCAGGCTCATCCCCCTGCAGAAAAGGCACCTGGCGTCTCAAGGCCAGGTTGTGCAACATGCAACATGCAACGATCTGGCACACGTTCTTGGGTGAGTAGTACAGGGATCCACCAGTCAGATGGAGGCACTTGAACCTGACCTTCAGGAGTCCGTAGGTCCTTTCAATTAGCCGCCTTGTTCGCCCATGTGCCTCATTGTAATGTTCCTCTTCCCTTGTCCTGGCATTCCTCACTGGGGTCAGTAGCCATGAGAGGTTGGGGTAACCAGAGTCACCTGCAAATATCGAGGGACAACTGTTAGACACACACTAACCCTTAAGGACAACCCCATACCTAGACACCTACTTATACTGGGTGGGGACCTTGGGCTCGCCTATTAGCCACACCCGGTGCCTCTGGAGTTGGCCCATCACATATGGAATGCTGCTATTCCCCAAGATAAAGGCGTCATGCACAGAGCCAGGATACTTGGCATTCACATGGGAGATGCACTGGTCCGCCAACACACCATCTGCACATTCATAGAGTGATAACTTTTTCTATTCCTGAAAACTTGTTAATTTCTCCGGGGCGGGGACAAATGCCACATGTGTACCATTAATGGCACCAATGATGTTGGGGATATCTCCCAGGGCATAAAAGTCAGCTTTCACTGTGGCCAAATCCTCCACCTGTGGGAATACCATGTAGCTGTGCATGTGTTTCAGCAGGGCTGACAACACTCTGGTCAACACGTTGGAGAACATTGGCTGAGACATCCCTGATGCCATGGCCACTGTAGTTTGGAAGGAACCACCTGCCAAGAAATGGAGCACTGACAGTACCTGCACTGGAGGGGGGGATACCTGTGGGCTGGTAGATAGCTGGCATCAGGTCTGGCTCCAATTGGGCACACAGTTCTTGGATTGTGGCCCGATCAAGTCTGTATGTTATGATAATGTGTCTGTCCTCCATTGTTGCAAGGTCCACCAGGGGTCTGTACACCGGAGGATGTTGCCATCTCATAATCAGCCTCAGCGATGGAACCCTATGGAAGAAAACGGTGCTCAGAGGGTCATATTCACACATCTATTGCACTAATGATGCATTTTTTCCTTTACAGAACCAGTATGTGAATCCGAATATCAGTTGCTGTGCCAATGTCTACTGTGACGCAGTTAGGTGCCATGCCTTGTGCCCCCCTGAAATGGCGGCTGCCTGACCTGTGAGGCGGGACAAGGGGAAATTAGGTAATTCTGCTGGCGTTGTGCGCCGTTGCAGTAGGCGGACAAAGACCGCCACGCAACTTTGCATTGGTTATCATTGGGCTCTATGGGTTTCAGGAGCCAATGGCAATGTACGCCGGCGGTGACGGTACGCACCGCCGCAGACATGACCCCCATTTTCTATCTGTTCACTCACTTGCTACCTGACCTTAAACAGGAGAGGACCTACACTGCAAGTGCTGCTGTGACCTCTGTCTGGAAGTGACAATGGCTCATGTGTCTGGGGAAAGGGCCCCTGCCTTCACTGCGGAGGAGTTGGAGAAACTGGTGGATGGGGTCCTACCCCAGTACACGTTACTCTACGGTCCTCCAGACAAACAGATGAGTACACTGTGAGCATGATGCGTTGGCCATGAATGTATGGATTGCTGTGTGTGTAAGCCACATGTGTGGGGGAATAGGCATCCTGGCCTGAGTGCTGCATGTATGGTGGTCAATGTATGTGCATCAGGGGATGGGAGGGATCTGCTGGGCCATGAGTGTGACGGTCCGGACGGTTGACTAATTCCCTTTTCTGCTGTCTTTTCCATGCAGGTCAGCACCCACCAGAAAAAGAGTATTTGGCGTGCCATCGCCAAGGAGGGACAGATCATGGGGGTCTTTGACAGGGGGAGCATCCACTGCCACAAACGGTGGGAGGACCTGCGCCGCTGGACAAAGAAGACGGCAGAGGCCCAGCTGGGGCTGACCTCCCAAAGAGGAAGGGGTGCCCGTCGTACCATGACCCCCCTAATGTTCCACATCCTGGAAGTGGCCTATCCGGAGTTGGATGGGCGCTTGAAAGCATCACAGTAGCCACAAGGGGGTGAGTACAGATTCTGAATCCTGACTTTGCCAGCGTTAAGGGTTACCTTGGGTGGGGGGTGTGGGCTGGTGGTGCCCCTAGGCCAGGGCGAAGATGGCAGGGTAAGTCCATCGTTGGGCAGGCTCTGAAGCACTCCTACCCCAATGGTGTTAGTGGGCATCTACTACTGGGCAGGGTCCTGTGGGTTTAAGGTGTGCAGCTAATGGCAGTAGGCAATGTACCCCATGGACTGGTGACTATCTTAGTAACTGGTAGCGCATGGCCTAGTGCATAGGGCTACTCCCTGTGTGTTGTGTACGCCAACGGTGGTGGTGTTGCTGTCATTGACCAAGTGTATCCTCTGTCTCTCCCCCCCTTTTTGTTTTGTCACCCTGTCCTTGTGTGCATTAGCATCATCTGGGGGAGGAGCAGAGGCACCGGCAACGAAGGGAGCTGCAGCCCACATGGGCCTGGAGGCCGAATCCACTGACGGTGAGGGCACCAGTGGGACGGAGGGCGAGGGGAGCACCACAACGGGGACAGGAGGGGACAACACAGACAGCGACTCCTCCTCTGATGGATGCTCCCTGGCGGTGGCAGACACCTCTGTGCCCACCCCAACAACAGGTACAGCCGCCAACCCCCTACCAGCACCGCCCTCCCAGCAGCCCATCAGCATGTTTCCCGTGCCCGCTCACCCAGGAGGGTGGGCATCTCCTTTGCCCCAGACACCTCAGGCCCTGCCCCAGTCAACCCTGCTGCCCTCAGTGAGGAGTCTATTGACCCCCTGATATCCCTCACTATTGGGCAGTCAACCATTGTCAATGCTATCCAGGGTGTTGAGAGGCATTTGCAACAAACAAATGCATACCTGGAGGGTATCCACTCTGGCGTGGCGGCCCAACAGAGAGCATTTCAGGCTCTGGCCTCCTCCCTGATGGCAGCCCTTGTCCCTGTCTCTAGCCTCCCCCATCCAACTTCCTCTACCCAGTCCCAATCCCCTCAACCCCAGCCTATCCCAAGCACACCTTCAGACCAGCATTCACCCAAATCAACACACAAAAGTGGCTCAGGCAAACAGAAGCACCACACTTCATCTCACAGGCACTCACACAAGCACCATCCCCATGCAGACACACCAACATCCACTGCGTCCTCCTCCTCCTGATCATCCACCTCCCTCCCAGTAGTGTCTCCACTCACACCTGCATCCACTACATCCTCATCCACTACCTCCATCACCAGCATGCCCATCACAACACACTCCTCACTGGCAGTCGCCACCCCCACATCCATGCACACGTCCCCTGTGTCCTCTCCCAGTGTGTCTGTGACCCCTCCTTCCAAAGTACACAAACACAAGCACCCACCCACCCAACAGCCATCCATCTCACAACAGCATCCAACCCATGCACCTGCACCCAAGCACAGCAGACAAACACATCCTACAACCACTCCCTCTTCCTCCACTCCCAAACCCTCTCCCTCTTCCCACCTCAGTGTCTCTAAGAAGCTTTTCCTGGCAAATATTAACCTCCTTCATACCCCGCCCCCCGTCCTTCCCCTCGGGCCAGGGTGTCCAGAACCCAGCCCAGCACCTCAGCCACCAAGTCGACGTCCACTCTGGTTCCTGCAGCTAACAGACGCTCAAAGGGGACACCCGTCAGTCCAGCCAATGAGCCACCAACACCTGCCAAGGACAAAACCATTCCGCCACCTGCCAACGTGAAGAGGGGGACATCATGCAGCAAGGGGAAGGAGCACCAACCACCCAGCAAGGCCACCTCAAAGACTCCAGCTGCCAGACCCAAGGTGACACCACCATCTGCCAAGGTGAGGAAGGGGAAGAAAACACCAGGCAAGGCACTTCAGCTGTCAGAGGCTGCAGCTGAAGGCCTGGTGGCTATCAGGACAACAGTCAGCACCACCACCTGCACCGCGGCCAGCACCATCAGCAGCCCCACCGCTAGCACCGCCGCAGGCACCGCCACCTGTACCGCTACCTGTGCTGCCACCTGCACCACCGCAAGCACCACTACTGTCAGCAGCAGCAGCCCCAGTGGTCAGCCATCCGAGGCTGCAGGAGAAGGGCTGGGGCCTCCACCCACCACTGGCTGCACCGGCACCTGCACCACAGCCAGCACCGCCACCTGCACCGCTGACAGTAGCACCACTACTACCCGCAGCAGATGCCCCAGTGGGCAGCCCTCTGAGGCTGCAGGAGAAGGGCTGGAGCCTCCCACCACCACTGGCAGCACCCCCACTAGCACCAGCTCTACCACCAGTTTGCAGGCCTAGCTGCCGCAGGATGGTGTCTAGCCCTGTCTCCATGGACTATCATTCAACCTGGTCCCTGCAAATCTAGTGCCTCAGACACCCAGGTGAGGGACTGTGAACTGCCACACCCCAAGTGTTGCATCATTGGGCACAAGGCCCCCTCCAGAACCAGTAGAGAAAGGCATCCACCCACCCTATCCTTGGCAAGATGAAGCACACTGGGCACCAAACACCCTCCAGAACCTGTGGAGAAAGGCAACCACTAACCCCATCCTTGGCATGATGAAGCACACTGGGCACCAAGCCCCCTCCAGAACCTGTGGAGTAAGGCATCCACTCACCCAATCCTTGGCAGGAAGACGCACACTGGCACAAAACCCCCTCCAGAACCAGTGGAGATATGCATCCACTCACCCAATCCTTGGCAGGATGAAGCACACTGGGCAAAAAGCCCCTTCCAGAACCAGTGGAGATATGCATCCACTCACCCAATCTTTGGTAGGATGAAGCACACTGGGCACAAAGCCCCCTCTAGAACCAGTGGAGATATGCACCCACTTGAGAGACTGTCGCTTTGCACTCCCCAGGACCAAGCAGTGGGCAAACCACCCACTTGAGAGACTGTGGCTTTGCACTCCCCAGGACCACACAGTGGGCAAACCACCCACTTGAGAGACTGTGGCTTTGCACTCCCCAGGACCAAGCAGTGGGCAAACCACCCACTTGAGAGACTTGAGAGACTGTGGCTTTGCACTCCCCAGGACCAAGCAGTGGGCAAACCACCCACTTGAGAGACTTGTGAGACTGTGGCTTTGCACTCCCCAGGAGAAAGCAGTGGGAAACCCATCCACTTGAGAGACTGTAGCTTTACACTCCCCAGGACCAAGCAGTGGCCGCCTCGAGGAGCAGTGGGGTTATTCCATCTTCCGGCTGAGGTGCCTCCCCCTGTAGTGAATTCTAGTTTGTTTTAATGGGATAACAGGAGTTAGCTTAGCCATTGGCTTGCGGACTCGTGCCCCCGTCACCTAGTGACCTTTAACCTACTTAGCTTGCTCTGTCTTAGCCCATTAAATTATTTAATTCTTCTAAGATGGCTGCCTTGTTTATAGTTAGGCCACTTGTTATGATTTGCATTATCAGTGCCACTGTGTTGAGGCGCCAAAATCAAGTGACAAAGACAAATAAACTGTAGGTGTTCACATTTAGGGACTTTCCCTCTTCATGCTTTTGAGGGAATTGTTTATATTAATTGCTGCCCCAAGCATGCCGTTATCTATTGTTTGGGAACACACCTACGTCAGGGGTCCAAGTAGATCTGTATAAATACATCACACTTTAGACAGATAGTCAGAGGGATTCCAACCAGAAGGCATTGCCACCATCGCTGATATCGATGCTGCACGTCGTCTTGACGCTGGCTCAGTCTTCGTGTTCCGCAGAGTCTGAGATAGAGTCCTCATTCCAAGGTAACGAGGGTTGGGGGCTCCTCTCATGGACATGGCATTGGCAGATTAGGTTTAACATACCAAGCTCTCTTTTAGGTAGGAGGTTAGGCCTATCATGATAGGGTATTAGGACATATTATACACTTCGGCCCATATTCATACTTGTTTAGCGCCGCATTTGTGCCGCTTTTTGACGCAAAAGAGGTGCAAACTTACAAAATACAATAGTATTTTGTAAGTTTGCACAGCTTTTGCGTCAAAGTATGACGCAAATGCGGCGCAAAAAAAGTATAAACATGGGCCTTCATGTCTTTTCTGGTTATTGCAAGATGGTGGGGGTCTTTGTAATAATGACTCTTGTCTTTACAATTCTGTTTCTTGCAATGTTCATTATCCTAATCATTGCAGCCCATGCAACTTATCGCAGATTGCAGTTGTGTTAAATAAAAACTATTGAAACTTTACGGCATCTTCGTTATTGCCTGTGTTTGGATGAGACATGATATATCTGTGAGAAAGGGGTAATCTCTGTTTAACCACAGCACTCCCTGAGATGTCATACTTTCAAGTCCATGCGTAAAGGCTGCCACAAATCACCTTTTACTATTTGGATTTTTGGTGAGGTGCTGCTAGTGAGCTGGCAGGGTTGGGACGACAGCTGCGACTTGTTGTAGGATAGGCATAGTCGCCTACAAACATAAGTACTGTCATCCTTAAACCAGCAGTCTTGTCTAGAGCAAAAGTCCAAACTATGACATGGTGCCACCAACAATGGTGTTTAGGCACTAATTTACGGATACCCTGACTATCACTGTCTCACAGACAACAGGTTCCCTAAGTACCATTAAACGGAGACGTCTGTGGTCTTTGGGAAGATTCTCCTCACCTGATTAGGCTATAGGTTGTTCGAGCTCAAACCCATATAAGGACTTTTTTCCCCATTTGGTGTTCCATTTCTCTGACCAATTTTAGAAATATGGCTCACGCCATAGAAATTCCTGAGAATGCTAGACAAGCATTAACACAACACCTTCTAGCGAATGACCTTACAGAAGGAGGCGGGGATGTTACTCTGATAATAGAAGCTAATGAAGCATACCAAACAGACATTTTTTACTGTTGGGTCACCTACATTCCACACATACGAAATTGCAAACGTACCTCAACGGTACCAAGCATACCAGTATCATGAAATATCGCTCACATATTAAGAGCATCAGAACTGGTTTGAAGGCGCCCTACCACATGTAACACAAAGAGTGAGACTAGGTCCTTTAAGTAATGATGGACAAACGTGGCCTATTTTTGCCACATACACATCACACCCAGACACACCAAATATGCCAATAGCAGATTTACAAAATTTATATAAGTTAGTAACACTTTATAGACGACTAGTACCAGTGCGTCCAGCTCCACCAGCACCTGGTGGATACCAACTGTATACTGGGATTAATCCACAAACAGTGCATACTATCATGGGTAAAATACCCACCGAATGAGAGAAAATACCGTTCTGGGTAGGCCAGAAAACAAACCAGCCGGAAGCTGTGTTTCCCCATACGGGACCACAGGAAAAACATAGAGTTCTCACAATGTGCTTGCCCTTCGGGATGGTTCCCTCGGTAGAGGACTGCGCCACATGGGTTACAGTCTTCGCTGCTATATATACTACCACACATGGTACCCCGACACTTGCCAATTTACTGCAAGTGTTAAAACAAATACAGAATGAGCACAGGGCTACACCGGCCTTAGATTTGTGGATGAAATTAATGCATAACTTTGACGCAGTTTCCTCAGTAATATTCAGTAACATTAAAGGGGAAGCGGTAGCACTGGCTATACGCCAGTGTGTCCGAGAAACTCCACAATTGGAACAGGAGAGACAGCTACCAAAAATAATTTCCGACACCTATACTAGTATAGGGCGGGATAGTTTAGGAGCCAAACCAAAGAAGTTGGAATTACAAAGTACCACCCATAAGGAAGGTACGAAGCAGGCACAAGAGGGCTCTAAAAAGCGCTGGGAAAAACAAAAAGAATTTAAGGATAGACGAAATAAGAGAGCTGATTCTCCACACCCAGAGAGCTTCGAAAGAAGACACAATCTCAGAAATAGGAAAAATATAAAAACTCCTGATAGATATATTGATTCACGTCCTTCTCGTTCCTTTCAGGACACACCGGATAGACGTAACGAGAGAGGTGGCCGTCCTGATCGACATCCTGAATACGTGAAACAAAAGAAAGACTTAACACAGTCTACAGTCAAAAAAGAAGAAAAGACTCCTCAGCAGAAGCAACAGTTTAAAAAGAAAAAGGTGGCAGCACTGTCAGTTAAAAATGCCAGTACACTTGAGAACATTGTTGAAGATCAAGACGTGGGCAGTGACACTGTTAGACAGTGCAGCAGAGGTCACGATATGTCGCCAGAGTCTGAAAGATCATCTAGATGCGACAGCAACTAGTGATTTTATTGCAGTTGAGACTGCGGACGGCCACGTTCTCCCACCCGACAGGGTTTATGATTTAAAAATTCAAATAGAGGGAGACGTAGAGCGCACCATTGGTGTGATATTTTGGGATGAACTTAATAGTGATATCCTGTTGGCTGAAAGAGACTGGCCACCTGAGCATGTCTGTAAGCTTCCACATGGGGAAGATGTAATTTTGCCTTCTATTCTCAGCAAGTGTAACATCAATATTACATGATATTGATCCCGAGGCATTATCCTACGTGGATGACATATATCTCATGGTCGACGACCTCAACATTCATCTTGTAAGGGTCGATCGGATCATTTTGGGATTTTCAGACCTCGGTTACAAATTCAACTTTAAGAAAAGTAAGATTGTCTTTGTCAGTGTATTGTTCCTGGGATACGAGCTATCGAACGAGGGGAAGAGCCTGGCCCGCACTTTCTAGAGAAATGTGCACAATTGCACCCTCCGAACATTCTCAAGAAACTACAGTCATTACTAGGTTTCTTCAACTTTGGCAGAACATACATTCCAGACTATGCACAGCGGATCAAGTCACTTTATGACTTGATACTGGCAAACTTTTCTAGCAGACACTGGACAGTTGAACACACACTCATCCTTACGAAATTGCAACAAGACGTGCTAGAAGCTAAACACTCACACACATGTGACAATAAAACGAATTTGGTCATCAGAATAATTGCTGGTGCCATTGGATTTTCTTATGACAACTTCAATGAAGGCGACATGGTACCCATAGCATATAAATCACATTTATACTCAAATGCAGAACAACGTTTTGCCCCTACAGAAAAGATTCTGACTGCAGTTCAAATGGCTGTCACAAAGAAGAGGCCACTTGCCCAAGGGAAACGCATTATTGTCGTTACCCCGGTGCCGGCCTTAGAGGCTGTCACCAAAGCAAGCGTTCCCAATGCTAAAGCATTACATCCACGTTGGATTCAGTGGGCAACGTCTCTGACCGCCACTGATGTTGATTACATCTTTGATCCAAAACTTCAGACACAAGAGTTTCTCCAGTATGAACAGGAGTACCCCACTCCTCTAAATATCTTGCCACTTGACAGATATCATACTGTCATCTACACTGATGGTTCAGCACAACCAGCTGTAGGTACCAAACATCAATACTCAGCCGCTTGCGCAGTCGTGAGCGGTGTGATGGAAGATGGAGTCTTCCACCCTCATAACACCTACACGCAGACCCTAGGGGACTGCAAAGCTCAGTTGGCTGAACTTAAAGCTCTTATATTTGCACTAGAACACACAGAGCCAGGATGCCTGACTTTAATAGTCTGCAACTCGTACTACTGCATCTAGTCATACAATGATTATCTTAATCATTGGAAGCTGAACGGGTTTAGAGATTCCAAAGGGAACACGATAAAACACAAAACATTGTGGGGGAGGGTGGCTGATCTTAAGGATAAGCTACCGTGTGTCCATGTTGTACATACATTGGGCCATCAACTTGTAGGAGTACACGTTATCGGCAACACTTTGGCTGATGAAGCAGCCAAATCTGCAGTAGCTACGACTTCTGTGGCTGCAATGACTCGTTCACAGACGAGATTGGATAATGAAATACTGACTGCCGTAAAAGCTTTGTCTGAAGGTGAGTCCCTCCCGAAAGGATACCCTACAAATTATTCTTATCATATCAGTGCACAGAATGTTGCCTACGCAACAATTCCTTGGGTTGGAGATCGAGTGATCCCCCAACGCAAATAAAAGGCTCCAATATCAAACACCCACCACAGACATCGCTCTTAGTGTCCAGCAGGCCACTATAATGTGTGTACCTGGACCATTGCAGTCCACTCCAACCTGATGGTGCATACAAATACATCTTAGTCGCTGTAGATTCTTGTTCTAGATTCCTGTGGGTATGGCTGCAGCGGTCGGCTGATGCTCGAACTGTTATAAAAGACTTGCTGTTCTTTATCGGTACATATGTGGTTGCAGCATTCCATTCGGACCAGGGCCCTGCATTTGCTTCTAAGGCATTCAGGGACACCATGGGGACGATGGGTGTTGAACTCCATTACTCCTCACCATACCATCCCGAGGGAAATTCGGTTGTGGAGAGGCAGAACCGTGATCTAAAGCAGTCCTTAACAGCTTGAGTATTAGGTTCAAGGCGCAGTTGGCTTCATCACCTATATTGGGTCCAGAGAGCACTGAATAATCAGCCAAGACGGTCCTTGAGGGGACGCACTCCTTAAGAGGTTCTCTTTGGGATACCTATGCATGTCCCAGATCTTGATGGCTCTGGTTTGGTGGCAGCAGAAACGCCATTTGACATAAATGAAAGTCTCACTGTCTTACAGGAAATTCAGCAATTTTGTGATGATAAATCATCTACCAGTTCTGCCACCTTAGGAATAAGGGATTTAGCAAAAACTTCGACTAGCTGGATTCCTAAAGTTGGGCATTTGGTTTGTGAGAAGATCGCTGTGAAGAAGGAATTTGGTCCATCATACAGAGCACCTGTCCTGGTCTTGGGAATTCAAGGTACCAGAACTGTCGTCTTACCACCACTGCTTGGTTCCAGAACAAACAGATTCATTTTCATTGATGACGTCAAAGTTCACCATCTGGCAGATCCTTCACAGTAGACCAAGAGGTCCCTTGGGTAGTTTCCGATCCCCTCTCACTACCCAACAGGACATACCTCTACATAGTAGAATGAACATCACTACTACGGACTATGCAACAGTGTCCAATGCTGTCACAGAGATCTCCTCGACCATGGGGAGGGCATAAAACGAACTCTTGCTAGTTCCAGTTACCACTTCAATGACAACACCTGTCCAAGATTTGGCTGTTTTTCACACCAACACTACACAGACTGATGACGCGGTCTACCATGAGCCTCCACATGAAGTGGACCAATCTACGAGTAATGCACCAGCTCTAGCTTTTGCAGAGACTGCCTCTGGCTATTATGTAGACATTGATGATTTTTCTTCAGACTCATCAACTATTATGATTGACAATGTTTCGAAAACACGTAAGCTGTATCAATGGTTTAAAAAGAACTATTTAATCTACCCATGGAACTATTTATGGTTCTGTTTAACAGTAACTGCATTATTTTTTTGGGTTGGTTTTGTGACTGTTTTCTTTTTGCTTCTAAATGGTCATTACATTCCTGAACGCTTCTCTGTCGAGCCTGTGGATGAAGTCTTAACTCCATATCATTCCTCACATAAGGTCCGAAGAGACTTATCCCTTGGAATATTTCAGCAATACCGATTTCTGATGGGATTGTGTGGGACAATGTTCCCTTTGACATATACGGGCCTACTGAGGTCATACAGATTCCATGTGTGTTCAAAATATCTATGACAGATGTGGTTACACCTGATGTTGTATCTGATGATTGGGATGTCCAAACAGTTGATTCCATGCTAACTGAAATGAAGGACTATTCCATATTTGAAAATGATGATGTATATGGACATACAATGAATTATGGGGAAATGTTCTGTTACAACAATTGGAGACATTACTACCTACACTGTGCCACTAGACACAGGCCAGTATTGAACTATACACAGTGGGAACACTGTTCAACACCACCAGTGGGGAGCCCAAAACACTTGCAGATAAATTTACATATTTCACTGGGCATGACACAAAAAATGTGGAGTCATATTATTTCAAGTTACCTCTGTCACAAATTAGGAACATTTTGCTAACTAACACAAAGCTGATTTATTCAGATCCCTTTGTTTCCCGGCTTGCAGTTGAAGGTTACTAATAGTGGAAGAGCACTATTGACTTAAAAAGTGTATGGGGAACACAAGATTGGCAAATACAGGGTAGGGAACCTTTGTTTAGAGCATGTCTAATTCCTGTGCAAATGATCTTTTTAAATGACACCATTCAACAGACATCCTGTCTGGGGTTAGCCAAAAGTAAAGACATGAACACACCCAGTATCCCCCCCCCTGAAGTTTAATGATTGGCAATATTTTCTTAACATCACTGAGGAAACGCTAGATGCAATGGTCAAGGCTGGTATCTATAATTCTTCACTTTCCAGTCCTGGTGGGTGGTTAATATGGCCAACTGACACCAATAGATGTCAAGCATGTTTTTTTAACTCTTCAGGGGTTTTTACAATTAACAGGCCAGACCCTCGCTTTGTATCGGGTCAACACACAGGTATTGTTACAATATACCGTGTGGGTAAACTGTGCCAACAATGGGTACAGACTAACAAGTTAGCCGCAGTTAAAAAACATCTTAACACTCTTTCTGAAGATGTAGAGTTGCAGGATTTTCTGCTAGGTCCTAGGAAACAGCGCTCTGAAAGGTTCTTATATGCTATGTATAATGACATTTGGAAACTTTCGCAGATGGAAGCTGCTGCGCGTTTGGGGCAATTAGATAAGAAAAACTTAGAGAAGGCTTCAGCAGTTGTCGACAGTGGCATGAACACTCTGTCCAACAGGATTTATTCACTATCCAACATTGTGTCGTCTGCTATTGATATCATTCAGAGAGACATGTCCCGTTTATATCATGGACAAACTCAGGTGCGTTCCAGCATGCAGCTAGGTTGGACATTACAGACACTGAAAAATGGCCACATTCCAAGGAAGTATATTAACGGTAGTGAGTTGTTCTCTGCTTTTAATCTTTCCAGGGAACAGCAGACAATGGCTAAAAGGGAAGCTAGTTTCACCATGCTTCATATTGAAAAGTTAGATAAGTTGCCCTTCATGGTAGCAGAGAGTCCTTCAACAATTTGGCTCCTACATGGCATAATTAATTTGCCCATTTCGACCTTCGTTTCTCGAATTGCTTGAAACATCTTGCATTGGGCAGGTTCAAGCAACTAGGTGATAGCTATATTAAGGAAGAGTGGGAGCTGCCCTTTGATTATTAATGTTTGAACGGCAAAACAGAGGTTTCTCTAAGCAGAAGCCAATGTGAGACTACTGTTAGTCATTCAATGATATGCAAGCAGGCGTCCCTTCACGGCCTTTGCAATCCGGGGGTCGCAAACTTTGTTTAGAGCATGCCTAATTCCTGTGCAAATGATCTTTTTAAATTACAACATTCAACAGACATCCTGTCTGGGGTTAGCCAAAAGTAAAGACATGAACACACCCAGTATCCCCACACCGGTGAAGTTTAATGATTGGCAATATTTGATTAACATCACTGAGGAAACGCTAGATGTAATGGTCAAGGCTAGTACCTATAATTCTTCACTTTCTAGTCCCGGCGGGTGGTTAATATGGCCAACTGACACCAATAGATGTCAAGCATGTTTTTTTAACTCTTCAGGGGGTTTTACAATTAACAGGCCAGACCCTCGCTTTGTATTGGGTCAGCACACAGGTATTGTTACAATATACAGTGTGGGTAAACTGTGCCAACAATGGGTACAGACTAACAAGTTAGCCACAGTTAAAAAACATCTTAACACTCATTCTGAAGATGTAGACTTGCAGGATTTTCTGCTAGGTCCTAGGAAACAGCACTCTAAAAGGTTCTTATATGCTATGTATAATGAAATTTGGAAACTTTCGCAGATGGAAGCTGCTGCGCGTTTGAGGCAATTAGATAAGGAAAACTTAGAGAAGGCTTCAGCAGTTGTCGACAGCGGCATGAACACTCTGTCAAACAGGATTTATTCACCATCCAACATTGTGTCGTCTGCTATTGATATCATTCAGAGAGACATGTCCAGTTTATATCATGGACAAACTCAGCTGCGTTCCAGCATGCAGCTAGGTTGGACATTACAGACACTGAAAAATGCCCACATTCCAAGGAAGTATATTAACGGTAGTGAGTTGTTCACTGCTTTTAATCTTTCCAGGGAACAGCAGACAATGGCTAAAAGGGAAGCTAGTTTCACCATGCTTCATATTGAAAAGTTAGATAAGTTGCCCTTCATGGTAGCAGAGAGTCCTTCAACAATTTGGCTCCTACATGGCATAATTAATTTAGCCATTTCGACCTTCGTTTCTCGAATTGCTTGAAACATCTTGCAGTGGGCAGGTTCAAGCAACTAGGCGATAGCTATATTAAGGAAGAGTGGGAGCTGCCCTTTGATTAATAATGTTTGAACGGCGAAACAGAGGTTTCTCTAAGCGAAAGCCAATGTGAGACTACTGTTAGTCATTCAATGATATGCAAGCAGGCGTCCCTTCACGGCCTTTGCAATCCGGGGGTCGCAAACTTTGTTTAGAGCATGCCTAATTCCTGTGCAAATGATCTTTTTAAATTACAACATTCAACAGACATCCTGTCTGGGGTTAGCCAAAAGTAAAGACATGAACACACCCAGTATCCCCCCCCCTGAAGTTTAATGATTGGCAATATTTTCTTAACATCACTGAGGAAACGCTAGATGCAATGGTCAAGGCTGGTATCTATAATTCTTCACTTTCCAGTCCTGGTGGGTGGTTAATATGGCCAACTGACACCAATAGATGTCAAGCATGTTTTTTTAACTCTTCAGGGGTTTTTACAATTAACAGGCCAGACCCTCGCTTTGTATCGGGTCAACACACAGGTATTGTTACAATATACCGTGTGGGTAAACTGTGCCAACAATGGGTACAGACTAACAAGTTAGCCGCAGTTAAAAAACATCTTAACACTCTTTCTGAAGATGTAGACTTGCAGGATTTTCTGCTAGGTCCTAGGAAACAGCGCTCTGAAAGGTTCTTATATGCTATGTATAATGACATTTGGAAACTTTCGCAGATGGAAGCTGCTGCGCGTTTGGGGCAATTAGATAAGAAAAACTTAGAGAAGGCTTCAGCAGTTGTCGACAGTGGCATGAACACTCTGTCCAACAGGATTTATTCACTATCCAACATTGTGTCGTCTGCTATTGATATCATTCAGAGAGACATGTCCCGTTTATATCATGGACAAACTCAGGTGCGTTCCAGCATGCAGCTAGGTTGGACATTACAGACACTGAAAAATGGCCACATTCCAAGGAAGTATATTAACGGTAGTGAGTTGTTCTCTGCTTTTAATCTTTCCAGGGAACAGCAGACAATGGCTAAAAGGGAAGCTAGTTTCACCATGCTTCATATTGAAAAGTTAGATAAGTTGCCCTTCATGGTAGCAGAGAGTCCTTCAACAATTTGGCTCCTACATGGCATAATTAATTTGCCCATTTCGACCTTCGTTTCTCGAATTGCTTGAAACATCTTGCATTGGGCAGGTTCAAGCAACTAGGTGATAGCTATATTAAGGAAGAGTGGGAGCTGCCCTTTGATTATTAATGTTTGAACGGCAAAACAGAGGTTTCTCTAAGCAGAAGCCAATGTGAGACTACTGTTAGTCATTCAATGATATGCAAGCAGGCGTCCCTTCACGGCCTTTGCAATCCGGGGGTCGCAAACTTTGTTTAGAGCATGCCTAATTCCTGTGCAAATGATCTTTTTAAATTACAACATTCAACAGACATCCTGTCTGGGGTTAGCCAAAAGTAAAGACATGAACACACCCAGTATCCCCACACCGGTGAAGTTCAATGATTGGCAATATTTTATTAACATCCCTGAGGAAACGCTAGATGCAATGGTCAAGGCTAGTACCTATAATTCTTCACTTTCCAGTCCCAGTGGGTGGTTAATATGGCCAACTGACACCAATAGATGTCAAGCATGTTTTTTGAACTCTTCAGGGGGTTTCACAATTAACAGGCCAGACCCTCGCTTTGTATTGGGTCAGCACACAGGTATTGTTACAATATACAGTGTGGGTAAACTGTGCCAACAATGGGTACAGACTAACAAGTTAGCCGCAGTTAAAAAACATCTTAATACTCTTTCTGAAGATGTAGACTTGCAGGATTTTCTGCTAGGTCCTAGGAAACAGCGCTCTAAAAGGTTCTTATATGCTATGTATAATGAAATTTGGAAACTTTCACAGATGGAAGCTGCTGCGTGTTTGAGGCAATTAGTTAAGGAAAACTTAGATAAGGCTTCAGCAGTTGTCGACAGCGTCATGAACACTCTGTCCAACAGGATTTATTCACTATCCAACATTGTGTCATCTGCTAATGATATTCAGAGAGACATGTCCCGTTTATATCATGGACAAACTCAGCTGCGTTCCAGCATGCAGCTAGGTTGGACATTACAGACACTGAAAAATGGCCACATTCCATGGAAGAATATTAACGGTAGTGAGTTGTTCACTGCTTTTAATCTTTACAGGGAACAGCAGACAATGGCTAAAAAGGAAGCTAGTTTCACCATGCTTCATATTGAAAAGTTAGATAAGTTGCCCTTCATGGTAGCAGAGAGTCCTTCAACAATTTGGCTCCTACATGGCATAATTAATTTGCCCATTTCGACCTTTCGTTTCTCGAATTGCTTGAAACATCTTGCAGTGGGCAGGTTCAAGCAACTAGGCGATAGCTATATTAAGGAAGAGTGGGAGCTGCCCTTTGGTTTCTAATGTTTGAACGACGAAACAGAGGTTTTTCTAAGCGGAAGCCAATGTGAGACTACTGTTAGTCATTCAATGACATGTAAGCAGGTGTCCCTTCACGGCCTTTGCAATGCGGGGGTCGCAAACTTGGCCTGTTTTCTGAAGGGTACTCCCGTCCCTTTGATTCAACCGGTATTTCATGTACTTTCCAATGGAAGTTATGTGGTACTGAGCGATCAAAGTTGTTGTGCATGCGACCAGGAATTGCCTACGCAATCTCAGTCTCGAAGGTCATTACGTGTTGCGGACATGTTTTATTCCCCCCCACATGAGAGAAAAAAGTATCTGACATGTGGCCCCACATAGATACTATTAATGTAAATTATGACAAGCTGAGCAGACTAAAGGCGCTACTGTTTCAAAAACAGGTCGGGTTGACATCCGCTAGAGAGACTTATGCTCTCCAGATAGCGAGATCATCAGCCGGGATACAATCCCTATCAAATACCAACTTCCCCAAGCACTTTGGAGAACTGGTATCCAGAATATTCAATGCTTCAAGCACTGTTGGGGTTGTCCATTTCTTTAAGGCTGTCGGGTCTGGATTTGTGTCCATCTTCCAGACTGTTTTCGGAGTCATCCCATCAGCCATCAATTTACTCTTTTCAAGCGTGTTTGGCGGGTTTCTGATTATTTTGGCATTGATTGGCGGACTACTACTGCTATTTCTTCTGTTTCGCAGTGGTTGTTTCTTTCCAGCTACACAGAGCAATGGAGCCGCTCCCACCAACTCAACTGTGCCGTGAACGTATGGTTCGGATCTTCAATGCCTCCTTGCTGGTGGAATTTGAGCGTGATTGGTCGTTGTCATTGTCTTGCTGTCACACCGGCATCTCCTGTGGACCAAGAACTGCTTATGTCCCCGATGAGGGTTAATTCATGGTCGTGCCCCTTGAGACTAAGGCTGCTCCGCGAGGCCACTTATGAGCCTTCGGTTCTAATATCTAATATGGAAAATGGCACTGCTGCAGGTGGACCTGCACAACAGACTGAAACGCACTACTGCTCTGTGGATCAGTTTGCCCGCCAGGTGATCGATCTAACATCTGACGATGTGTACTCATTCTTGAGATCCTTGATTGGTGACTTCGATAACACTCTTCAAGATCATGACTATAGCAAATATTTGATGAATTGGCTTGCCATTCCCGATTCAAAGTATGCATTCAAATTGCCTTTGCTTTGGCCTGCTGTGCTTGTCATAGTTGACATAAAGGGGGTTATTCTAACTTTGGAGGAGGTGTTAATCCGTCCCAAAAGTGACGGAAAAGTGACGGATTTACCACCAGCCGTATTACGAGTCCATTATATCCTATGGAACTCGTAATACGGCTGGTGGTATATCCGTCACTTTACCGTCACTTTTGGGACGGATTAACACTCCTCCAAAGTTAGAATAACCCCCAAAATGTTTCCGTATGTATTTTTAACTAATATTTTTAATTACTACCTTATAACGAATTTTTAAGAACATTTTTAGCTAGTTTTCATGCTTTTAGCTTTTTAGTCCAGAGCAATTTTAGCGTGTGGATTCATTCACCTTTGGTGGTGTCCAGTTATGGCGTCATACTTGTTACAGCAATGGGGAGTGTGTAGTGAATCCTAGTTTGTTTTAATGGGATAACAGGAGTTAGCTTAGCCATTGGCTTGGGGACTCGTGCCCCCGTCACCTAGTGACTTTTAACCTACTTAGCTTGCTCTGTCTTACCCCATTTAATTATTTAATTCTTCTAAGATGGCTGCCTTGTTTATAGTTAGGCCACTTGTTATGATTTGCATTATCAGTGCCACCGTGTTAAGGCGTCAAAATCAAGTGACAAAGACAAACAAACTGTAGGTGTTCATATTTAGGTACTTTCCCTCTTCATGCTTTCGAGTGAATTGTTTATATTAATTGCTGCCCCAAGCATGCCGTTATCTATTGTTTGGGAACACACCTACGTCAGGGGTCCAAGTAGATCTGTATAAATACATCATACTTTAGACAGATAGTCAGAGGGATTCCAACCAGAAGGCATTGCCACCATCGCTGATATCGATGCTGCACGTCGTCTTGACGCTGGCTCAGTCTCCGTGTTCCGCAGAGTCTGAGATAGAGTCCTCATTCCAAGGTAACGAGGGTTGGGGGCTCCTCTCATGGACATGGCATTGGCAGATTAGGTTTAACATACCAAGCTCTCTTTTAGGTAGGAGGTTAGGCCTATCATGATAGGGTATTAGGACATATTATACACTTCGGCCCATATTCATACTTGTTTAGCGCCGCATTTGCGCCGCTTTTTGACGCAAAAGAGGTGCAAACTTACAAAATACATCACACTTTAGACAGATAATCAGAGGGATTCCGACCAGAGGGCATCGCCACCATTGCTGATATCGATGCTGCACGTCGTCTTGACGCTGACTCAGTCTTCGTGTTCCTGCGGAGTCTGAGATAGAGACCTCATTCCAAGGTAACGAGGGCTGGGGGCTCCTCTCATGGACATGGAATTGGCAGATTAGGTTTAACATACCCAGATCTACTTTAGGTAGGAGGCTAGGCCTATCATGATAGGATATTAGGACATATTATATACACTTCATGTCTTTTCTTGTTATTGCAAGATGGTGGGGTCTTTGTAATAATGATTCTTGTCTTTACAATTCTGTTTCTTGCAATGTTCATTATCATAATCATTGCAGCACATGCAACTTATCGCAGATTGCAGTTGTGTTAAATAAAAACAATTGAAACTTTACTGCATCTTCGTTATTGCCTGTGTTTGGATGAGACATGATATATCTGTGTGAAAGGGGTAATCTCCGTTTAACCACGACACTCCCTGAGATGTCATACTCTCAAGTCCATGCGTAAAGGCTGCCACAAATCACCTTTTACTATTTGGGTTTTGGTGAGTTGCTGCTAGTGAGCCGGAAGGGTTGGGACGACAGCTGCGACTTGTTGTAGGATAGGCATAGTTGCTGTCATCCTTAAACCAGCAGTCTTGCCTAGAGCAAGAGTCCAAACTACGACAGCCCCCTTCCCTATCCCCCTGAGGTGCCGGTATGTTTTCGACCTGATGCCCATGCAGTGTTCTCTCCGTATTGAGGCAGGAGTCAAGTGTGGGCTTGGCCCACAATTTTTGACCCAGTGGCCCACGGACACCTTGAATGGACAATGTACCGCCTTATGTACATATTGTATATTTTTGTAAATACTTTTTTTCTATTTATTACGTATATCTGCCTATTTCTAAAATATCGCTGATTTAACTCTATTCCTTTTGTCCTTGCGTTTTTCCAGGGGGTTAAAGGGGTAAATGTAACATTGATGCATGTGTTTGTGTGTATGTTGTTGTGGGTGAGGGTGGGGGTGTTGCGTGTGTGTGTCACTCTCTTTTTCCTCCCCCTCTCCCCTGTGTACTAGGTGCAGTACTCACCTTGGTCATCATCGCCGCCGCCTTTCGTATTCCTGGTAGATGAGAAGGTTGACCAGCATGGGCAGAACCTACAGCTCGGGCTCCATGGCGTCATGGTTCTTTGTTTGTGTTGAGCGGTGAGTGGTTTCCCTTCCAAGTCCTGTTTCCGCCGTGTTTTTGATGGTGTTGGTACTGCCTTGGAAAAGCTGGTCGATAGGTGGGTTGTGATGGGTGGGGCGGTACATTGTCTTCCCTCTGTCTGTTGTCGGTTACAGCTGCGGTGTTTGTTTCTATCGCTGTGGAGGTCGGAGTGTTAAAGTGGCTGTCTGTGTTGGCGGTTTCTGCCGTGGTCGTGATCCCATTTTTTTACCGCTGGACTGTTGGCAGTATTACCTGCGCTTTAACATCGACTTCCAGGGTTGTAATGAGTACCTGAACTCACAATAAAATCAGGGGAATTATTGTGAAGAGTAGAGACAAAGCAATTACTTTTTTCGAATACATGGCAGAGCAGAAGATTTTTCTTCTGAAGTGAATGAAAAGCGTCGTTAAACTAACAACACAAATCTATTGTCAAAGCAATAAAATTATTTTATATAGTCAAGTCAAGAAATAACCTAATAAAAGCAGAAAATGCTGCTTTATTGTAAAATGACCATAGTAAATAATGTGAGCAACGGGTTTATTCTATTGTGGGCGAAATAATAAGATAATGCTTTAATTAAAATAATTTAACAGTTTAAGTAGTTTAACAGTGAGATTTTGAATTAAGGGCTAAATAATTAAAAACACTGAAAACCAAAATGTCTAATGAAAATAACACAGAAAGGAATATAAAGCGTCAGCGAATATGGATATGCAGTGTCAGAGGCAGATTTTGTGCCACGGTTGTCAAAATACTCCTCAAGGGTCACCATTATGAATCACGCCATGTGTACTATGAGGCAGGGCAAGTAGGGGGCACAAATAGCAATCATGAACAGTGGCGACTGTTGCAAAACGAGTAGACCATAAATGGTACAGAGGTTTTGCAGGGATGAAGTCTCACTGGGATCATCATGTTAAAAAGGGGCCACGTTGTGCTGAAAATTGGCATTCTGGTCAGGCTAGGTGTTTTACATGTACACTTACAGTATACACTCCATCCTTTTTTAAACACTTTGGTCCATGAAAGATGAGGGAACTGAGGCACACTAAATAAATATGGCTTGTTCAGTAATACACAGGTTGCTGGACTGGTCCAGAACTCACAAGTAAATCTCTGGTCTCCTGGTTCCAAAGTTAGCAGTGCTATTCTGCTACATAGTGGCTACTGGGGAATTGTAAACAAGCATTGTCAGTGCCAATATGTCTGGCTTTAGAGGAATGTTGTATGGTGTGTGTGGAGTAGTATAAGAAGAAAGCATGTGAAGGGATATATATTTGAGTGGAAGCAAATAACTGTTGAATAATGTTGTTGGTAAAAGTTTAGGTGACACTTGCACTGTCAAGCTAGGCCAAAAAAGTCCATGTACATTAATGACTGTCCTCCTCCCATCTGTGTTGCAGCCAGAGAAAAACACCCTAAATTATGTAGTTATCTAAGACACTTTAATTTTAATAGCTGTACAAGGTCACAGTAGGCTAAACAATACACACATTGGCAAAAAGGGCCAGCATGTTTAGCAAAGTCGCAATCATTCAACCTCAGGGAAAATTGAACACTTCATTTGAGACCCACCCTCACATGGTGACAGGGAGAAAGGAGAACCTAATAACTCCCAGATTTAGGAATTATAGCATCTGTTGAAACATATTCAGTTCAAGAAATACTAAGGCCTCTAAAAAGTCAACTTTGTGCACAAGCACTCAAAACTGAGATCCAAATGCCCTCTTGAAGTCTGTGAGGACACTGCTTAGTGGAATAAATCCCCATTCCAATTAGATTACCACACACAGGCTCAGCACATCACAAGGATTTCCCTGTAGACTTCCAGCCTTCTTCACCATAAAATGAAACTGTCAAATCTGGGTAAGGTTTTGGTCTGCGACCGCACTTGTGTTGTAACCATGTTCTATTAACCTATTTCTAGTTAGCCCATTGTTAGATGTGTCAGCCTCAGGGTGGTCTTTCCCCAACGCTTTGCCTTCCATCTTCATTTTTTCATGATCTAATATTTGCTGCCATTAGAACTCTGCACACTTTACCACCGCTAAACAGTGCTAAAATGCATGTGCTCACTCCTTAAAATATGGTACTATTGGCTTATCCTCAATTGGCTCATTTATTATAATTGTAAGTCCCTAGTAAAATTGTACTACGTGCACACAGGTACTGCAAATTAAATGCAAACAGTGGGCCTGCAGCTCCGATTGTGCCACCCACTTAAGTAGCACTTTACACATGTCTCATGTCTTTTGCCAGGCCTATACAAGTCAACCCTCGAGGAGGACCTGGACAGCGTGAAGGACAAGGTGCAAAGGTTTTAAAAAATTGGACATGTGCCTTTAGCTTTAAATGTCCTGGTAGTGAAAAACTGTTAAATTTGTTTTACACTACTGCAATGTATAACTCTCCCATAGTATAACTTTGGAGTTGCTTTATTACATTTTATAAGTGTAATTTATTTAGTTCATGTTTGGTGTCTCTGGAATCTCGATTTAAAAACCTAATTTATTTTGAAGTCTTTAAATTACAGTTTTGAAAATGGCACTTTTTGAAAGTTGCCACATACTTGCCTGTTCCCATGGGGGGAAGGGTCAAGACTGATTTGCATGTGGCTGGGTCCAAACTGGGGTGGCGTGGTGAGCAAAAAAACTTGAAGGATTAAACCCAGATCTGTGACTGAGGGTGAATGTTTGATTTCTTCTGCATTCTGTCCATCATCCGTTCTTTTCACATTTGTCACGCTAAGTGGGAAGGGTATGCCCAGGCATGGGTCACTTGCTCACTGTGCCACTGGACTCAAGTTTGCCTGACTGATGTGGGGTGATACCCCAAAATCGATCCCAGGATTCTTGTTTCTGGTCCAGGGAGGACCTGACCTGGCAGTTCAGGCTGGACTGTTCCGATGGGGAGCAGGGTCAAGACTGATTTACATCTGGCTGGGCCCAAACTGGGGTGGTGTGGTGAGCAAAAAATGATTAAACCAAGACCCGTGATGGGGCATGAATGGTTGACTTGTTCCGTATTCCATCAATTCCTTTCACTTTTAGTAAGTTGGCATTTTATTGCTTAAGTCATTTGATGCTTTGACCCGGTTCAGCACAGCAGATGGCCCAGGTTGTCATGTTATGCTTTTAGGCACTATTTTGCAGTTTAGTTTTTAAAAATCGACAACTCCATTTCTGCTGATTGTATTTTTGTCATTTTGGTCTTGTTTCATTTACTAGATTGTGCTGTGCTTTTCTAACCTGGCATAGGAAGGTTTTCTGTGGTGTTTTCACTGTTTTATTGTTTGAAGTGTTGCACAAATGCTTTAATCATTGCCTTGAAGCTAAGCAGCTACCAAGGGTTGAGCACAGATTAATTTGGGGTTTGATCATGTGTTTCAAGAATCATTCAACACATGCTGCTTGACTAGGGCTCACACCGCAGTCAACTGGTAACCCAACTCCTAACACCCATGATTTCCCAAACCACATTGATGGCATCATTCAGAACACTAGCAGCTGCAGCATCAACTCAGTAACTGAATCTGACTACATTGTGCACCTCTGTTTCAAACTTAACATCACAACCAACTTCACCCTGGGCAGAACGCTGGTCTATCAACCCCAGAACATCGAGTCAACTTCACTAGCAACATCACAGACTTTGGGGGTCATTACAAACCTGGCAGACAGTGTTAAAGCGGCGGTAAGACCGCCAACAGCTCGGCGGTAAAAAAATGGGAATTATGACCGTGGCGGAAACCGCCAACAAAGACAGCCACTTTAACACTCCGACCGCCACGGCGGTACAAACAAACAGCGCAGCGGTCACCACCAACAGACAGGCGGAAGACAAAGTACCGCCCACAGTATCACAATCTACCAATCCACCACCTTTTCCGGGGTGGATTCACCGCAGATAAAAACACGGCGGAAACAGCCATTTCAAAGGGAAAACACTCGCCTCTACACACTCCACGAGGAAGGAGGGCACCATGGAGCCTGAACTCCATATTCTTCCTGCACTAGTCTTCCTGCTCCTGTACGACGATCATAAACGCCGGCGGCGAAGACAACGGTGAGTACTGCACCTACGACATAGGGGAGGGGGAGGCAAAAGACAGGGACACACACACGCAACACCCCCACCCCCACCCGACACTCACCCACTACAACACACACATCAATGCATATCCAAACATTACAGTAACAACCCCCAACCCCCCGTAAGAATGCAAAGACAAAAGGAATTGAGTAGAACCATTGTAATATATCAAAATACAGTAACCAAATATATATATATATATATATATATATATACACACTAAACAAAATATAGATCACGATTAGTAGTGCAGGTAATGCACAAGTCATTGTCCGTGGACCACTGGGCCCAAAATGCATGGGTGAGGCCCACACAAGATACCTGATCAAAATGGAGAGAACACTGCTGGGGCATCAGATAGAAATACAACAGGCACCTCAGGGGGGGGTAGCGGGGGCACCTCAGCCGGATGAGTGCACCACGCCAGATCCACTAGGGGGCTCCATGCCCATTGATGTATCCTGGGGAGTGCAAAGCCACAGTCTCTCAAGTCTATACAGTGGGTGGGTTGCCCACTGTACCATCCTGGGGAGTGCAAAGCCACAGTCTCTCAAGTCTCTACAGTGGGTGGTTTGCCCACTGTTCAATCCTGGGGAGTGCAAAGCCACTGTCTCTCAAGTCTCTACAGTGGGTGGGTTGCCCACTGTTCAATCCTGGGGAGTGCAAAGCCACAGTCTCTCAAGTCTATACAGTGGGTGGGTTGCCCACTGTACAATCCTGGGGAGTGCAAAGCCACAGTCTCTCAAGTCTCTACAGTGGGTGGTTTGCCCACTGTTCAATCCTGGGGAGTGCAAAGCCACAGTCTCTCAAGTAGATGCCTTTCTCCACTGGTTCTGGAGGGGGACTGGTGCCCAGAGTGCTTCATCCTGTGCAGGACAGACTGAGTGGATGCATGTCTCCACTGGTTCTGGAGGGGGACTGGTGCCCAGAGTGCTTCATCCTGTGCAGGACAGATTGAGTGGATGCATGTCTCCACTGGTTCTGGAGGGGGGCTGGTGCCCAGAGTGCTTCATCCTGTGCAGGACAGACTGAGTGGATGCATGTCTCCACTGGTTCTGGAGGGGGACTGGTGCCCAGAGTGCTTCATCCTGTGCAGGACAGACTGAGTGGATGCATGTCTCCACTGGTTCTGGAGGGGGACTGGTGCCCAGAGTGCTTCATCATGTGCAGGACAGACTGAGTGGATGCATGTCTCTACTGGTTCTGGAGGGGGACTGGTGCCCAGAGTGCATCACTCTCCCCGTGACGGTCCCAGTTGCGTCACTGCCCCTGCCGCTCATGGGCTGGCGGTTCTTGAGTTGGCGGTCCTTGCCCTGTTCAGCAGTGCTTGCCCTGTTCAGCGGTGCTTGCCATGTTCAGCGGTGCTTGCCATGGCGGTCCTTCATTGCCCAGCTGGGCTGGGGCTGGCGGTCCTTCATTGGGCAGCTGGGCTGTGGCTGGCGGTGGCCTCCTGGCCAGTGATGATCTGGCTGCCCCCCTGGACACTGACTCTGGCCGTGGCCTCCTGGCCAGTGATGATCTGGCTGCCCTCCTGGGCACTGACTCTGGCGGTGGCCTCCTGGCCAGTGACGATCGGGCTGCCCTCCTGGGCACTGACTCTGGCGGTGGCCTCCTGGCCAGTGACGATTGGGCTGGCAGTGGCCTCCTGGGCAGCAGGGATGATGGCGGTCTTCTCCGCTGTGCTGCTCCTCCCAGACTTTGACGATTTCTTCTGCCCCTTCCCCACCTTGGGAGGAGTCACAGCTGAGTGGACACACCCCCCGAGACCCTTGTGAGCGGCTTTGCTGGCTGGAGTCTTCCACCACTGGGCACTGTCCAACTTCTGGTGCTTCACGAGGGGGGACTGGCTATGCAGTGGCTCCGTGTCACACTGGCTGCCCTGGTGCCCGGTGCACTCAACATACCACAACAGGCACAACTGGTCCCGGAGATTTTTTGGCTGAGGTGCTAGTACGGGACCTATGAATTGGAGGGGTGGTGGGAAAGAGGTCAAGCTTGATCAAGAAAAGTTTCTTAGGAACACTGGAATGGGTAGCTGGAGGGGGTCTTGGAGTGGAGGAAGAGGAGGTGATTGTAGGAAGTGTAACTTTTGTGGCTTTGGGTGCAGGTGCACGTTCTGGAGGCTGTCGTGAGGTGGATGTATGTTGGGTGGGTGTGTGCCTGCATTTGTGCACTTTGGGAGGGGGCGTCACAGACACACTGGGAGAGGACACAGGGGACGTGAAAATGGTAGTGGGGGTGGTGAGTGTACGTGAGCAGGGTGTGGTGGTGGGTGTGCTGGTGCGGGATCTAGTGGCTGTAGTGGTAGTGCATGCAGGTGAGAGTGTAGATGAGACTGGAAGGGAGGAGGGAGACGACGAGGAGGGGGACACAGTGGAGGCAGTGTATGTTGGTGTGTCTGTATGTTTGTGATGCTTGCGTGAGTGCCTGTGGGATGTGTGGTGCTTATGTTTGCCTAAACTTCCCTTGTGTGGTGAGGTGTGTGCATGCTGGTGTGATGGTGTGCTTGGGATAGGCTGGGGTACTGGGGATTGGGTCTGGGTGGAGGAAGTTGGAGGGGGGAGGCTAGATACAGGGACAATGACTGCCATCCGTGCTGAGGCCAGAGTTTGCAGGGTTCGATGAAGGGCAGCCTGACCAGAATGAATGCCCTCCAGGAATGCATTTGTGTGTTGCAATTCCCTTTCTACCCCCTGGATGGCATTCAAAATGGTATACTGCCCAACAGTGAGTGACCTGAGGAGGTCAATGGCCTCCTCATTGAGGGCAACAGAGGTGACAGGGGCAGGGGCTGAGGTGCCTGGGGCGAAGGTGATGCCCACCCTCCTGGGTGAGCGGGCACGGGGTGAAGGCTGAGGGGCAGCTGGGAGGGCGGTGCTGGTAGGGGGGGTGGCGGCTGTACCTGTAGAAGTGGGGGGCACAGATTTTGCGGCCACCACAAGGGAGCTCCCATCGGAGGACGAGTCCGTGTCGCTGGTTGCAGATCCTGTGACCGCCGTGAAGCTCCCCTCGCCCTCCGTCCCACTGGTGTATTCTGAGTCCGTGGTGTGGCCCTCCATGGCCATGTGGGATGCAGCTCCCTCGTGCTCCGGTGCCACTGTACCTCCGCCTGATGATGCTGATGCACACAAGAACAGGGAGACCACAAAAAGGGGGGGCACGACAGAAGAAAGACAGGTTGAGTGCATGGCTTACCGCTACCGTTGGTGGATAATACAGACACAGCAGCCCCCTGCACTACGCCGCGCTGTTGGGCTCTACAGATGCAGTTCCTGGTATATGGCCTACATGGCTATGGTCGACATCTGCACACATAGATGACACAGGGGCATGTATACCTGTACTTGGCACTCTACAGAGGTGGGGTGGAGTGCCACATGGCCTGCATTACGGAGGGGCCTAGCCTATGGAACTCGCCCTGGCCTAGGGGAACCCACAGCCATCCTCCCCCACCCAGACACCTTCACTGCGCGCAAAGTCCACAGAATGATGCTGTACTCACCCCCTTGTGTCTGCTGTGATGCCTTCAAGCGCCCATCCAACTCAGGGTAGGCCACCGCCAGGATCTGGAACATCAGGGGGGTCATGGTGCGACGGGCACCCCTCCCACGTTGGGAGGCCATCCACAGCTGAGCCTCCGCCGTCTTCTTGCTCCAGCGGCGAATGTCCTCCCATCTTTTCCGGCAGTGGGATTCTCAGTCTGTGGTGGACCCCCAGGGTCTGGACGTCCTTGGCGATGGCACACCAAATATCCTTCTTCTGGTGGGCGCTGACCTAAATGAAATGTACAGGGGAAGAAGAGAAGTCATTAGCAACTGCACCGTCGAAGTGAGTGGCCGACATCCCTACCCTTGCCATGTGGCACATGCATTCACAGTCCATCATGCACGCAGAACCGTGGCCCCTTCCTTCTTACAACCGGCCCTCTCCACTCAGGCATAGCCCATACAACGTGCTCCCTGTGTACTTACCTGTTGGTCTGGAGGACCGTAGAGTAGCGTGTACTGGGGGAGGACCCGGTCCACAAGCTTCTCCAACTCCTGTGCAGTGAAGGCAGGGGCCCTTTCCCCAGACGCACGAGCCATTGTCTCTTCCAAACCGAGGTCACAGCAGCACTTGCAGTGTAGGTCTTCGCCTGTTGAAGATCAGGTATCGAGTAATTGAACAGATAGAAAATGGCGGTCACGTCCGCGGCGGTGACGTCCGCGGCGGTGCGTACCATCACCGCCGGCGCACTTCGTCTTTGGCTCCTGGGACCCATAGGGTCCAATGTTAACCAATGCAGCATTGCTCCGCGGTCTTCGGCCGCCTACCGCGACGGTGTACAACGCCAGCGCAGTTACCTCACATCCCATTGTCCCAGGTTAGAGGTCAGGCAGCCGCCATTTCAGGGGCCCACATGGCTTCATTTTCCTGGACCTGTTGACAATGGAGGAGCGACATTGAATCATCACCTACAGGTTTGACCGTGCCACAATCCAGGAACTGTGTACCCAGTTGGAGCCTGACCTGATGTCAGCTATCCGCCATCCCACAGGAATCCCCCCTCAAGTGCAGGTGCTATCAGTGCTCCATTTCCTTGCAAGTGGGTCATTTCCAACAACAGTGGCCATGGCATCAGGGATGTCCCAGACTATGTTTTCAAACGTGTTGTCCAGAGTGTTGTCTGCCCTGCTGAAACACATGCGGAGCTACATCGTTTTCCCTCAGGTGGAGGATTTGCCTACAGTGAAAGGTGACTTCTATGCCCTTGGACATATCCCTAACATCATAGGTGCCATTGATGGGACCCATGTAGCTCTGGTCCCCCACCCACAGGAGTGAACAGGTGTACAGGAACTGGAAGAGTTATCATTCGATTAATGTACAGATGGTATGTTTGGCAGACCAGTACATCTCCCAGGTAAATGCTAAGTTCCCTGGCTCGGTGCATGACGCCTACATCCTGCGGAATAGCAGCATCCCTTATGTGATGGGTCAACTCCAGAGGCACCGGGTGTGGCTATTAGAGGACTCTGTTTACCCCAACCTGTCATGGCTACTGACCCCAGTGAGGAATCCCAGGACCAGGGCAGAGGAACGCTACAATGAGGCCCATGGGCGGACTAGGAGGGTGATCGAATGCACCTTTGGCCTCCTGAAGGCCAGGTTCAGGTGCCTCCATATGACAGGGGGTTCCCTATTCTACTCACCAAGGAAGGTGTGCCAGATCATCGTGGCCAGCTGTATGCTTCACAATTTGGCTTTGCGACGCCAGGTGCCTTTTCTGCAGGAGGATGGTCCAGATGACGGTGTTGTGGCAGCTGTGGAGCCTGTGGACAGTGATGAGGAGGAAGCAGAGGAAGAAGACATTGACAACAGGGACTCAGTTATCCAGAAATATTTCCAGTGACACACAGGTGAGAATACATTCCTGCCTACTACAAGTACTTTCACACTTCTACCTCTATCCTGTCTGTCGATTTCAACCAGTATATGGTAACTGAGTTGTACATTTCCATTATGGTTTCACAGGTGTGGTTTCCAACGTGTGTCATCTGCTTAGATTCCTCATGGACTTGAGATGTGTGACATAGGTCTGTTGACATTACATTTGAGAACGCATTTTGTCACTGTCATTGCTAACATACATTTTCTAAATCACAGACTGACTCCAGGTTGTTTTGTGCTTCAAGGGTGTTTATTTAAGTGCTAAATATTGGAGGGGGGTTGTAAAATGGTGAGGGGTGATGGTGGAGGAATGTCCATGGCAGAGTCCAGTCTATGAGTCTCACAGGTGCATTGCCCATATGGGCATAGGAAGTGGAGCTGGGGCAGTTCCAATATGGACAGGGTTACAAAGTGGGACAGTAGGATGACAATCAGGGTGGTCTTATTTCGTGGCAGGGGTCTTGGCATCGTGCTCTGTCTTGTTCCTGGTTCTCAGGGACCGCTTGTGGGGTGGTTCTCCGTCTGCAGGGGGTGGGGTGCTGGTGTGGTGGTCCTGTGGCGGTGCCTCCTGTCCACTGGCGCCGGCGGAGGTAGTGGGCAGTTCATCGTCCTGGCTAGTGTCAGGGGCCCCTTGGAGTGCCACAGTGTCCCTCCTGGTGTTCAGTATCTCCTTCAGCACCCCTACAATGGTGCCCAGGGCGGTGCTGATGGGTCTGAGTTCTTCCCTGAAGCCCAAATACTGTTCCTCCTGCAGGCGCTGGGTCTCCTGAAACTTGTCCAGTACCATTGCCATCGTCTCCTGGGAGTGGTGGTATGCTCCCATGATGGAGGAGAGGGCCTCGTGTAAAGTGGGTTCCCTAGGCCTGTCCGCCCCTGTCGCACAGCAGCCCTCCCAGTTCCCCTGTGTTCCTGTGCCTCCGTCCCCTGGACCGTGTGCCCACTACCACTGCCCCCAGGTCCCTGTTGTTGTTGGGGTGGTGGGTTATCCTGGGTTCCCTGTAGTGGTGGACACACAGCTGATTGACGTGTCCTGGGGACGGAGGTATGGGCCCGCTGGGTGGGTGCTGTGCTGGTGTTACCAGAGGGTGGAAGGTCTGCGGTGGGCTGTGCCTGTGTGAGGGGAACCGACTGTCGCGAGGCCCATAATGGTCCGGGCTGGTCATCTAGATCCAGGTGAACAGAGATGCTGTCATCACTGTGGGCTTCTTCTGTGGATGGGGTGGAGATGTCTGGACCCTCCTGTCTGGTGACGTTGGGTAGTGGTCCTGCAGGGGTGGAAAGGCATGATTATTGCATCTGTGTGTTTCCTGGTGTGCAATGGGTGGGTGACCATGTACCCCAGTGCTGGCATTCCTGTGTGTGGGCTTGTGTGATGATGGTTGAGGGGGGGTGTTATGGGTATGTGCAGTGGGCATGCTTTAGTGATGGGTGTCCATGCTTTGTTTTTGCATGCAGGGCTTGGTGTTGGGATCAGTGGTTTGTGATATTGGTACATTTGTGAGGAGTTGGAGTGATAGGGGTGGGGGCGAGGGTGGGGGTCTGTGATAGCATGCAGGTAGGGTGGGGGATATGATAGTTAAGATTTGACTTACCAGAGTCCATTCCTCCACCGACTCCTGCGAGGACCTCAGGATGCAGAATAGTCAAGACCTGCTCCTCCCATGTTGTTAGTTGTGGGGGAGGAGGTGGGGGTCCGCCGCCAGTCCGCTGTTCCGCGATGTTGTGTTTGGAGACCTCGGAACGCACCTTCCTCCGTAGGTCGTTCCACCTCTTCCTGATGTCGTCCCTATTTCTTGGGTGCTGTCCCACTGCGTTGACCCTGTCGACTATTCTTCTCCATAGCTCCATCTTCCTAGCAAAGGAGGTGTGCTGCACCTGTGAGCCAAATAGCTGTGGCTCTACCCGTACGATTTCCTCCACCATGACCCTGAACTCCTCCTCAGAGAACCTGGTGTGTATTTGCCGTGCCATGGGGTGGTGTAGGTGATGTGTGGGGTGGTGTATGTGTTGATAAGTGTGGTGATATGTAGTGGTGTGTGGTGTTTTGTGCGTGGAGGTAGTGTGGGTGATAGTGTTGAGTGTCTGTGGCTGCTAGTTTGTGGATGGTGGTGTCTCTCTGTGCTTCGTTCTCAATTGTTGTCGTAGGGGTTTGTGGGTGATGCGGGTGTGTGTTTAATATTGTATTGAGTGTGTGGGAGTGGTGTGTGTATGTGTCTCAGGTGTGTGTCTTTCGAATTGTCCAATGTGGTGGTGTTTTGGAGATGTGTGTGTATTTTGAGTGCAGCGGTGTGTACCGCCAATGGAATACCGCGGTTGAAAGACCGCTGCGTGGATTCGTGGGTCGTGATAGCATGGGCGTATTTCTGTTGGCGTGACGGTGTTGGTTTTGTTTTCGCCAGTTTATCACTGACCTTTGGTGTGGCGGACTTGTGTGGGGGTCTGAATTTTGTCGGATTTCATGATGTGGGTCATAATAGCTGTGGTGGATTTCTGCGGCCAGGACTGTGTGTTGGCGGTCTTCTGCACGGCGGTAAGCGGCTTTTACCGCCAATGTTGTAATGACCCCCTTTGTCACCCCACAAGCCATCAACAATGGTGCCTACATCCTTATAGGAGACTTTAACTTTCACCTAGTTGTCCTCACCAACCCTGATTCAGATGCACTCCTCAAAAGCCTTGGTAACCTTGGACTCACGCAACATGTCTCAGTCCCTACATACACTGCCAGACACATCCTGGACCCCATTTTTACCTCATTCAGCAACATCACAATGAACACACCCACCTCAGACACCAGGACTGACCACAACAACATCAGCTTGTCAGATGGCATTCCTCACCACAGAAGATCCACCACAACAGGCCCTGACAGCTGACATTGGAACACAATATTAGAGGTAGATTGGGATTCCACACTCCACGAAAAATAACCAGAGCAGGTTGGCCTAGCCTGTGACACCAACAACTTTAACAACTGAATCACTACCTGCGCTGAAACCTTCGCCCCTCAGAAAAAAGGCAGTAACAAGAGCATGGATGCAAGCCAGCTGGTATACTGAGGAACTCAGAATGATCAAACAACACAACAAACAACTAAAGCAGAGATGGAGGTCTCTCGTTGGCAGAGGTATACACCCTTGTCCAAGTAGGGACCACAATCCTTGTTAGGGTAAGTCACACACAATATAAATTATCCTGTGCCCACCCTCTGGTAGCCTAGCACTCAGCAGTCAGGCTTAAATTAGAAGGCAATGTGAAAGGTACTTGAGCAATAAATCATACACTAACACAGTGAATACACCACAAAAATACACCACACAGGTTTAGAAAAATATAAGATATTTATCTAAGTAAATTAAGGTCAAAACTATCAAGATTTGATAATCACCAGTTGAAATTTCACTTTTGCAATGATAAGAATATTCTTTAGTATTTTAAAATCAACAAATGTCTCTTGTGTGCACAAAGTACCTGGTATGCATCAAAATTACATGCACAAAGACCACAGAGGAGGAGATGCATGTAAAAAGGAAGGTGTGCGTTGGATTTCCTGATGCACACAGACGATGCATTGATTCTTCCCACGTGGCAACGGGTCTGCGCCGATTTCCGGCGTGCAGTCTTGGATCTTTACTGCAATGCGGGGTCTTTTGATGCCCAGCGACAATGCGTGGAAATCCTGGGCATGTGGGATGAAGTCACAGGTGCTGAGTCGATCCGGCATGGCAATGCATCAGAGTTTCTGGCACCCAGTAGGCACCGTTTCGATTCCTCATGCAGGAAGTTGGGCTACGTCGTCCTGCTCAGCGATGTGTCGATCCAGTTTGGCTGTGCATTGAAGTTCTGTTCACAACGCAAGCACTGCATTAATCTCCACTCAGAAAACCGGGCTGTATTGTTCCGGTTCGGCATTTCGGTGATGTCATTTCTGGTAGGCTGTGCACCAATTTTCACCGCACAAGGAGTTTCCTTGAAGAGGAGAAGCCATTTTGGCCCTGAGACTTCAGAAACAGGAGGACAGCTCAATCCAAGCCCTTAGAGAGCACCTGTCAGCAGAGCCAGAGGCCAGCAAGGCA
This sequence comes from Pleurodeles waltl, assembly GCF_031143425.1. Classification (NCBI taxonomy): domain Eukaryota; kingdom Metazoa; phylum Chordata; class Amphibia; order Caudata; family Salamandridae; genus Pleurodeles; species Pleurodeles waltl. The sequence goes on along the minus strand of NC_090444.1, from coordinate 1,284,420,868 downwards.
GCAGGGCAACAGCAAGGCAGCAGTTCTTCACAGAAAAGCAGTCCAGGTGTGTCCTTTGGTCTGCCAGGCAGCTTCTCTTGGAAGGTTAATAAAACATAGGGCAACAATGATAATCCTGAATGCACATCCCTCCAGTTTCAAAAAGTATAATGTTTACATGTGGTGCTACTAACACTAATTGCACATCTATTGCCAATGTATGTATGCTGGATTCTGTATCAGGACCAGTATTATTGCTAACAATATCAAGTAAGGCACACATATGTAAACATATTACAAATTACACAAACATTTGTTACGTTGTAATGAAATATAATTCAAAAATCTTCACAAAACAGTACATTACTCAATAACACGATATGAAATTCATTTAACCAATCTTATTCAACATAACTTCCTATTTGTTCGGATTATTTATTCTGATCATTGGTCCAAAGTGGCGGGCAAAGATTAGAGATAAAGAAAAGTCCATAAAATAATGTACTCTCAAAAGAGAGGGAATTAATTAAAAGTTTTTGAGTCCCAAATTTATATAATTTGTTGTCTCATCATCAATCTTCCACCCATATTGATGAGGTGTTGGAATCTCAGTCCCTTAATTGAAAAAGTGTCCAGCCGTCCAAACTTTTAGAAAGAATTGCCAACACATGTTTCGTCCTGTTAACAGACTTCTTCAGGGCTAGTAACAAATTATACTAATATTTACATGAAAATCAAAATTGGAAGCTATATCAAATTAGTGCATGATTGATACATGCATAAAACATGCAAGTGAGTTAGTGTCCAGTAATTGTGTATGTCCAGATATGTGAGTCACGGATATTATGTTAATATCCACCAAATGAAAATCGATATGATATAGTTCTGTTATCTAGCTTTTATATATAGTATCTGATGTGCAAGCCCTTATGATTTTAGTCTAATTAACAGGAAACTGCTGAGGTGAAATATATAAACAAAATGAAATCAGATTGAACATACCTTGTCTTAGTGTCTACTTCTGCTAGAATGCAAGAAACCATCACAAGGTCTAATTCATAAAGTTACCTTATATTAATCATAACAAGATCTCCATAATAGCTCAAAGAGCACGATCAGTAAGAAAAAACAAACATATTTATCACATATATATTAGTCAACCGAAATAACTACAAAGTAGTAAGGACAGCACAGTCCTCCTCTCATTAGTGTATAGATATCATGTCAAAAACCTCAAAATTAGGCATATCCAGAAACGTATATTATACTACATATGTGTTTTATGCAAAGCAAGTCCCATGTCACACAATATTTAATTCTAGTAAGTAATGTTGGACTTGACCAAACAGCCAGCCATATTACTGCAAGATATATAGGGTCGTTAATACTTTAATCTTTTTCAATATGCCACTCAAAAAGTTACATGTGCCGATATGTAAACTGACATTCTAAAATGACCGCTTTACCTGTATAAAGTAGCGTAGAACCATCTTCCACTGGAAACCAGTCACAAGCGGCAACGTTGCTTCGGTTGTTTGGCAAAGAATTTGTTTAGCCTACTTCCGTACACTTTAAACATCCATCAGACCAATCCACGTGTGCCATTGGTAGTTTGACGTCATTGTAGACGTCGTAAGAAATAAACTACCCATGTGGCCGCCATCTTGAAGTATGTAAACGATTCCCATTTCCTAAGCAGTATTAACGGTTATTATGTGCTTCTAATCTCACCATATCGTCAAGTTGCGGTAAAAAACGATAATCTCAAACACTGTAATCCTAAATATACAACCAATGCGTGAGGGGTAGATATTCTGTATTCCGCCAATACACGTTATTCAACAACATGTCTAAACAAAATAAATATACCTAACACAAAACCAATGTATATTATTCGTTAGAATCCATAAGTTAGATTCACTGATTCAATGTAAAAACGAATGCCTCCAATAGTGTATATATATATACATTACATTAGGTGTGTCCCCACATGCATAATTGGTGAACAGAAAAAAACCAAAGCACAGAAGTCATACATACCAAAAGTATAATGTTGTATAGACGTTTTTCCACGGTTTGGGATACTGGATGTATTTGAGCTTGATACAGGCAATGTTTGCAGCAATATCAGGGAAATCAATAGTACAAAATGGCCTGCCAGACCATAAAACTGGCCCACAAATAGCTGCAGATGTGCCCCAAACACTGAACCGTCAGACTAGCCCTTCTGGCACTCGCAGATTGCCTTATAGGCCAGTACAACCCTTGGTAAAATGCATTATTTAATATGGCTTCGGTAGGAACCTTTTGTTTGAAATCTGGTTATTTTCAACAGTGACGTCACACCAGTGGGTAACCAAAGTAGTTACCCGCTGGTATGACATCATAAGATGAAGTGCTTTCTTCTCTTTTATTCCTTTTCCTTGTCTGGGTCTCCAAAGAACCAAGCATGGTGGCAGAATGGCAGTTGGTGATCTCAACCATCTTCTTCTGCCTCTCTCAGATCTACAAAGATCAAAAGGAAGCAGGACAATGTAGGTGAGGGTGTGTCTGATCAACTACCTTTTCCACCCTGTAGGTGCTGGTAGATCTGCAATGACAGGTCAAGCAGCACTCACAGAGCTGTTGTCAAAGTTGCCAGTTATGTGGTCTCATTGTCAGAATGGTATGCCCTGCCTAGGGCCATTAGGGAGCGGTATAGTGCAGAGGATGGTGGGACTGTAGGGCAGGAGATTTTTTATTTATTTTACGTTTGGGCAGGAAATATTAAAAAATGGTGGGCACTGGTGGCAAGATTTTACCTTAGGAGGAAGGTCATGTTATAAATTAGTCTCCCATTATTTCTCTGCTCCTGCCTTTATGTTGAATGCAGGGCTGTCTTTTTGGGGGAATATTTGATATAAAATTATAGATGGCTGAACTGTGGATAACAGGACTCTGAGTGACATTGCTCATTTCATGGCACTCAGAACCACCAATGAAAAACACCCTTCTTGTTCACACTTACCCAGCTATAAGTCTATACATGGTGAACCAAATACAATTATACTTTAATTAACGTGAGACGTATGCAAGGTTTATGCTTCAGGGACAGAGTTTCACCATACACCATGATCATCTAATGGAATTGGCTATTTTCACTAACAATAACCAAGTTCTTTCTTGACAACATATGAATAAATTTTTAGATCATGGTAGCGAGTAATTTGTTGCAAATTTGACTTCAATTCTTCATGTACCATTTAGAAGATGCATTGCATGCTATGAATGTAAACATACCAAGGTGGATGAAAAGGTTATCAAAGGATACCAGGGCACACCAGTATAGTCCACAATGTTTATATGAGTGATAAAGTCTACATCAAAGTCCAATACGTGTTTTCGTGGTTGATAGAGGTTCATTCTTCTCAAGAAAACAGTACATTCCAAAATGCAGCCGACACGTGTTTCATCATCTAGACTTTTTCTAGGCAAAAATTCCTGATGATAATATCCATGAAATGTTGGGAGATACACATTCCCCCTATCGGAATAAAAGAGACAGCTATGAAATCTTGAAAAACCTGTGTTCCCTATGAATTTTCAGTCATTTTGAAATGACCTCAATCAACCACGAAAACACATATTGGACTTTGATGTAGACTTTATCACTCATATAAACATTGTGGACTATACTGGTGTGCCCTGGTATCATTTGATAATTATTCCAGTCCTGACTGGCCTTCCAGTCAGCACAATTTACACCCTTGGTGGTTGGGTGTATAACCAGTTTGGCACCCACCTTACAACGTCATCTCTATAGGATAAGGAATTTGCACAGAAAATCACACACATCCATTGGATGTATGAACTTTATAGCGTAAACCACAAGTTTTGTTATATTATGTGGATGAAAATGTTGTTATCCCAGAAGAGTGAGATAATTTCAATGTATCATCACTTTGATTCAAAGTACCTCATGTACTTATTTATTTTAAAGAAGCAAAGCAAGACATGTTAAATGGAGTTGCCCACAAATATATGATTGCTGTACAAAATAAAACAGTTACTGCATGCAAATTGCAGTTTGCAAATTGGATTGCCTTTCCGTCAGCATATGCAGTCCATCATGTTTATAGTCTTGGGTTTTCATTGAACAGACTAGAACATTGTTGGAGCTATATTTGTATTTGTATTGTATATCTAAATCACTAAGCTGTTCCTTAAAGCATCTTGAGGTGTAATTTACAGTACATTCATTGGTATGGTGGAGGACTTTGCTTCCACCATACCGAGGGTCCTCCACCAGCACAGCGGACAACTCTAAACATTGGCAGGAACCGCCATCACAGCGGTTCCTGTCAATATTGTAAAGTTTGATAACAAGCTCCATTTAACATGGCAGATGCCTGTCAAACCTTTAAGACTTTTTACAGTTTTCAAAAGCAAACTCTCAAAGTGGGAGTTTGCTGATGGGAGTTGGCTCCCGTGGTGTGGAGGGTCATTATTTTTTTACAGTCCCTCACCACCAGATGAACAAGAAAAATAGCACTTAACAGCGTCCATTCTAAATCGAGCAGGTTGTGTTATGTGTAAACCTGTGACAAGCCACTTAAAGAGTATGTCAGAGACAGAGTTGGAGTAGGCTTCATAACTGACAGACTGAAGATCCTCCCTTGCCTGTAAATCAGGCGGTGGTATGAGGGTTTGGTGTTGAGGGTACTCCATCGCAGATGTGGAGTTATTTCTCTGCTAAACTTTAAATCAAGCCCTTACTGGTAGTTGATACAAAAGAATAATTATGCTGCTATCATGATCTGTTTGGGAAAAAAATATAGATTTTTCATCATTTTCTGTACTTAAATAGATTTATTTCTGGCTGATCACACAGTGTTTGTGGTCAAAATGATGGTGTTGTAGTGAAGTGGTCACAGAAGATAGAAGTCTCCCATTTAAATCAGGTGGTTACAGTTCATCCAACTCTCTACAGCTTGTAGGCAGTTTTTAGGAATTCCTCTAAGGAGAGGTCAAGAATTAAAACGTTGGTTACCCCCTACTGCTTTCTTTTTTTTAAGTGTCTCAGCATACGGGATAGATATTAGGTAGACATAAAAGCCGTATGTGCTTGTGCCAACTCAGCATCCGTGCATCTGTCCCCCCACCATTTAAAGTCAAATGTTTATTTGTTCAGATATAAAAAAACAACTCCAAAAACCTTTAGGAGTGATTGACCGGCATAGATTATACAACAGCATGGCAGGAAAATAATGCTAGTAATGCCCCATTTGCTGATCTCCTGCCTGCAGACCTTGCCTCCTTAGAATATAAATGTACTAGTCTGGATATCAGGTGTCTTAAAAGCAAGCTATATCGAAGTAGTAGATGGACGTTGCTAGACACAAACACATTTGTTTTGATTCAACTTAAAATACCTATTCTAGTTTTATAAGGTCTGAGGTGTACCTAACATAATTACAATGGTGTAGTGAATGGTATGTATAATTTAGCTGATTCCCATTCTTAACTGTTGAACACTTCTGCCCATAGTAGCATTTTCACATCACATCTTATAGTCTTTGAGGATATCTGTTCCCCGACCTGACAGGACACAAGAGTGGAGTTGAATTATTTATTGGAAGCATTGACTAGGCTTATGGTCTGCACAGATTTGGTGTACCTCAAGAGGCAGTCCTTGCCATACTCAGAGTCTCTGTTATCTAGTAGGACCTTCAATAATAATACCTACAGACTGATCTGGTTGAGAGATGGTGAGAGGTTTGTATTGTTTTTTCCACTGCCAGTTTGAAATGTGGAATACTTGGTATTCTGGATATATTTTGTTGACAATAGGCAGACTAGTAAAACAAACAAAGCAACAGCGCCCGTAAATCCAATAATCTAAAATAATAATTGAGATCAAGTTAGAGTTTTAGTCATAGGGTAAATTAAAAAAATTGTAACAACGCAGTGGGTGCCAGTGACAAATGTGCTCTGTGCTCCCTTAAGTGTTGTACACACATAAAATAAATGTGATACAGTGCATATCAAGTAAACAAGAGCAGCTAGGCCCATTAATATAATACAAAATAATAGGAGACCACAATGAAGCTGATGATGTTTCGATCCTTTTAGCAATTCAGGATCATCATTAGAACTCCTTACCGAAAGGTGCCTTACGGAGAGCTGGATATAATTAAAGCGGGAAAGAGATAATGAGGAAGCCGACAGTAGGACTGTCAAAAATCCAATAGAACTTATAACAAAAAGGTTACCCACATTCAGAAAAAGTCAAATACACTGTGAGGCATATGGGAAAAGAAGAAGAAAAAAGAAAATGAGAAAATTAAAAAATTAGATAAATGTGATGGGTTCTTGGCATGTAGTTGGAAAATTACTAGAGGCCCATGTGGGAAAAAGCTGGGTGCCAGATGGACAAGAAAGGGAGGATTGTGCAGTGATCTTCAATAGAACAATGGAGGGTAGGCCACGAGGGAAGACAACTGGAGAAAGCTCTCATGAAGTGTGGAGCGACTGAGTGTTACACTTAGGAAGCATACACTAGTGAAGGAACAATACCTTGACAGGGGTGGCTCCTTTGCAATGGCGAAGGAGCGTTGCCGTCTTGGCTAAGCCAGGAGCTGAAAGATAAAACAATATTTGCTTATCGTTTTATCTTTCAGCTGCTGGCTCAGCCAACAGCATGTGAAGGGAGGGACAGGCTGGTCCACGTGAGGTGGGAGGGAGGAGGATGAGAGAGTGCACCTAAGTGCGAAAGTGTGTTTGGCCAGCCGTCTCAGGCCAGCCAACACCCATGCGCACTGAGGTTTCTCTAGCCCAGCTGTGTTGAACAGCCTGGCTAGAGAAACTGCACAGACTCCAAGGTTGTGTCTGAGTGGCAGTCCAAGCTGCTCAGAGCATGAAATCAGCACCAGGTTTTGCTAGGGAGCCTGTGCTGGTGTCCCTGTGAATGCTGGGACACCACATTGAGGGAAGAGGAGCGAGGTGGCAGGAGACGGTGGCAGCGACAGGAAGACAAGAAGAGGTAATTTATTTTTAATTATTTTTTATTCAAACCCCCGTCCCTCCCCTGCACCCATCCCTCCCCTTGAGATTTGCAGCGGCCACCGCTGTACCTTTGTTCAATTGTAAACTGTAGGCAGGGATAAAAAAATGCTTTGTGAAGGTAAGGGGTCTGTAGTACTCTCCTGCAGCATGTGTGCTTGCAGGGAACACCGGAAGCCACCAAGACATAGTCGGTGCTCGTTGTATTAAGGCCATGAAGCGATGTCCATGCAGTCCGTGATAAGGTTGCAAACAGCATTTCACATGCAGAGAGTCACCACAGAGAGTGGGTGGGGAAGTGCTAAGAAAGAGTTCACTGACCACAGAGGAAGGGCCAATAAGCTGGGGAAGTCTGATTTAATGTCTGATGACAAGGTCATTAATGAAAAAGTAGAGAAGACTGTATCAGAATTATAATTCCATTGTATTGAGCAGCACCAAAAAGCCAATATGATTGGAAAAGACATACAAAGTTATAAAATGTAACAAATCTATCCATATTTGGCCTATGTAAGAAAATGTATCATTAGTTGTGTGGCCTGCACAAATAATGGGTCCACATTTGTCCTCCACTGGGAAGCAAACACCCCATTGTAGCACCTGACTCTCTCATGGTAGCAAAGCAGAGCAGTCCAAGGCCTACTCAAGGGAGGTAGTAATGTTGAGTAACCACCATTCACCAATACACAATAATAATGCTCTTTAAATGATTGTCCAATCTGTGATTTTTCTTTTGAAAAAAGGAAAAATGAAATTTATTACACACACACTGCTCAATACTGTGCAACAATTTACAAACATACATAAGCAGATGGAAATACTTCTTGATGACATGGCGTAATCACTCTTACCCCTCCCAAAGGGAGATGTATGCCAACAAATCACATGTCAGAACATTCACTTGTATGAAAATGCAATAATTCAGTATAACTTTGAATGAACACACGTAGGGGCTGATTTAAGTCTTGGCAGAGGGAATACTCCGTCACAAACGTGACGGCTATCCTGTCTGCCTTTTTACAATCTCCATAGGATATCATAGGACGGATATCCCGTCCGCCTTATTATGATCTCCATAGAATATCATGGAATCGTAATAAGGTGGATGGGGTATCCAACACATTTATGACAGAGTATTCCCTCCACCAAGAGCTAAATCATCTCCTTAATATTGTCAATAAAGCATATATTTTTTTGAATATGGGTGGTTGTCAGCACCATGTTTCACTAAAACATTCACAGGAGAAAATGTATATGATGTCTGGGTGATTTATGTACTCAGCACAGCTTTTAGCATGAATAATGCAATTAAAACATAGCCCCTAAAGGGTATTACTTTTATAATCATAACACTGTGAAATTCTAGACTTTCAACCCCAGAGAGTGTTGCACAACCTGCCCTCATAATAATGTTTGCCATGAAATACGCACTCTAAACATAGCCCCTAAGAAGCATCACATTTACAATCACAGCATGTGCAATGACAACCTTGCACCCTTAGAGGACACTTGGACAGCATGAAATTCTTGCTGAACACCTTCAGGCCACAGATGCTGCATTCAAAGACTTTGCCCCTGGAGTGTACAACACTCCCAGCTGCAGAGCAAAGGCTCCAGCCTTGGGATTGTTTGAAAACACCCAGAAAATCCAGAAGGCTTATCTTTTTAGAGTCCCACCCAACCTAGCATAGGGACTCCGGCAATCCTTTTTTTGTCCTCATTTACCACCACAATTTGACTCAAAGGGGAAACCCAAAAGAAAAAAGGAAAACCACCTTACTCTCTTTGCCTCTCTCTGCCTAGAGGCTCATGTCTGGAATTAGAGCTGAGTCCCTGATCGCGAGCTGCTTTGGCTCCACAGAGAGTAATCTTCAGACCAGTAAGCAGTATAATCATAAGACAATGCCAAAGGTCTTTTACATATACCTACTACTCAGTTCTTTACAGCCGCTCTCTTAAAGGGGCCCAAAGTTTATGCAGCTTTTTTTTCTCCTTCATATCCTAATTTTAATTATAGACAAGTGCCTCCTTCCATTCCTGCAGAGTCAGGGGAAAGGCACTGACCCATTTCTTAAACATTTTTCGTATGGCCAGCAATATCATGTAAAAAAGCAGTTTAGCACTGTCCCTCTTAATTATCATGTAGTTCTGATTTTGAGGGAATCCAAAAATAACTAAGGGAGGGTTTACCTGACAGTCAATAACGAAAACTTCCCCTATTACCTCCTCCACATCCTTCCAAAATCGATTAAGCTGAGAGCAGCTCAAAAACATATAGAGGTCATCTGCCAAGACCAGGCCACATTTCTTACACACCGTTTAGTTTCCATGCCCCATTTTGGATAACTTTTGATTCCTTCTTAAAGACACAGGCCGAACTGTAGCATATAAAAGCATCAGATACTTGCCATAGATCTCTAATCTGTCATCCTAGCAAGTCTTCTCCCACACCACTTCCGGAAGGGTGAACTCTCCATCCGCAAACTCCAATATCAACCAGTATAGTTTTGTAACCTCCTTTCTCGGGGTGGGGGTGGTTAGATGTAGAAACTCTTCCACTTCATTCAAACTCTTTACCTCCTCCTTTACGTATTTCATCCAGCTAGTTATTTGGAGGTATTTAGAGCTAGAGAGATTTCACCCCATCTCCCTATGGAGGGACTCAAAAGACTCCATACACCCATCCTTGACCAGCTGCCCCCATTCCAAAAAGGCTGCCTCGTTCAAAGGTATAGCCAACCTGTCTCTAGTCCACTCTGGGGAACCCAGAGAATTCCACATTGGCACATACTTACTATAATATGGCAACTTAGTGGCTCTTTTCAGACCTCACCAGTGCTTTACCAAATCAAAATTACCTTGAATCTTATTGTTTTGAAGAATTTAGGTTCACCAAATTTATATAAAAAGCCTCTTGGGGATCCATCTTTAATTTCGATCATAACTTTAAAAATTTGCCCTTTCTCAGAATCCTCTAGCTCCTTCATTAACTTCCTTGCATTCTTCAGGAAGAAAACCCACACATAATGCTGTACCTCCAATAACGCCGACCCTCCTTTCTCTTTCCTCCTCCTCAGCTTCTTCCAAGCAATATGTACCCATTTTGAGGCCCGAACAAAACTGCTGATTTCTCCCTGAAGTTTACACAACCAATCTTTCCTAGACATTTAGATCAAGCAATGAGAGCTCTGGAGGAGCTGACAATGGAATTTTGGAAAATCAGCCGATATGCTGTGAATAGTGAAAAATCTGAAGTTATGGTATGGAACACACATGTGGAAGGGATCTTAGTAAAGAATAAAGTAGACTATCTGGGGATCACTGTAACTCAAGATATAAATAAAATCGCAGAAGTTAAATTCAAGAAGGTTTTGAGGGAGGCTATCCAGCTAATGTGGAAGTGGGTTAGTCTCCCTCTTACTATGATAGGGCGGGTTATCTTAGTCAAGATGGTGGTCTTACCTACATTTTTATTAATTTTTTTAGGCAATCCTTTTGGAGCAAGGCTGCACTGCCCCCTCCCCCCCAGTACTTTTGGAGGTAGTTGGTGGTGATTCCATCATCCTGGGGCCACCAAAAGTCAACACTGAGTGTTGCTCATGACAAAGTATGGGCAAGCCCCATAGGCCATCAGGGGGCGCTCCTTTGTAATTTCATGTATACTCTATGAGCAGCCCTCCCGCTGAGATAGAAGAGCCGCTACATTTCTTTTTTTTTTTTTTTGGTTTGCTTTACCATGCGGCCGCATGCCCCACAGCCTTTTTTTTTAGGGATGCCCGGTCCCACCCGGGCACCCAGCAATGGTCTTCTGTTGGGGAGCAGCCCATGGAGCTCACCCCTGGCTGTTCCCACCAGCTCACCTCATGCCGCAGCACCCCTTTGTGCAGCCGAGGGAGTAGGCGAGAGTCATCTGACTTGCCTGCTCCTAAAGGCAAGCCACTGCAGTGTCTTCTGGTCTCCTGCTTCTGATGGTAAGTACTTGCCACCTGGAGCACTTTCCTTAGGCTTCCTGGCCTCCAAGGCGATGAACTTTGTAGGTAGCTGCATCCACTGGCTCCCTGCATCGGCCTTTCTCTTTAATTTTCTGCGATGGTCATTTATTCTTACTTTGACTGAACGCGTAGTCATGCCAACATAGCGTAGCTTGTACGGGCAGGTAATCAGGTAAATACAATTGCGGGTGTTGCAATTGGTGTGTGTGCAAAGATCCCATTTACCTATCGGATCTAAGTCTAAGGATTCCACATGTGAGGTCAAGCAACATACATTACAGTTGCCACAAGGGTAATGGCCTTGAACAGGAGCCAACTGCCAAAGTGTAGGCTGCCTAGTAAAAGATGATGTGGTTTTAGGTCGAGTATGGACTACTAAGTCTCTGTTGTTTTTAGTACGTTTGAATGTGAAGGGTTTAGGGATATCCTCGCCACCACTGCATAGGATAGACCATCGTTTTTAATCACTTTTTTAATACTGTTAGAAAAGGGGGTATATGTGGATACAAAGGTTAACCGGGGTTCCCAAAGAATTAGGTGTATTGATCAATAGTGCTTCCCTTCCTCTTTTCCGAGCCAAATTGATAATGTGGTGAGGATAATGTCTCTCACGTAGTTTAACAGTTAAATCTTCTGCTTGGGCAATAAAAGAAGAATTATTGCCACAATTGTGTTGAAGACGAAGAAACTGTCTATAGGGCAAATTGTCCTGCAGGGCTTTTGGATGATGGCTTTCATAGAGCAAAAGGTTGTTGAGGTCAGTTACCTTATGAAAAGTGCTGGTCTCTAGTTTGCCCTGCTTAATAGATATCAATAAGTTAAGAAAGGGAAGTTGGGTAGTAGAAACAGTGGAGGAAAACCTTAAAAAAGGATCCAACCCGTTAATCCAAGTTGTGAATAACTCAACCTATGAAGATTTTTAAGGGGCAGGCCCTGAGGTGCCTGGGGCGAAGGAGATGCCCACCCTCCTGGGTGAGCAGGCACAGGCAACCTGATGAGGGGCTGCTGGGAGAGCGGTGCTGATACAGGGGTGGCGGATGTACCTGTAGCTGGGGTGGTCACAGAAGTGTCTACCACCACCAGGGACCTTCCATCGGAGGAGGTATCTGTTTCAGAACTGTCCCCTCCAGTATCCACCGTGGTGTTCCCCTCGCCCTCCTTCCCACTGGTGCCCTCACCGTTGGTGGACTCCGCCTCCTGGGTCCTGTGGGATGCAGCTCTCTCTGTCACCAGTGCCTCTGCTCCTCCGCCAGATGATGCTAATGCACATAAGGACAGGATGACAAAACAAAAAGGGGGGGAGAGAGACAAAGGATACACTTGGTCAATGGCTGTACCAACACCACCATTGGCGTACACAGCACCTTCACACACAGGGAACAGGCCTACGCACTATGCATTGCACTACCAGTGATATTGCTAGCCACCAAGGCATGTGGAGGGGTACACACCGGAAAATCCAGCACACCTGGGACACACGCAGCCTTGAACAATAGTGGATGCCTACGAGCTAAGTAGCAGGATTGTCCCTTCAGAACCCTTGCCACCAGGGGACCTATGCTGCAAAGTCAGGTCAGACCTAGGGGCACCCACTGACATATATCCCCCGCCCGGATACCTTCCCACCACACGTTAGTAGTAATGATGGGCACTGTACTCACCCCCTTGTGGCTGCTGTGATGCCCTCAAGTGCCCATCCAGCTCAGGATAGGCCACTGCCAGTATGCGGGCCTAGCGTCTCAGGTCCTCCCACCGTTTCTGACAGTGGGTGCTCTGCCTGCCTGCGGCCCCCCAGGGTCCACACGTCCTTGGCGATGGCACGCCATATACCCTTCTTTTGATGGGCGCTGACCTGCAGAGGAAATACAAACAGGAAAGTAGTACTAGTCAGATAATCCTGCCTGTTACACATATGGCCCACCATGCCCCTTCACATCACCATTTCCACACACATGGCTGAGCACAAAACCAATACTCCGCCCAGGTGACATCCACCAACCCCCTTTACATGAGGCCTTCACACACCACTCCATGCATTCATGCCACATGCATCGTGCCCACAGTGCACTCACCTGTTGGTCTGAAGGCCCATACAGCAGTACGTACTGGGGTAGGACCCTATCCACCAGTCTCTCCAACTTTGCCGAAGTGAAGGCAGGGTGCCCTTTCCCCAGTCACATGGGCCATGGTAGATTCCAGACCCAGGTCACAGCAGCACATGCAGTGTAGGTCCTCTCCTGTTGAAGGTCAGGTAGCAAGTGAGGAATCAGATAAAAAATGGCAGTCACGTCCGCGGCGGTGCATACCATCACCGCCGGTGTACATCACCATTGGCCACTGTAACCCATAGGGCCCAATTATAACCAATGAGGCGTTGCACATCGGTTCCCGACTGCCTCCTGCAATGACGCACAACGTCAGCAGAATTACCTCACTTCCACCTGTCCTGCCACACAGGACAGGCGGATGCAATTTCGGGAAGGGGGCAGGCCCTGGATCATTTCTGCGTCACTGTTTAAATTTGGACATACAGGACAATTCACACTGACCCATTGCAAGTTAACAGCGTGCAATGTACTGTTGTTGCCCAATTGTTCAGTTTGTGACCCCCTTCCTCACTCTTTTGCACCATAGATTACTACCGCTGCGGTTGAATAGGAGATGCAGACATACCCCTGCGTACAGACCCCTGGTGGAGTTGGCAACAATGAAGGACAGGCACATCATCCTCACCTATAGACTGCACAGGGCCACAATCACAGATCTGTGTGCCCAACTGAAGCTCCATTTCCTGGCAACTGGTTCTTTCCAAGTGACAGTGTGCTTGGCAGAAGGAATGTCACAGCCAATGTTCTCAATAGTGCTGACAAGAGTGTTGTCTGCCCTGATTAAACACATGTGCATTGTAGTTCCCCAGGTGGTCGATTTGGCCACAGTGAAGGTGTACTTCTATGCAATGGGACATATCCCCAACATAATTGGGGTGACTGATGGAACACATATTGCATTTGCCCCCCCCCACCAGAATGAACAGGTGTTCAGAAATTGTAAGAATTTCCACTCAGTGAATGTACAGATGGTGTGCTTGGCAGACCAGTACATCTCCCACGTCAAAGCTAAGAGGGTCATTCTGACCCTGGCGGCCGGTGGCCGCCAGGGCCACCGACCACGGGAGCACCGCCGACAGGCTGGCGGTGCTCCAATGAGCATTCTGACCGCGGCGGTTCAGCCGCGGTCAGAAGCGGAAAGTCAGCGGTCTCCCGCTGACTTTCCGCTGCTCATTGGAATCCTCCATGGCTGCGGAGCGCGCTCCGCAGCCATGAGGATTCTGACCCCCCCTACCGCCATCCAGTTCATGGCGGGAAAGCCGCCATGAACAGGATGGCGGTAGGGGGGGTCGCGGGGCCCCTGGGGCCCCCTGCCGTGCCCATGCCAATGGCATGGGCACGGCAGGGGCCCCCGTAAGAGGGCCCCAAAATGTATTTCACTGTCTGCCTTGCAGACAGTGAAATACGCGACGGGTGCAGTAGCACCCGTCGCACCTTCCCACTCCGCCGGCTCGATTACGAGCCGGCATCCTCGTGGGAAGGTCGTTTTCCCCTGGGCTGGCGGGCGGTTTAACTGGAACCGCCCGCCAGCCCAGGGGAAAACTCGTAATACCCGCCGCGGTCTTTTGACCGCGGCGCGGTAATTTGGAGGGCGGGATCCTGGCGGGCGGCCTCCGCCGCCCGCCAGGGTCATAATGAGGCCCTAAGTATCCTGGGTGGGTACATGATTGCTTTGTCCTGAGGAATAGCAGCATCCCAAATGTGATGGCCCAACTACAGAGGCACAGGGTGTGACTAAAAGGTGAGCCCTTGTCCCCACGCAGTATAAGGTGGTGTATAGTTATGGTGTGGGCCATATGGGATAGTGTGTGGCTAAATGTTGTCCCTCAATATTGCAGGTGACTCTGGTTACCTCAACCAACTTGGCTGCTGACCCCTGTGAGGAACGCCAGGACAAGGGCAGAAGAACATTACAATGAGGCACATGGGCGAACCAGAAGGATTATAGAAAGGACCATTGGCCTTGTGAAGGCCAGGTTTCGGTGCCTCCATCTAACAGGTGGATCCCTATGCTACTCACCCAAGAAAGCCTGCCAGATAATAGTGGCATGCTGCATGTTGTACAACCTAGCCCTGAGATGCCATGTGCCTTTTCTGCAGGAGGAGGAGGCTGGAGATGTTTGTGTTGCAGCAGTGGACTCTGTGGACAGTGAGGAAGAGGAGGCAGAGGATGAGGACAACAGAACAGCAGTCATCAGACAATAATTCCAATGAAACACAGGTAAGACAGTGTTACTTCACATTTCATTGTCATCATTTTGAATTTCTTTGGCACTGCCAGGCTGTTATTTCCCACTTCTATGCCCACTTACTGTTCCCTTTGGCAATTCATTTTACAGATGTTGGTGCCTCACAATAGCTCCTGTTGTGATTACTGCAGCCAGCTACAGGTCATTAACATATGCTCATTTACTTTACAGTTGAATTGCAATGTTTGAACCTGGTTAAACAAATACATACTTAAAAAATTTGACATACTCCATGCTTCTATTTTCTCAGTGATGTTTTTTAATGTGCTAAGATATTGAGGGGCAAGTGCAATGGAATGGGGTGATGATGGAGGAAATTCCAGGGTACTCTTCCAGTCCGTAGCACAGGTGCACTGTCCAAGGGGACATAGGTAGGGAAGCAATGGCAGTTCAAGGTGGACAGGGTGACAGAGTGAGACACAAGGGTGACAATCAGGAGAGTCTCATTTCCTGGCTGGGATCTTGGCAATAGTCTCTGGCTTCTGTCTGGATCACAGGGAACGTTTGCAGGGTGGTTTTCCTTCTGCAGGGGAAGGGGTGCTGGTGGCCTGTTGGTCCCGTGGCGGGGCCTCCTGGCCACTAGCAGCAGCAGAGGTGGAAGGCAGTTCAGATGTCTGGCTAGTGGAAGGGGCCCGCTGTTGTGTGACTGCCTCCCTCATAATGTTGCCCATGTCTGCCAGCACCCCTGCTATGGAGACCAGGGTAGAGTTGATGACCTGCAAGTCCTCCCTGATCCCCTGGTACTGTCCCTCCTGCAGCCACCTGTTCTCCTGCATATTGTCCAGGATCTGGCCCATCGTGTCCTGGGAATGTTGATATGCTCCCCGGATCTCTGCAAGTGCCTCCTGGAGAGTCAGTTCCCTGGTCCTGTCCTCCCCCTGGCGCACAGCAGTCCTCCCAGTTTCCCTGTTGGCCTGTGCCTCTGTCCCCTGAACCGTGTGCCTACTGCCACTGAACCCAGGTCCCTCATTGTCTTGGGTATGTAGAGGTGGACACACTGCTGATTGACGTGTCCTGGGGACAGAAGTGTGGGTACACTGGGTGGGTGATATGGTGGTGTTTCCAGATGAGGGAGGCTCTGTGGTGGTGTGTGATTGGGCCTGGATAACCGACTACCCAGAGGTCCCTGATAGGCCAGGTTGGTCATCCTGATCCAGGAGACCAGAGTTGCTGTCATCACTGTGGGCCTCTTCATTTGGGGGAACTGGATAATGCTGGCACCTCCTCTCTGGTGACATTGGCTGGGGTACCTGTGGGGATGTAAATTATGTGTTATTGTTTCTGTGTCTGACATATTGTGCATCCGTGGCTTGCCCTCTTTGGTTGTATTTGCCCTGGCAGCTTTCACTTGTGTAAGTTGGTATGTGGTGGGCTAGCTGATTCTCTCTAGTGTGCATGCTTTAGTGATAGGTGTTCATGCAGGGCTGTGAGTGCTGTCCATGGATTGGTATGGCATGCAGGGCTTGTCATTGGGTTGAGTGAGATATGATGGTGGGTTGTGTTGGAGATGGTGGAGTTATGGGATTGAGGGTGAGGGTGAGGGTGGGGGTATGTGATGGCATGCAGGTAGGGCTGTGATAGTAGTTCAGAGTTGACTTACCAGAGTCCAGTCCTCCTCCAGCTCCGGCCAGGCCCTCAGGATGCATGATTGCCAAGACTTGTTCCTCCCATTCTGTTAGTTGTGGGGGAGGAGGTGGAGGTCCACCGCCAGTCCTCTGTACAGTGAGTTGGTATCTTGCTACAAAGGAATGTACCTTTCCCCGGAGATCGTTCCACCTCTTCCTGATGTCGTCCCTTGTTCTGGGGTGCTGTCCCATGACGTTAACCCTGTCCACGATTCTCCACCATAGCTCCGTCTTCCTAGCTATCGATATCTGCTGCACCTGTGCTCCAAATAGCTGAGGCTCTACCATGATGATTTCCTCCATCATGACCCTTAGCTCCTCCTCTGTAAATCTGGGGTGTCTTTGTGGTGCCATGGGTGTTGTGTGAGGTGTGTAGGTGAGGTTGTGTTGGGTAATGTGTTGGGGTGTGTGATGTGGGGTACTTGAGTGATGTATAGGTGTGAGTAATGTGTGGCTCTGGTTGTGTCTGTGGTCTTGCTATCTCTCTCTGGTGCAAATTGTTTGTAATGGTAAAGTTTTGTGGGTAATGTGGGTGTGTGTTTTATAGTGGCGTGAGTGGGTGGGTGGGTGTGGTGTGTGTATGGGTGTCAGGTGTGTGTTGTTCGAATTGTCCAATGTGGTGTTGTTTTGTTTGTGTGTGTATATTTTGAGCGCGGGGTATGTGCCGCCAGTGGTTTACCACCATTGAATGTCCGCCGTGGTGATTCGTTGGTCATAATGTGGTGGGCGTTGTTCTGTTGGCGTAACGGTATGTGTTTTGGTGTATTGTGTATGTGGCTGAATACTGATGGATTGGTGTGCATGTGTCATAATATGGGGAACGGAATCTGCTGCAGCGGCGGTATGTTGGTGGCAGTCAGCGTGGTGGTAAGTGGGATTTACTCTCAATGTCATAATGAGGGCCTAAGTGCCTAATGTATTTATCCTTTGTTTACTGTTGCATCTGGCCCTCTCTGTAGCCTTACTCCCAAACCTTTTGCTTTCACTCCCTTCCTATGCTGAACCCGTTTTTGTTGGCTTTTAAGACTGTGTGCACTTTACCACTGATAACCAGTGCTAAAGTGCTTGTGCTCATGGTAAAATTGACCTACAGCTGATTGACACATTTAATTTACTTTTAAGCCCCTAATATATGTTAGTACATGTACCCAGGACCTGTAAATAAAATGCTCCTAGTGAGCAGAAGCGCTCATTGTGTCAGGGGTAGATACACAATGACACAGACAGGTCCCAAAGTAAAGTGAGGGAAATGGTTCCCATGCCCTGTCTGTGATAATGGGGAGGTTATGGTGGGTGGTGGACCAGAGCACCCCATTTCTAACCCGGGTGCTTTGATTACTTCCAGCTTGAGCACATGCAAGGGGACCCAGTCTGTACTGAGAGACAATGCACTGGCAGGAGCTCCACAGGCTCGCTAGTGTGGCCCTAGGGGAATGCAGTACCAGGAGCAGAGGGAAGAACATGCCCTGATGTCCCTTGGATGGGATGTGGACTCCAAGGGTAAACTTGGGATCTCTGTGGGTGGGAGTCATCACTTCCACCAGGTCACAGTTAATGGGATACCATCACTGCCCTAAGGATACCTATGACAGTCACACCATGGTTGTGGAAAGACTGGTTTCTCCAGCTCAGTATACTGGACAGGTGTGTAGGGTAACTCAGGCCCTTAGGCAGGACTTCCTCTGCTTTATCGCTGGTGTCCCTGGAATGGGGTGGGGATGTGACCCAGAGGAGGGTCATAGTCAGTCCCAAGATGCTGATTGACTGAATTCAAAGGAATAAATTACTACCAGTAGTGGAATAGCTGGAGGGGCAGATGCCCGGGGTGTCTTGAAAGTTCAGGTTTCTCCGGCTACTACTCTCACAGGGAGGGTGTGGAGGTCAAGATAGAGGGGCATGAGGTGGAGACAGTCCATAGTAGAAGAACCACTGGATCAGGGGTTACCAGCTCTGAGAACACAGCACCCCAAGAGTGACCCTGGTGAAGCCACAACAGGCATTGTGGTACTCCCTGCAATGCCACAGAGACCGAGGGCTGGTGACCTACATCAGGCAGACCCATGCATGACACAGACAGAAAGTATGTGTCATCCCTGAGGAGGTGGTGGTTCCCTCTTGAAAGTCCTGGATTGCAGGCACCAGTTAAGCCACAAGGTACAGACACTGGGCTGGAAGGCCAGTTTCAGGTGGCTCCCACTCCTGGACTGATGGGAGGGACAGTGAAAATCGGGTGCCTATCACCCAAGGGAGTTGTCCCT
The DNA here is from genome assembly GCF_031143425.1 of Pleurodeles waltl. Taxonomy (NCBI): domain Eukaryota; kingdom Metazoa; phylum Chordata; class Amphibia; order Caudata; family Salamandridae; genus Pleurodeles; species Pleurodeles waltl. Next base: position 1,284,401,616 of record NC_090444.1, on the reverse strand, counting down.
CACCATGAGAAAGCCTCAGAGGTCAGAGCAAGAACGAAACTCCTTGCCAGAGCCAAGGATAGAAGTAAGGTGGTGTGTAGCCATTTTAGTTATAGCTCCATGCACGTTATTTTAACACACTAGGCCGCTGTGCACTTTAACCTACATATATTTTATTCAGCTTTGCATTATTATTATTACAATACCATTTTTACGGTCTTGTTTTATTTTCACCTATCTAACTGCTTTTACCAAGGCCAGCACTCTGTTCTCAAACAAGACATTCTTGATCACTCTGTGCTTCATTCAAGCCTACAGTTCGGTACATTGCTGGTGAACGTGATAGAAGTTTAGTCTCCAACATTCGTAGAAAATATACATCCTTACGTAGGGACATTTTCTCAGAACATCAGCTGTGTTATTATATAAACACTTCCTTGTCCCTTACACGTTGGAGGGAGACTCCAGCCACGGAACCACGACTGTATGCTGATTGCTGAATGCTTCACTACAGATGCTAACGCAGACCACAGGCCTTTGCTCAGGTATGGGGGTTGATGACTTCCCAGGAGAACCTGAAAGGCAGAACTAGAGCTTAACATGCTGTGCTCAAATTATAACTTAGATAGGAAATAGTCCATCGATCATAGTGACAATATGATAATGTTGTTTTTATGCTTCACTCTTCTCGTCACAATTTTAATACTGTCATGTTGTGTCCTCCTGGTTATTGCAGCTCACGCTTTGCTATCTAATATGCAGTTGTTTTATTAAACTCATTAGTGAAACATATACTGCCTCTGTTTGTCGTTTATATGTGAGACTGAATTGTAAATGAGAGAACCGGATGCGACCTGAGTGACCACGACTTCCCTGAGAAGCCTACTATGTAATGCGCTCGGCTGCCCAATTATCACTATCCTTTCGTAGAGCTGAGGCACTGCTAGTGACCCGGAGCAAAACCCAGATTAGAGCGACAGGTGTCACCCGCAATGGGTTAGACTCAGTCTCCCACACCGCGGACGATTCTGCTGCTCAAAATCCAGTAGTCTCATTAGAATAATGAGAGCCTACGCGACAAAGGCTTTCCCAAGGTCCCTGTTTAGAGTCTCCTCTTGGCAGCAGATGGCCTGGATCCCAGCTTTTGAAAGTGACAGATGCCAGTGGTCTCTGCTGGGTGCTGTTCTTATGGCCAGGGTTTTCCTTGGGTTGAGCACAGAAAGTTTAATCCAAGGGGTGGAATGGGCCACATAACATTGTGCCACATAACTTGGTGCTACAGTCTGCCTACTGGGATTCATGGGTGAGCAAATTAAGGTTAGGAGCTGCACAGATAGGGTCCACATGTGAAGAAAAGGGTTCTTCATGAGTCAGCCCAGTGGCTCAGGAAAAAGATTCCAACTAAGTTCAGAGGGGCATAGAGCTGTCAAGTGCCACTGCAGCAGAGGCCCTTTGTCTATGTTCTATCACCTACGCAGGGAAGATCATCGAGGTATTGGCCAGTGTACCCTAGCTTTGGCCAGAAGTGAGTCTTGCTAGACTTGGCCCTCTCTGCAGGGTCACCCCCAACTTTATGCCTTCTCTCCCTTCCTTTACTGATCCCACTTTTGTTGGCTTGTAGGACTCTGCATTTTACCACTGCTAACCCCTAATAAAGAGCTTTTCTAAAATTGGTCTACATCTTATTGGTACATTTAATTTACTTTTAAACACCTAGTATATGGTACTATATGTCCCCAGGGCCTGCAAATGAAATGCTACCAGTGGGCAGTGGAGCTCATTGTGCCACCTACTAAAGTAACACTGTATCGAGCCTTCCACTGCAGCCTGTAGTGATGTTTGAAAAACTTCCATTTGACCTGGAAAAATAAACCCTTTTTTTAGGCCTAAAGCTTCCTTTTCAATACTTATGATGTCATAGTTTGACTCTTGCTCTACGCAAGACTGCTGGTTTAAGTATGACAGTACTCAAGTTTGTAGGTGACTATGCCAATCCTGCAACAAGTCGCAACTGTCGCCCTAACCCACCCGGTTCACAAGCAGCACCTCACCAAAAACCCAAACACTAAAAGGTGATTTGTTGCAGCCTTTACGCATGGACTCAAGAGTGCGACATCTCAGGGAGTGTCGTGGTTAAATGGAGATTACCCCTTTCTCACATGAACAACATGTCTCAAGCAAACACACAGGCAATGAAGGAAAAGCAGTAAAAGCTTAATAGGTTTTTATTAAAAATACTGCAATCTACGATAAATTGCATGGGCTGCAATGATAAGGATAATGAACCATGCAAGAAAAAGAATTGTGAAAACGAGAGCCATAAGGACAAAGACGCCTACCATCTTGCAATAACATAAAATGACATGAGATTTGATATATGTTCTAATACCCTAACAAGATGAACCTAACCCCTAACCTAAAGAAAGCTAGGTGTGATAAACCTAATCTGCCAATGCCGTGTCCATGAGAAGAGCCCCCAACCCTTGCTACCTTGGAATGAGGTCTCTAGATCAGACTCCGTGTGGACACGAAGACTAGGTCAGAGTCAAGGCGACGTGCAGCATCAATAGCGTCAATGGCATCTGATAGGATTCCCTTTGACTATCTGTCTGAAATGTATTTATATAGACCTGATTGGACTCCTGACGTAGGTCTTTCCCAAACAATAAATAATTAGACTTTCTTGGTGCAGCAATTACATAAACAATTCCCTCGAAATCGCAACGAGGGAAAGGAACTAATGTGAATACCTACACTTTGTTTACCTTTGTCGCTTGATAGTGATGCCTTAGCGCAGTGGCACTGATAACATGAAACTAAAACATTGGCCTAACTAAAAACAATGCAGCCATCTTGAAAAGATGTAATAAAATAATTGAGCTAAAACAGCAAACTAAGGGGGTCATTACAACATTTGCGGTAAAAGCCGCATACTGCCGTGCAGAAGACCGCCAACACACCACTGCGGCCGCGGATTTCCGCCACAGCTATGTTGACCCACAGCTCGGAATCTGACAAAATTCAGACACCCACACAACTCCGCCACACCAAAGGTCAGTGATAAACTGGCGAAAACAAAACCTCCACCGTCACGCCAACAGAAATACGCCCACACTATCACGACACACGAAGCCACGCGGCGGTCTTTCAACCGCGGTATTCCATTGGCGGTACACACCGCCGCGCTCAAAATACACACACTCTTACAAAACACCGCCACATTGGACAATTCAAATACACATACACACACCACTCCCACACACCCAATACAATATAAAACACACACCCACATCACCCACAAACCCCTACGAACAAAAATTCAGAAAGAAGGCGAGAGAGAGAGCACCAGCAAGAACAACAGCATCCACAGGCACACAACACTATCAACCACACAACTTCCACGCACAAAACACCACACACCAATACATATCACCACACTTATCACCACACACTCTACCCAACACATCACATCACCCACACCACCCCATGGCACGGCAAAGACACCCCAGGTTCTCGGAGGAGGATCTCAGGGTCATGGTAGAGGAAATCGTTCGGGTAGAGCCACAGCTATTTGGAGCACAGGTGCAGCACACCTCAATTGCAAGGAAGATGGAGCTATGGCGAAGAATAGTTGACAGGGTGAACGCAGTGGGACAACACCCAAGAAATCGGGATGACATCAGGAAGAGGTGGAACGACCTACGGGGGAAGGTGCGTTCCGTGGTCTCAAGACACCACATCGCGGTATAGCGGACTGGCGGCGGACCCCCACCTCCTCACCCACAACTAATAACATGGGAGGAGCAGGTCTTGGCTACTCTGCATCCTGAGGGCCTTGCAGGAGTTGGTGGAGGAATGGACTCTGGTAAGTCTAATCTTAACTATCATATCCCCCACCCTACCTGCATGCCAGCACATACCCCCACCCTCACCCTCACCCCCAGCACTCCAACTCCTCACAAATGTCCCAATATCACAAACCACCCATCCCAACACCAAGCCCTGCATGCAAAAACAAAGCATGGACACCCATCACTAAAGCATGCCCACTGCACATACCCATACAACCCACTAAACCATCATCACACAAGCCCCCACACAGGAATGCCAGCACTGAGGTACACGGTCACCCACCCATTGCACACCATGATACACACAGATGCAATAATCATGCTTTTCCACCCCTGCAGGACCACTACCCAACGTCACCAGACAGGAGGGTCCAGACATCTCCACCCCACCCACAGAAGAGGCCCACAGTGATGACAGCAGTTCTGTCCACCTGGATCTAGATGACCAGCCCGGACCATTGTGGGCCTCGGGACAGTCAGTTCCCCTCACACAGGCACAGGCCACCACAGACCTTCCACCCTCTGGTAACACCAGCACAGCACCCACCCAGCGGGCCCATACCTCCGTCCCCAGGACACATCAATCAGCTGTGTGTCCACCACTACAGGTAACCCAGGATAACCCACCACCCCAACAACAACAGGGACCTGGGGGCAGTGGTAGTGGGCACACGGTCCAGGGGACGGAGGCACAGGAACACAGGGGAACTGGGAGGGCTGCTGTGCGACAGGGGGCGGACAGGCCAAAGGAACCCACTCTCCACGAGACCCTCTCCTCTATCATGGAAGCATACCACCACTCCCAGGAGACGATGGCAACGGTCCTGGCCAAGTTTCAGGAGACCCAGCGCATGCAGGAGGAACATTATTTGGGGTTCAGGGAGGAACTCAGAACCATCATCTCCACCCTGGGCACCATCGTAGGGGTCCTGAAGGAAATACTCAACACCAGGATGGACACTGTGGCACTCCAAAGGGCCCCTGACACTAGCATGGACGACAACTGCCCACCACCTCTGCCGGCACTAGTGGACAGGAGGCACCACCACAGGACCACCACACCAGCACCCCACCCCTTGCAGATGGAGAACCACCCCACAAGCGATCCCTGAGATCCAGGAACAAGACAGAGCACGATGCCAAGAACCCTGCCAAGAAATGAGACCACCCTGATTGTCAACCCACTGTCCCACTTTGTCACCATGTCCATATTTGAACTGCCCCAGCTCCACTTCCTATGCCCATATGGGCAATGCACCTATGAGACAAATAGACTGGACTCTGCCATGGACAATCCTCTGCCATCACCCCTCACCATTTAACTTCCCCCTCCAATAATTTTTATTTAACTAAACACACCTAAAACACCAAAAGATCTGGAGTCTGTCTGTGATTTCGAAATAGTGGATTTGCAATTACAGTGACAAAATTTCCAGCAAATAGTAATGTCAACATACCATTGTCACACAGCTCTAGTCCGTGAGGAATTTAAGCAGATGACACACAGTGGGACCCACACCTGTGAAACCGTAAGGGAAAGTGACAACTCAGTGACCATACACTGGGTGAAATTGACAGACAGGAGAGAGGTAGAAGTGTAAAAGTACTTGTAGTAGGCAGGAATGTATTCTCACCTGTGTCTCACTGGAAATATTGCTGGATGACTGAGTCCCTGTTGTCAATGTCTTCTTCTTCTGCTTCCTCCTCATCACTGTCCACAGGCTCCACAGCTGCTACAACACCGCCATCTGGACCATCCTCCTGCAGAAAAGGCACGTGTCGTCGCAAAGCCAAGTTATGAAGCATACAGCAGGCCACGATGAACTGGCACACCTTCTTTGGTGAGTAGAATAGGGATCCACCTGTCATATGGAGGCACTTAAACCTGGCCTTCAGGAGGCCGAAGGTGCGTTCGATCAACCTCCTAGTTCACCCATGTGCCTCATTGTAGCGTTCCTGTGCCCTGGTCCTGGGATTCCTCACTGGGGTCAGTAGCCATGACAGGTTGAGATAACCAGAGTCACCTAATAGCCACACCCGGTGCCTCTGTAGTTGACCCATCACATAAGGGATACTGCTATTCCGCATGATGTAGGCATCATGCACTGAGCCAGGGAACATGGCATTCACATGGGAGATGTGCTGGTCTGCCAAACACACCATCTGCACATTCATAGAATGATAACTCTTCTGGTTTCTGTACACCTGTTCACTCCTGTGGGGGGGTAACAAACCCAGATGGGTCCCATCAATGGCACCTATGATGTTGGGGATATGTCCAAGGGCATAGAAATCACCTTTCACTGTAGGCAAGTCCTCCACCTGAGGAAAAACGATGTAGCTCCGCATGTGTTTCAGCAGGGCAGACAACACTCTGGTGAACACGTTGGAAAACATAGGCTGGGACATCCCTGATGCCATGGCCACAATTGTTTGAAATGACCCACTTGCAAGGAAATGGAGCACTGACAGCACCTGCACTTGAGGGGGGATTCCTGTGGGATGGCCGATTGCTGACAGCACGTCTGTGTCAGAGTCACCAGATCCTCGGGGTCTGTGCACGTTCCCAACACTACCACCACAAGACAGCTCCAATACTCTGATTAGATTTATCACAGAGTCTAAGAGAGTGCAAGTGGGGAAAAGGGGATTACGACGGGAACAGCTGGGAAGGAGACCTGTAGGAAGCAAAAGGTTAAAACACAACATCAAAATTACATCTCATGAATTCAGTACCATGCTACAACTCTAAGCTTCGTCTTTTTTCCGAAAAACATGAACAACCCTAGAATAGTTCTAAAACTGAGTAGGCTTTAGATGACCGAATACCTGAGGAGGAAACAGGAAAAGTTAAATAGGACCTTCAGATTCGAATACTTTCTTTAGCATGAGAATCAGGAAACACTCTGAGCAATTTCTAAACAACCATATGAATCTCCTTTTAAGAATACATATCAGGAACACACAGCATTACATCTAGGACTCTGGTATTGTTGTGTTCTTCTCAGAAAAAACATTGGGAAGTGAATTGCACACATTGCAGATTTTTATATGAGTATTAAACACCATAAAGGAATGTGCACCATGAAATCACACAACATAGATTCAAGTGTAGTAGCGCACAGTAATATACATTTTTTATACACGAGGAAAGAATTGCGCGTCATGCCGATTCAAATGCCACCATACAAATGCCAAGAAAAGGTAGCGCACAATGAACAACATGAAAAGCACTCAGGGAAAGAATCGCGCGTCTTGTCGATTCAAATGCCACCATGCAAATGCCAAGAAATGGTAGCGCACAATGAATAACATGAAAAAACACTCAAGGAAAGAATCGCGCGTGTTGCCGATTCGAATGCCACCATGTAAATGACAGAAAATGGTAGCGCACAATGAACAGCATGAATTACACACAAGAAGTGAATTGCGCGTTTCGCCGATTCGAATGCCACCATGTAAATGTCAAGAAAAGGTAGCGCGCAATGAACAACAAAGTTAAATGCTCATGAAACGAGTTGCACGTCTTGCCAACTCGTAAAACATCACGTAAATGTCAAGAAATATCAGCGCGCAATGAACAACAATGTAATAACGAAGTCAAATCTTTATGGAATCAATTGCGCGTCCTCCCTATTTGCAAACCACCATACAAATGTCAAAAAATGGCAGCGCACAAGTAATCTGTTATTCATTTAAGAATTAAAGTCAGGAATATGAAAATTCTCAATTACGGTGTTGGGAAAATGTCCAAACACCGTCTTACCGCCTGGAAACAGTGATCACCAATGAGAGATGAGTGCAGAAGACTGGAAAATCTAAATAGGCCTCCGACACAGGAGCTCAGGAAGAAGCTGCTGCTCTGCACCGGGACCTCTGAATAGTGAGCACTGGAAGTTGGGCTGACTCTCTTTTATAGAGTCTTGGCCCAGCCTAGAACCACGCCCAGGCATGTTGCAGGGAAAGTTTCTAGAAGGCTCTGGAAAGGGACCACTCCCTAACACACTCTGAATGTCTGCAGCAATACATTGCAAATGTACAGTATTTATAAGCACCTTAAAAATTAATCTTTTGGATGGAATTCTGCAATGCAAAAGGTTAAACAATAACATATCATCACAATGCATAAATTACATTATCTTGCGAGTGTTGGGTTTTTGCATTCTAGATGCCCGTAGAGCGCGCACTGTCCTGGTGTTGACAGTCTGGCTCCAACTGGGTACACAGTTCCTGGATTGTGGCACGGTCAAACCTGTAGGTGATGATCAAATTTCTTTCCTCCATTGTCGACAGGTCCACCAGCGGTCGGTACACCGGAGGATTCCGCCATCTCCTCACATGGCCCAGCGGACAGTGCCTATGAAGGACAACCACAGAATCAAGCAACTCAGAGGTATGTACCCACAGTCTAGACAGAACACGATTCATACACAAATTCAGCCCTGTATGTGTGTTGAGAGTAGTCCTAGGTATGTGTGACGCAGTTGGTAAAAAGGCCATGTGGTCCCCTGAAATGGCGGCTGCCTGACTTCTAAAGCAGGACAATGGGATGTGAGGTAACAGCGCTGGCGTTGTACACCGTCGCGGACCGCGGCGCAATGCTTCATTGGTTAACATTGGACCCTATGGGTCCCAGGAGCCAATGACAATGTACGCCGGCGGTGATGGTACGCACCGCCGCGGACGTGACCGCCGCGGACATGACTGCCATTTTCTATCACTTCAATCACTCGATACCTGATCTTCGACAGGAGAGGACCTACACTGCAAGTGATGCTGTGACCTCGGTCTGGAACAGAAAATGGCTCGTGCGTCTGGGGAAAGGGCCCCTGCCTTCACTGCAGAGGAGTTGGAGAAGCTTGTGGATGGGGTCCTCCCCCAGTACACGCTACTCTACGGTCCTCCAGACCAACAGGTAAGTACACAGGGAGCATGCTGTATGGGCTATACGTATGTGGAGAGGGCTGGTTGTAAGAAGGAAGGGGGCAGAGTTCTGTAAGCATGAAAGATGGTGGGTGCATGTGCCACATGGCAAGGGTAGGGATGGAGGCCACTCACTTTGACAGCGCAGTTGGTAATGACTTCTCTTCTTTCCCTGTACATTTCATGTAGGTCAGCGCCCACCAGAAGAAGGATATTTGGCGTGCCATCGCCAAGGACATCCGGACCCTGGGGGTCCATCACAGACAGAGCACCCACTGCCGGAAGAGATGGGAGGACATTCGCCGCTGGAGCAAGAAGACGGTGGAGGCTCAGCTGGGGATGGCCTCCCAACGTGGGAGGGGTGCCCGTCGAACCATGAACCCCCCTGATGTTCCGGATCCTGGTGGTGGCCTACCCTGAGTTGGATGGGCGCCTGAGGGCATCACAGCAGACACAAGGGGGTGAGTACACTCTCATTCTGCTGACATTGCGCGCAGTGGAGGGGTCTGGGTGGGGAGGAGGGCTGTGGGTTTCCCTAGGCCAGGGCGAGTTCTGTAGGCTAGGCCCCTTCGTAAGGCATGGCCCTGTGGCCCCCCACCCCACCTCTGTAGAGTGGCAAGTACAGGTATTCATGCCCCTTTGTCATCTATGTGTGCAGATGTCAGACCTAGCCTTGTCGGCCATTTCCCAGGAATTGCAGTGTAGAGCCCAACAGCGTGACGTAGTGCAGGGTGCTGCTGTGTCTGTCTTGTCCGCCAACGGTAGCGGTAATCCATGCACTCAACATGTCTTTCTTCTGTTCCCCCCCCTTTATTTTGAGGTCTCCCTGTTCTTGTGTGCATTAGCATCATCAGGCGGAGGTGCACCGGAGCACGAGGGAGCTGCATCCCACATGGGCATGGAGGCCCACACTACGGACTCAGAATATACCAGTGGGACGGAGGGCGAGGGGAGCACCACGGCGGTCACAGGATCTGCAACCAGCGACACGGACTCGTCCTCCGATGGGAGCTCCCTTGTGGTGGCGGCAACATCTGTGCCCCCCACTTCAACAGGTACATCCACCACCCCCCCTATCAGCACCGCCCTCCCAGCAGCCCCTCAGCCTTCGCCCGTGCTCGCTCACCCAGGAGGGTGGCATCACCTTCGTCTCAGGCACCTCAGCCCCATGCCCCTGTCACCTCTGCTGCCCTCAATGAGGAGGCCATTGACCTCCTCAGATCACTCACTGTTGGGCAGTCTACCATTTTGAATGCCATCCAGGGTGTAGAAAGGGAGTTGCAACACACAAATGCATTCCTGGAGGGCATTCATTCTGGTCAGGCTGCCCGTCATCGAACCGTTCAGACTCTGGCCTCAGCACTGATGGCAGCCATTGTCCCTGTGTCAAGCCTCCCCCCTCCAACTTCCTCCACCCAGACCCAATCCCCTGTACCTCTGCCTATCCCAAGCACACCATCAGACCAGCCTGCACACACCTCAACACACAAGGTAAGCTCTGGCAAACATAAGCACCACACATCCCACAGGCACTCACACAAGCATCACACACATACAGACACACCAACATCCACTGCCTCCACTGTGTCCCCCTCCTCCTCGTCTCACTCCTCCCTCCCAGTCTCCTCTACACTCACACCTGCATGTACTACCTCTACAGCCACTACGTCCTGCACCAGCACACCCAGCAGCACACCCGCTCACGTGCAGTTACCACCCCCACTACCATCCACACATCCCCTGTGTCCTCTCCCAGTGTGTCTGTGACACCTCCTCCCAAGATACACAAACGCAGACACACACCCACCCAACATACACCCACCTCACGACAGCCTCCAGCGCATGCACCTGCACCCAAAGCCACAAAAGTTACACCTCCTACAACCTCCTCCTCTTCCTCCACTCCCAAACCCCCTCCAGCTACCCGTCCCAGTGTCTCCAAACAACTTTTCCTGTCCACCCTTAACCTATTTCCCACCACCCCCCGTCCAACTCATAGGTCCCGTACTAGCACCTCAGCCACAAAATCACCGAGACCAGTGGTGCCTGTTGTCACAGGTATGTGGAGTGCACCGGCCACCAGGCCAGCCAGTCTATCATGGAGCCAGAGCACAGCCAGTCCCCCCCCCCCTGTGAAGCACCAGAAGTTGGCCAGTGCCCGGCGGGAGAGGGGGAAGACTCCAGTCACTCAAGCCGCTCACAGGGGTCCCGAGGGGAGTGTGGACTCTGCTGTGACTTCTCCCAAGGTAGGGAAGGGGCAGAAGAAACCCGCAAAGTCTGGGAGGAGCAGCGCGGCGGAGAAGACCGCCATCATCCCCGCTGGCCAGGAGGGCCCTGGCAGCCCCATCGTCGCAGCCCAGAAGGGCCCCGTCAGCCACAGCCCAGCTGCCCAGGAGGGACCCGTCAGCCACAGCCCAGCTGCCCAGGAGGGCCCCGCCAGCCACAGCCCAGCTTCCCAGGAGGGCCCTGCCAGCCACAGCCCAGCTGGGCAATGAAGGGCCGCCAGCCCCAGCCCTGCTGGGCAATGAAGGACCGCCAATGCAAGCACCGCTGAACAGGGTAAGCACCGGTGAACAGGGCAAGGACCGCTAAGTCAAGCACCGCTGAACAGGGCAAGCACCGCTGAACAGGGCAAGGACTGCCAAGGCAAGCACCGCTGAACAGGGCAAGCACCGCTGAACAGGGCAAGGACCGCCAAGGCAAGCACCGCTGAACTGGGCAAGCACCGCTAGCCCATTAGCAGCAGGGGCAGTGAAGCAACAGGCAATGTCACGGGGTGAGTGAAGCACTCTGGGCACCAGTCCCCCTCCAGAACCAGTGGAGACATGCATCCACTCCGTCTGTCCTTGGAAGGATGAAGCACTCTGGGCACCTGTTCCCCTCCAGAACCAGTGGAGACATGCATCCACTCCATCTGTCCTGCACAGGATGAAGCACTCTGGGCACCAGTCCTCCTCCAGAACCAGTGGAGACATGCATCCACTACCTCAGTCCTTGGCAGGATGAAGCACTCTGGGCACCAGTCCCCCTCCAGAACTAGTGGAGACTGTTATCCACTTGAGAGACTGTGGCTTTGCACTCCCCAGGATGGTACAGTGGGCAAACCACCCACTGTATAGACTCGAGAGACTGTGGCTTTGCACTCCCCAGGATGGTACAGTGGGCAAACCACCCACTGGAGAGAATTGTGAGACTATGGCTTTGCACTGCCCAGGAAGCAGCAGTGGGCAAACCACCCACTGGAGAGACTTGAGAGACTGTGGCTTTGCACTCCCCAGGATTGAACAGTGGGCAGATCACCCACTGTATAGACTTGAGAGACTGTGGCTTTGCCCTCCCCAGGATGGTACAGTGGGCAAACCACCCACTGGAGAGACTTGAGAGACTGTGGCTTTGCACTCCCCAGGATGCAGCACTGGGCAAACCACCCACTGGAGAGACTTGAGAGACTGTGGCTTTGCACTCCCCAGGATTGAACAGTGGGCAGACCACCCACTGTATAGACTTGAGAGACTGTGGCTTTGCACTTCCCAGGATGGTACAGTGGGCAAACCACCCATTGGAGAGACTTGAGAGACTGTGGCTTTGCACTCCCCAGGATTGAACAGTGGGCAGACCACCCACTGTATAGACTTGAGAGAGTGTGGCTTTGCACTCCCCAGGATACATCAATGGGCATGGAGTCCCCTCGTGGATCTGGCATCGTGCACTCATCCGGCTGAGGTGCCCCCCTTCCCTTCCCCCTGAGGTGCCTGTTGTATTTCTATCTGATGCCCCTGCAGTGTTCTCTCCGTCATGTTCGGGTATCTTGTGTGGGCCTCGCCCATGCATTTTGGGCCCAGTGGTCCACAGACTATGAATATTGCAAAACCTGGACTACTATTTGTGGTGTATATTTTGTTATTAGTGTACATATGTATGTATTTGCTTACTCTATTTTGATATATTACAATGGTTCCACTCATTTCCTTTTGTCTTTGCATTCTTCCGGGGGGGGGGGGGTTGGTCTCCCCCCTCCTCCTGCAGGTAGGGCACATGGTGTCTGAGGGCCAAATTGTGCAGCATACAGCAGACCACCACAATCTGGCAGACTTTCTCAGGGCTGTAGCATAGGGATCCACCAGTTAGATGGAGGCTCTGGAACCTGGCTTTCAGTAGACCAAATGTGCATTCTACAACCCTCAGGGTTCAGCCGTGTGCTTCATTGTACCCCTGCCCCTGTTCTTGGATTCCTAACAGGGGTCAACAGCCAGGAAAGGTTTGGGTATCCGAGTCCCCTGGAAGCTGTGAGAGACACACATTACCCATGTACAATGGCACGGATTGCAAATCCAGTTGGCATACACTGACATACATTGTGTGAAGACTCAAGCTCACCTATGAGCCATACTCTGTGCCTCTGTAGTTGTGATATCACCTGTGGGATGCTGCTATTCCTCAATACATTGGCATCATGCACAGATCCAGGAAACTTGGCAGTGACGAGGGAGATGTATTGATCAGCAAGGCACACCATCTGGACATTTAGAGAGTGGAAACTCTACCTATTTCTGTAGACCTACTCTTTTGCCCTGGAAGGGACCAAGGCAACATGGTCCCGTCAATGGCCCCAATCACATGTGTTATGTGTCACATGGTGTGGATTCCAGCCTTCACAGTAGGCAAATCTTCAGCCTGGGGGAATGAGATGTAGCTGCTCATGTGTTTGAGCATGGCAGCCAAAGCCCTCCCGAGCACTATCGAAAATATTGGCTGTGACATTCCTTCAGCAAAGCCCACTGTCACCTGGAATGAACCACTTGCCAGGAAGTGGAGCAATGAGAGTGCCTGTACTACAGGGCGAATTGCTCTAGTTCAATGGATAACAGGAATTAGATCAGGCTCCAATTGTGCACACAGCTCAGTAATTGTGGCCCTGTCCAGATGATAAGTGAATATGATGTGCTGGTTCTCCAGTGTAGTCCACAAGGGGTCTGTACACGGGTGCTTGCCTCCTCCTCCTATTCCTCCACAGTGGTTGGTATCTAAGTGAGCCAGAATTAAAATGTCTGTGACTACAGGAAGTATAAACAAACAACATCACAGTACACAGAGCATGTATGTATAGAGAAGACTGAAATTATCTAGGTGTGTACAATTGATACCAATGTATCACATAAATTAGTCCAACATGAGTACTAGCATTAGGAAATGGCAACCGCCTGTCCTGTATGCAGGGCCAGATGGAAGTGACCTCACTCCATCGGCGTTTCGCACCATGGCAGAAGGCGGTCTGCACCGCCTTGCAACTCCTCATTGGCTAACATGGAACTCTATGGAGTACAGGAACCAATGATGATCAATGCTGGTGGTGATGGTGTTCACCGCCGTGGACATGATCGCCATCTTCTCTGTGCCACTTCACTTGATTCCTGATTCTCTGTGGTTGAACATTTCCACTGTGTGTGCTGCTGTGACCTGTGTCTGGAACCTGCCATGGCCCGTGCCACAGGGGAAAGGGCCCCAGCCTTCACATCGGAGAAGTTGGAGAAGCTTGTGGATGGGGTCCTACCCCTGTCTGGGCAGTTGTACAGGCCAACAGACCAACAGATGAGTACACAATGGGTACGTTGGATGCGACATGGCTGCATGAAGATGTATGTGTGTGCTGGCAGTGTGACGTATTGGGGGTATATTGGCTTCATGGAATGTGTTTGTTGAGGTAGAGGTCATGTGTGTGATTAATGTGGGTTGTATGCTGAATGTAAGCCATTTGTGTAACAGACTGGATTGTTGAGTTAAAGGTGTCCTTCTGTCTGTGTCTCCTCTGCAGGTCAGCGCCCATCAAAAGAAGCTGAGATGCTGGGCCTGGAAGACCGTGGAGGCCCAGCTGGGGATTTCCTCCCAATGAGGGAGGGGTGCCTGTTGGATCCTGACCCCCCTAATCGCCCGCATACTTGCTGTGGCCAATCCTGAGTTGGATGGGCACTTGAGGGCATCACAGCAGCCACAAGGGGGTGAGTACAGAGTGTGTGGTAGTTGATTTTTGGTTCCCTGGCATGGGGTGCGGTGCAAGGTCCTAGTCAGTGGATGCCCCAATATGCTGTTTTAGTTTTTCCAGTGTGGTCCTGCTTAGCTATTTAGGGTGATATGTATAGTTGGTATTGGTAATTAGCTAGAATACAATGGCAGATAGGGCTTAGTGAGTCCCAGTAGGTGTGCAGATGGTAATGTCTGGGTTCTTAACTACTGTTGTCCCCTGCTAATGGTTTGTCATTCTTGTCCATACTGCACTGTGTCAGTCCCAGTGAGTGATTGTGATGTGTATTCTGTATGTGATATTGTTGCTGTGATTGACCCTGTGTTCCCTTTCTTTCACCCCCACCCTCTGTCCTTTTGTCATCTTGTCCTTGTGTGCATTAGCATAATCTGGCAAAGGAGCAGGGGCACTGGCGAGTGGGGGAGCTGCAGCACACGGGACCCAGGAGGTAGGGAGCACAGATGCTGAGGGTACCAGGGGGTTGGAGGGTGAGGGGAGCACCACAGGGGAGACAGGAGCGATGACTGCAGACTCAGATTCCTCCTCTGAGGGAAGCTCCCTGGTGGGGACGGACCTCTCCGGGACCACCCCAGCTATTTCATCTTCCGCCGCCCCCTTACCAGCACCACCCTCCCAGTAGCCCCCTTTTAGACCTGACAGCCTTAGGGTGGTCACCCCTAACTTTTTGCCTGCCTCCTTCCACTTTTTGGACACTATTTTTGCTTGTTTTAGGACTCTGCACATTTTGCCACTGCTAACCAGTGCTAAAGTGCATATTCTCTCTTCCTTAAAACATGCTGACATTTGTTCATACCCAACTGGCTTATTTAATCTACTTGTAAGTACCAAGTAAAGTGCAATACATGTGCCCAGGAGCGGTAAATGAAATGCTAATAGTGGGCCTGCAGCACTGATTGTGCCACCCACATAAGTAGCCCCTTAACAAAGCTCCAGTCCTGCCATTGCAAGGCCTGTGTATGCAGTTTCACTGACACTTTGACTTAGTATTTAAAAGTACTTGCCAAGCCTTAAACTCCCCTTTTTCTATACGTCACCCCTAAGTTAGGCCCAAGGTATCCAATAGGACAGGGTGCTATGTAGATAAAAGGACTTATACCTGTGTAATTTATTTGTCCTGGTAGTGTAAAACTCCTAAATTCGTTTTAGACTGCTGTGAGGCCTGCTCCTTTTGTAGACTAACTTTGGGGCTACCCTCAGATACTGTTTGAGTGGTAAGTTCTGATCTGAAAGGAGTAACACGGTCATATTTAGTATGGCCAGAATTGGAATACAAAATCCTGCTGACTGGTGAAGTTGGATTTAGTATTACTGTTTAAGAAATGCCACTTTTAGAAAGTCAACATTTCTCTGCACTTAAATCCTTCCATGCCTTCCAATCCATGCCTGGCTGGGTTACTTCACAACTCCCTTGTGCATTTCACTCAGACAACCCCAAACACAGGATGCTCTGTCACACCTGCACACATCTGTATACTGAATGGGTCTTCCTGGGCTGAGAAGGTGGAGGGCCTGACACTTACATGTCAAAGGATATTGGCCTGCCTTCACACAATGGATTGCCAAACCCCCTACTGGGACCCTGGCAGACAGGATGGAACTGAAAGGGGACCTGGTGCACTTCTAAGCCACTCTTTGAAGTCTCCCCCACTTCAAAGGCACATTTGAGTATTTAAACAGTGCCTCAGACCCTACCAACTCAGACACTTCTGGACAAGATACCACTGGTGAAGAAACTCTGAACCAGGACCTGCAAACTGCCAAAGGCTGCCCAAAGGACTTACATGACTGCTTTTCTGCTTTTCTGCAAAGGACTGCTGCCCTGCTGTTGCCTGCCTCCTTGCCCCCTGGCTCTGCTGAGAAGTGCTCTCCAAGGGCTTGGATAGAGCTTGCCTCCTGTTCTTTGAAGTCTCAGGACCAAACAGACTTCATCTTGCAAAGAACCCCTCGTGCGGCGAAAATTTGACGCACAGTCTGCCAGAAACGATGCACAGCCTGCATCACAGTGAGGAAATCACTGCACACGGAACCGGAACAATGCAGCCCAGCTCCCCAAGAGGAGTTCAACGCAGCATCAGCGTTGCGACAGGAACTTCAGCACACGGCCCACTGTATTGACGCAAAGCCGAGCTAGACCAATGCAGCCCAACTTCCTGAGAGAAGAATCGTGCGACAGAAATTTCCATGCATCTCCCACCAGATCAACGTAGCTCCTGTGACTTCGTCCTGCACGCCCAGGATTTTTCCGCATTGTCCTCAGGGCATCCAAATACCCCGCAACCTGAAGAGGATCCAAGTCTTCACTCTGGAAACCAACGCAAAGCCTTCCCTGTGTGGAAAATTATCGACGCATCATCTATGTGAGCCCGGAGAAAGTGACGCATACCTCCCCGTTTTCCACGCATCTCCTCCTCTGCGGTCCCTTGCGGAGAATTTGAACGCAAACCAGGTACTTTGTGCTTGCAAGAGACACTTGTCGCTTTTTAAGAACTAAAGACTCTTTTCATCATTTTCTAAGTGATATTTCAACGTGTATTTATTGAATCTTGATTGTTTTGACCTGCATGTATCCAGATTAATATTCTATACCTTTCTAAACACTGTGTGGTGTATTTGTGTGGTGCTATACTGTGTTATTGCATGAATTTTTGCACAAATACTTTACACATTGCCTTCTAAGTTAAGCCTGACTGCTCCGTGCCAAGCTACCAGAGAGTGGGCACAGGATAATTTGGATTGTGTGTGACTTACCCTGACTAGAGTGAGGGTTCTTGCTTGGACAGGGGGTAACCTGACTGCAAACCAAAGACCCCATTCTAACACCACCCCACCTAGTTGCCTGTGCCCGCTCACCCAGGAGGGTGGGCTTCTCCTTCGCCCCAAACACCTTAGGCTCTGCCCCATTAGCCCTGCTGCCCTCAGGCTATTGACCTCCTGAGATGCATCTCTGTAGGGCAGTCAACAAAAGTGAATGCCATCCAGGGGCTGGAATCCTAGATGCAGCAATGCAGTGCCTACCTGGAAGATATTCACTGTGGCTTGGCTGCCCTACAGATATTGTTTCAGGCTCTGGCCTCCTCTATGATGGCAGCCTGTGTCCCTAATTCTACCATCCCCCCTCTAACTGCCTGTTCCCAATCCCAAAGCCCTCTCCCCCAGCCCTTCCCATGCACTCGGTCTGACAAGCATGTACCCAAGACAACAGACAAGACTCGCACTGACAAATAAAGGCACCACACTTCACTCCACAAGAACACATACAGCCAACACACAGATGCACATTCTACAGCAGCCACTGCCTCAACTGTATCCCCCTCCTCCCTCACAGTCACATCAACATGCACACCTGCATGCACTGAATCATCAGTCCCAG